>NC_066618.1:158250814-158564547 GCF_025201925.1 Gopherus flavomarginatus | reverse complement strand
CTTGCTTGTTAGTCAGTGACAATTCCCACAGCTACTAAGTGTCGCATTTTATCTCTAAATAGCCAGGGGAAAACAAAAATAAAGGCCCCTATATTCCACCAGAGCTCCTAAATAATTTCTATTGAGATGACATAGTATTGTCCCTTACCACGATTAGAGATAGTCTCAAACAAAACCATAGATCCAACTGCCTCCAGGCTTCAGGGATATTCAGACCCTGCCTTTGCAAGGTTACCTATCTTCTCTTTATAATGTACCAAACCAAAATTCCATAGCCACACAACCCTCAACTTTGGAAAACTCTAGATCTGGATCCAAGCTATATAGATCAGGTATCTAGTGTTGTAACAAAAAAAAAAAAAAGAAAAAAAAAAAGAAAGGTATCCACTGAAGTTTTTGGACAAAGACAAGACCCTGTGCTTCTCACTGGCTCTATATCTCCCTTCACTTCCTGGGCAATCTGTGCTGGCTAGTGCCACTGAACATTGTCCCCTAATATTTGACCCTGGAATTTAGCAGTGGTGGACAGAGGTGATGATGATGTGCAGTCTATATGGTTTTATAAAAATATCGTAATGAGTGAATATAATATAACTGGAATATGCTTCATGCAAAAGGTCTCTTGTAAGGTATCATTACAAAGCTTATAATCTACTGAGTGTGATCATCCTATTTGTAGAAATGTACTACTCTTGTATCTGGGACTAGAAGTATGAAATATAACTCCGAGGGCCTATTGTAATTATGCAAAGTGTGGGCCATTAATGTGGTTTGGACTCTTAATGGCTCCTACCAACCAGGACAATTGACTGGGGCTCTGTTTGCAAGCAAGCCTTCCTGTGAGCCAGGTTGGAAGGAATGAAGGCTTGGGGTCTTACAGTGATATGTAATCATGTCACATGAACTGGAATCCATCTTTAACTTGGTGCTTTTCCAGTGGAAATGGGGGTGGGGGGGCTAGAAACCCCAGAGAGACACAAAGGATTCCTGCTTTATGCAAAAGATATATAAAGGGGTGGAACAGAACAAAGAGAGATCCATCATGAATAATCCCCTAGCTACCACGTGAGCTGGAACAAGAGCTGTACCAGGGGAAAGAATTGTGCCCAGGCATGGAAGGTGTCCAGTCCAAGGAAAAAACTTACTAAAGCATCTCTAAGGATGAGATTATCTGTATTGAGTTTGATTAGACATAGATTTGTGCATTTTATTTTATTTTGCTTGGTAACTTACTTTGTTCTGTCCGTTACTACTTGGAACCACTTAAATCCTACTTTCTATATTTAATAAAATCACTTTTTACTTATTAATTAACTCAGTATGTATTAATATCTGGGGGAGCAAACAACTGTGCCTCTCTCTCTATCAGTGTTATAGAAGGCAAACAATTTATGAGTTTACTCTGTAAATTTATACAATATAAAACAGATTTATTTGGGTTTAGACCCCATTGGGAGTTGGGCATCTGGGTGCTAAAGGCAAGCACACTTCTGTGAGCTGTTTTTAGGTAAACCTGCAGCTTTGGGGCAAGTAATTCAGACCCTGGGTCTTTGTTGGAGCAGACGGGAGTGTCTGGCTCAGCAAGACAGGGTGCTGGAGTCCTGAGCTGGCAGGGAAAACAGGAGCAAAGGTAGTCTTGGCACATCGGTTGGCAGCTCCCTGGGGTGTTTCTTTGATCCAACTCGTCACAAGGGGTTGCTGATTAAACTTTTGGGCCTGTCTTTAAATCATTTTACCATTTAAAATGGATATAGACTAAAACTATATGGGAAATAATTTCTTCCTGTTGGGGGAGGAGGGGAAATCGTGTTTTCCTTGAAAACCCAGAAAACTAAAAATGTCAGTTTTCAGCAGTTAAAACACTTTGGGTTTAATTGAAAAGCTTTCAGTTTCTGAAAGTGAAAAAATAAAAATAACTTTCAGTTTTTTGACAAAACCCTGAATATTTTCAATTAAAAAAAAACCCAAAAAGTCAATCTGATATACAGAGAAACATAAAAGCATATTTTAAAATGCAACTCAAATCAAACATATCCTAACTGTAAAACTGATGTTAAGGTTCTCTCCTTTTTAAACAGTGGAGGTGAATAATGAATATGCAGCAGTTTGCAGAACACAGGCTATTTCACTTTGAGAGCTGTGTTCGAGAATGACCTGACTCATCTGAGATTTACAGAGTGATCTTATTTTTATGGCACTTACTCGCAAGACATATAAGCAGGCCCTCCCTGAGCAAATTACCTGGTATCAGCATTCGACAACATGACTCAGCTGAGTGTGTGGCACAGCATGAACCTGTGGCAGCTGGAAAGGAATGAGAGGTTCAAGAGCTAGGGGATAGTAGAGGAGAAAGGAACAAAGCGAAGGACACTTATTCTTCGTGCTTCATAAAGGCCGGATTCATAAATACTAAGTTACTGCCAGTGTGAATTATGTTATTCCACAGGCGAGTGTAACTGATCCAGTTGTTAGCAGCATCACTGCTGTTCACCGGTTTTTTCGAGGGCTGGAGACAGGTTTTAGTGACCACACTATAATGGAGTAATAGCCACAGTGCTACCTTCTGCATGCTGTCCCCTGCCCTGAGCCCTTTCTCCAAATGCAGACTCATAGATTCATAGATTCTAGGGTCAGAAGGGACCAATGTGATCATCTAGTCCGATCCCCTGCACAAAGCAGGCCACAGAACCCTACCCATCCAGTTCTATAACAAACCCCTAACCTATGCTTGAGTTATTGAAGTCTTCAAATTGTGGTTTGAAGACCTCAAGCTGCAGAGAATCCACCAGCAAGTGACCCATGCCCCACGCTGCAGGGGAAGGCGAAAAACCTCCATGGCCTCTGCCAATCTGCCCTGGAGGAAAATTCCCTCCCGACCCCAAATATGGCGATCAGCTAAACCCTGAGCATGTGGGCAAGACTCACCAGCCAGCACTCAGAAAAGAATTCTCTGCAGTAACTCAGATCCCTTCCCATCCAACATCCCATCACCAACCACTGGGCATACTTATCTGGCGATAATCAAAGATCAATTGCCAAAATTAGGCTCTCCCATCATACTATCCCTTCCATAAATTTATCAAGCTTAATCTTAAAGCCAGATATGTCTTTTGCCCCCACTACTCCCCTTGGAAGGCTGTTCCAGAACTTCACTCCTCTAATGGTTAGAAACCTTTGTCTAATTTCAAGTCTAAACTTCCTAGTGTCCAGTTTATACCCATTCGTTCTTGTATCTACATTGGTACTAAGCTTAAATAATTCCTCTCCCTCCCTAATATTAATCCCTCTGATATATTTATAAAGAGCAAGCATATCCCCCCTCAGCATTCTTTTGGTTAGACTAAACAAGCCAAGCTCTTTGAGTCTCCTTTCACATGACAGATTTTCCATTCCTCGGATCATCCTAGTAGCCCGTCTCTGAACCTGTTCCAGTTTGAATTCATCCTTCTTAAACATGGGAGACCAGAACTGCACACAGTATTCCAGGTGAGGTCTCATCAGCGCCTTATATAATGGTACTAACACCTCCTTATCTTTGCTGGAAATACCGCACTTGATGCATCCTAAAACCGCATTAGCTTTTTTAACAGCCATATCACATTGGCAGCTCATAGTCATCCTGTGATCTACCAATACCCCAAGGTCCTTCTCCTCCTCTGTTGCTTCCAACTGATGCGTCCCCAATCTATATCTAAAGTTCTTATTATTAATCCCTAAGTGCATGACCTTGCACTTTTCACTATTAAATTTCATCCTATTACTATTACTCCAGTTTACAAGGTCGTCCAGATCTTCCTGTATGATATCCCGGTCCTTCTCCGTGTTAGCAATACCTCCCAGCTTTGTGTCATCCACAAACTTTATTAGCACATTCCCGCTTTTTGTGCCAAGGTCAGTAATAAAAAGGTTAAATAAGATTGGTCCCAGAACCGATCCTTGAGGAACTCCACTAGTAACCTCCTTCCAGCCTGACATTTCACCCTTCAGTACGACCCGTTGTAGTCTTCCCTTTAACCAGTTCCTTATCCACCTTTCAATTCTCATATTGATCCCCATCTTTTCCAATTTGACTAATAATTCCGCATGTGGAACCGTGTCAAATGCCTTACTGAAATGGAGGTAAATTAGGTCTACCACATTTCCTTTGTCTAAATAGTCTGTCACCTTCTCAAAGAAGGAGATCAGGTTGGTTTGGCACGATCTACCTTTAGTAAAACCATGTTGTACTTTGTCCCAATTACCATTGATCTCAATGTCCTTAACTACTTTCTCCTTCAAAATTTTTTTCAAGACCTTACATACTACAGATGTCAAACTAACAGGACTATAGTTACTCGGATCACTCTTTCTCCCTTTCTTAAAGATAGGAACTACGTTAGCAATTCTCCAGTCGTACGATACAACCCCTGAGTTTATTGATTCATTAAAAATTCTCACTAACAGGCTTGCAATTTCATGCACCAGTTCCTTTAATATTCTAGGATGAAGGTTGTCTGGGTCCTCTGATTTTGTCCCATTAAGCTGTTCAAGTATGGCTTCTACCTCAGATGTGGTAATATCCACCTCCATATCCTCATTCCCATTTGTCATCCTTCCATTACCCCTAAGCTCCCCATTAGCCTTATTAAAGGCGGAGGCAAAGTACTTATTTAGATATTGGGCCATGCCTAGGTTATCCTTAACCTCCTTTCCATCTTCAGTGTGTAGCGGTCCCACTTCTTCTTTCTTTGTTTTCTTCTTATTTATATGGCTATAGAACCTTTTACTATTGGTTTTAATTCCCTTTGCAAGATTCAACTCTACTTGGCTTTTAGCCTTTCTCACTTTATCCCTACATGTTCTGACCTCATTAAGATAGCTTTCCCTGCTAATCCCACCCTTCTTCCACTCCTTGTAGGCTTTCTGCTTTTTCTTAATCACCTCTCTGAGATGCATGCTCATCCAGCTTGGTCTACAACTCCTGCCTATGGTTTTTTTCCCCTTTCTTGGGATGCAGGCTTCCGATAGTTTCTGCAGCTGCGACTTAAAGTAATTCCAGGCCTCTTCTGCATTTAGATCCACAAGTTCTTCAGTCCAATCCACTTCTCTAACTAATTTCCTTAATTCTTTAAAGTTAGCCCTCGAGAAGTCAAAAACCCTAGTCCCAGATCTATTTTTGTTTATCCTTCCATCTAGTTTGAACTGAATTAGCTCGTGATCACTCGAACCAAGGTTGTCCCCTACAACCATTTCTTCTATGAGGCCCTCACTGCTCACCAAAACCAAATTTAAAATGGCATCCCCTCTTGTCGGTTCTTCAACTACTTGGTGAAGGAATCCATCAGCTATCACATCCAGAAAAATCTGAGCCCTACTATTCTTGCTAGCACTTGTCCTCCAGTCTATATCTGGGAAGTTAAAGTCTCCCATGATTACACATTTCCCATTAGTGTTTACTTTATTAAAAACATTAAAGAGGTCTCTATCCTATCCAAATCAGATCCCGGCGGTCTGTAGCACACCCCAAGCACTGTCTCAGGGGAGGCTCTAGTAGCTTTCTTTCCCAGTGTGATTTTTGCCCAGACAGACTCTGTCTTCTCCATTCCATCACTTCTGATTTCTTTACAGTTAACCTCCTCATTGATGTACAATGCTACTCCACCACCTTTGCCTTTATTTCTATCTTTCCTAAACAGCACATAGCCTTCAATACTTGTACTCCAGTCGTGACTACTATTCCACCACGTTTCTGTTATCCCTATAATATCTGGTTTCACTTCCTGCACCAGTAGCTCTAGTTTGTCCATTTTGTTCCCTAGGCTCCTCACATTAGTGTACAGACATCTTAATTTTTGCCGTTTGGCTTCCCTCACATTCTGTACCCTGTTAGGCACAGACATTCTACCACGAACATCATCTGTTAGTCTGTTATTTACACTACCCTTCCTCCTTATGCCAATTCTTCTGTCCATGGCTGTATCCCCTCTTACTTTGTTTACTTCCCTCTCAAGTTTAAATTCCAGCGTGGAGATCTCCCGAACATCTCCCAACCTTCTCCCCCAAATTTCTAGTTTAAAGCTCTCTTAATCAGGTCGGCGAGCCTCCATCCTAGAAGTCTATTTCCCTCCTTGCTCAGGTGAAGTCCATCCCGAGAGAACAGTCTTCTGTCCGTAAATGCTTCCCAATGGCCGTACATCCCAAAGCATTCCTTACAGCACCACCGCCTGAGCCATCTGTTGATCGCCATAATCTTGTCACACCTTTGTCGCCCTTCTCTAGGAACTGGCAGAATCCCACTGAAGATCACCTGAGCCTCGATTTCCTTAAGCATCTTCCCCAGTCTGGCATAGTCTCCTTTGATGCAAGAAGAGAGCTGCCCCCAGGGGGAAGAAGCACACAGAAGCACTTGGAAAGGAGAAGGCATGGACAAGAGTAACAGTATGTGTTATATGTTCCTCCTCTGTGCCTGATCCACAGAGGATCTCAGGCTGTAACTACCCCCAGCTACAGAGTGTTGCTCTTTAGCTCAAGCTGTAGTTCTGGTTCAATCAGATTAATGATCTGGAGGATGGTGTGGACTGCAACCTCAGCAAGTTTGTAGATGACACTAAACTGGAAAGAGCGGTAAATGTGCTGGAGGGTAGGGATAGGATACAGAGGAACCTAGAAAATTAGAGGATTGGGCCCAAAAGAAACCTGATGAGGTTCAACAAGGGCAAATGCAGAGTCCTGCACTTAAGATGCAAGAATCCCATTCACTGTTACAGACTAGGGACCAAGTGGCTAGGCAGCAGTTCTGTAGAAAAGGACCTAGGGGTTACAGTAGATGAGAAGCTGGATATGAGTCTCCAGTGTGCCCTTGTTGCCAATAAGCTAACAGCATTTTGGGCTGTATAAGTAGCGGGACTGCCAGCAGATTGAGGGATGTGATCATTCTCCTCTATTCGGCATTGTTGAGGCCTCATCTGTAGTACTGTGTCCAGTTTTGGGCCCCACACTACAAGAAGGATGTGGAAAAATTGGAAAGAGTCCAGCGGAGGGCAACAAAAATGATTACGGGGCTGGAGCACATGACTTACGAGGAAAGTCTGAGGGAACTGGGCTTGTTTAGTCTGCAGAAGAGAAGAATGAGGGGGGATTTGATAGTTGCTTTCAACTACCTGAACGGAGGGGTTTCAAAGAGGATGGAACTAGATGGTTCTCAGTGGTACTAGAGGACAGAACAAGGACTAACAGTCACAAATTGCCCTGGGGGGAGGTTTAGGTTGGATATTAGGAAAAACTTTTTCACTAACAGGGTGGTGAAAGACTGGAATGGATTATCTAGGGAGGTGGTGGAATCTCCTTCCTTAGAGGTTTTTAAGGTCAAGCTTGACAAAGCCCTGGGTGGGATGATTTAGTTAGAGATTGGTCCTGCTTTGAGCAAGGGGTTGGACTAGATGATATCCTGAGGTCCCTTCCAACTCTGATATTCTATGATTCAACCCTGGTGTGTTGACCAAAATGGCAGCCATAACATAAGGAGCTGCGGTATAGTCAGGCATCTCCTGGAGACCGGAACTTAGGGATATTCTTGATAAGGACACTAGGCAGCACATGTTGTGTTTAACCATCCTGTGAGCTACAGAACCATGAAGAACTACAGAATCTTCAGTGTCCAGCAGTTTGATTACAAGAATCCTCTTCATGACAACAATTGAGTCCTGTCTTTCCTCTACTATGAGGGAGACAGTCATGCTGAAGTGTTTTAGATCCAATACATGTCTGGAAAGGTTAAAGAATTAGATCATCTGATCCATCCTCCCCAATTGCAGATGATGATGATGATGATGATGATGGATACCCAAAAAAAAAAAAAAAGAAAATAAAAGGATCAAGTGACATTGGCTTAGGGTCATCTTCCTTAATCTCCCTCCAGTTCTGGACATATTTATGGCCAGACTTTCATAAGCAGACAACACTAGAACTGGGAGGAAAATAGTGTTCCCATTCTGTGAAACGTTGAGATTTCAAATATTTCCTCCCATCCCAAATCAGGCTAGATATTTGAAATCTTGAAAATTTTTGCAAATTGTTTCAAAATCTGAATTTTTTTTTCAGATTGGGTCAGTTTAAACATTTAATTTTGATTTTAAAACCTTTAATTAGCTTACATTTCAACCTGAAAAGCTTTTAAAAAAGAATTTCAAAATAGTTGAAACAATTAAGCTCCCCCTCTTGCCACTGCCCCTGAAAACAAAAAATGGGAAATTAATCAAAACTGACTCTTTCCTACACTCAGTTTTTGGTTAACACAAATGAGCATTTTCTGATGAACAAACATTAAAAAAAAATATTCCCAAACCAGTTCTGCTCAGCACCAAGCAGCTTCTCACTGGTGGCCAGATTTTAAAAATTGCTTCTAAAAACATGTCCCATTATTTTCCTGCTTAATTGACAGCTGAGCTCCTTTGAAAATCTGACCCGTAGGGTATATCTACATTGTGATGGACTCAGTTCATGGCTCTTGGGCTGTGGGGCTAAATATTTCAGTGTAGACCCCTCATGACATTTCAGAGCCCAGGCTCGAGCCGGAACTCAAATATCTACACTGTAATTTTTAGCCCAGCATCTCCAGCATTTGGGCCAGCAGTAGTCATGCCATGGGTCTTTTGTTGCTGCATAAACATATCCTGATCAAGACAATTCCAATCTAACCCAAGCAACATGATTGGAGTTACTCCTGATTCTCCCTGGTATGAGAATCAGGCTCACAACTGGGGACTGGTTTAGCACACGGGGGATGATTATGTGGAGTTGTGTACACAAGCAACAAAAAAAGTTTTGCTGGAGCAACATCTCCTGATTATGGCCAAAACTACAACATTTGGAGAGTTGATTTGACAGCTTTGGGGTTTTTTTAAGTGTACTTGTTGCAGCCATAATGATGGGAATACCAGTGGTGTCAATGCAAATTTATGTTATATAGACTCTTGGATCACTACATTTGAGTCCTCATCTGTAAGCTGATGCATCTGACAAAGTGGGTATTCACCCACGAAAGCTTATGCTCCAATACTTCTGTTAGTCTATAAGGTGCCACAGGACTCTGTCGCTTTTTACAGATCTAGACTAACACGGCTATCCTTCTGATAATTGACATCTGTAAGTTGTTCCAAAAGGGCAGATGCCTGCACAGAGAGAATATTAGCCTTGTGGGATCAAGACCCTGATGAGCTTTCCAGCCTCATCTCACTCTGCTTGCTATCATCTAATGTTATAGCCCCATCCCTCAGCTATAAGAGGTTTTTCTTTTGTTTTTTTTTTCCCATTTAAGAGGGAACAGATGAGGCCCATGCAGCAGGAAGGAATACAACTGATCTGCTACAAATCATGCTTCCCTATTCCTGAGACCACTATGTGCCAGATACCCATAGTTCCTCCTGCAGAGGAACTTCATAATGCAGAGAGCAGCAGCAATACTGCTTGGATGGAGGTTCCACACTCAGACTTCAGCCAATCTTGGGATAATTCCTAAGGGTGGTCAGTTTTTAAGCAATCTACTTGTCTAGCCCAGTGATTACTCTACACATAACATGGATGCATAGGAAGACCTAATATTTACACTGTCTCCCAGTGATGTTAGTAGCATATCATCATCTAGGTAAAATGATGATAGCACACACAAGACAACAGGATATACGTGAAACAAAAAGAATCCATTTAAAAAAAAAAGGAGGACACAACTGACACCATCCACAGGGAGTAATGGAGATTCCAAGGAAGAGCTTGCTGGGCCATTGTCAGCTAGCCTAGTTTCTTGTGCATCTGTAAAACTGATGACTCAGATCCCTTTGTTTGACGGAAAAGATGACCCAACGATGACAGCGCTAACTTGAGACACGTCGGTTCAATTCTCTGCTCTCCTGCAGACTTCCTGTGTTTCCTTGGCCAAGTCACTTAGTATTTCCCTTCCTCACACAGGAATTTTGAAGGTAAATACAGTAAAGATTGTGAGATGCTCAGATCCTACAGAGAAGGATCCAAAATGGAGAGTTGAGACATACTCATACATACAAAGGAATGCTACAGTAGTCATTTTAAACTCCATTAACAACTGAGTTTTGCTCTATCTCAACCCAGGATAAGAAGCTTCGACTGTTCCTTTTTTGTTGTAATAAAAACTTTCTGGTGAACACAACAACCTCACTGCTGGGTTTCCAACTGTTTACCCATTTTCTCTAAATGTGTGTTTTTCATTGTAAAAATCAGCACATCAGCAAAGCACCAAGATTTTGTTACAGCACTAGAGATGCATTTTACTCCATGAATCGATACTTTATAGCAATATTTGCAGTGTGTGCAATATTCTGGGGGTGCAGAGAGACCTCTCAGTTATTTTCCAGAATTTCAGCTTTCATTCAGAAAAAGAGGCAGCTTTAATTGTTACGTTTACAGTGAAAACCTGCAAAATGAGATTATATGTAACCAATGCAGATAATAGTAATAATTATTTAATAATGATTTTCTCAAGCATTACCCTGCAAAGGCATTCAGGACACTGAACAACAATCCTAAAAATAATTTCTCAAACATCCCATTCTCAACAAAATTATAGTCAAGGTAGGTAAACAAAAAACAGCAAGTACAAAACAATCAGCAACAGCCATAGCAATTTAAAAACCACCTGAGAAAAGAGAAGTTTAGAGTTAGTGGGGAAAAGATGAAATGAGCCAGATTTCAGGAGAGGCAGAGAGAGTTTCATACCCTTGGGTGTATCACAGCAAGAGTTTGATCATCTACCAACATCGGACACAATGGCAGAACCCCTACGCACCAGCTACCATATGAGCATAAAACTCCAAACAGATGGAGATTCAAGGAGTAGCTCTTGAATAGAACATTTAGAAGAGAAGAAAAGACAATAGCTCTGAACATGCTCATTCATGTCAATGGATGCTAACTCAGATACCACTGATGGTAATTACCATATTGATACATAGAATATTTCATAGCTTACCAAAGCATGGAAGAAAGGAGAGGAAGGATCATATTACACATTACCATAAACACCCCAGCTGTTTCCTCAAAGTGGGAAGAGATGGAGAGGTAGCCAGGGGGTGGTAAGAATATTAAAGGTGTAAACACTAAAAGGTTTTGCTTTTAACACCCAGTGGCAGAATCGCAGGGCTCATTATTGGTTTCCTTATTGCCAAGTGGGAGCTCAACATCTGAAAACTTGGGTTACGCTGAAGCGGTTCAGAGCAACTGAAAGCAACAACTATCTTACCAGTCTGTTTCCTGTGCACATACCTCACTAATGTTTAGGAGCTGGCATGCATGTGAATGAGAAGTCAGACCCTTAAGACTTTATGTACACAAGATTTACTAGTTAGAAGTTTATGCAGATTTGCTCTTCACATCTGATTTTTTTTTCTCAGCTGAGATGGAGTACAGGCAGTAACCCTGACCTAGGGTGACCAGATGTCCCAATTTTATAGGGACAGGCCTGATTTTTGGGTCTTCTTCTTATACAGGCTCCTATTACCCCCCTACCCAGTCCCAATTTTTCACATTTGCTGTCTGGTCACCCTACCCTGACCCTCAATCCATTTAAGTAAAAGTAACCAATACACGTTAATAATTTGCACTTAGACTAGGCCCAAAAATCTCTAACCACTTCACACACAGTAATGAGTTTAGCCCCCTTGTAAGCCCCCACAGTGCAGTTGTACAGATGGGGAAATAGACATGAATTTCTCCAAATCACAGAGGGAGTCCATGGCAGAGTCAGAAATAGCACCCCCGTTCCTGACTTAAAGGGCCAGATTCACCATAACCCTGCACATGGTGGTGTCATCTACACTAACATAAAGTTGTATGAAACATTTCCAAATCATAATGATAGCGTTTCACATGCATGTTGCCCTGGTGTAAATGACGACACAATGTGCAGGCCAATGGTGAATTGGGTCCCGGGGAGGGAAAGCAGAGGGGTAGTCTATTTACAAGTAGCCCCTTCTTACTCAGAACATATCTGCTGTGTGTGTCTGACTCACTGATGCTCACTTAACTAATACAGTTCTGCAGAGCTAGTACAACAACGGAAGAGATGGACTCTATTCTGGAGCATGCAACAGGTATTCAGATACCACAGTGATTGGAGAAGTATAAGAATGAATAGAATACAATGAACAAAATTGCCAGTTATGTTCTAAATGGAGACTCTCTCTTTCTGGCAGATATGGTGACCAGATAGCAAGCATAAAAAAACAGGACATGGGGTAGGGGGTAATATGTATCTAAATAAGAAAAAGCCCCTAAAATCAGGACTGTCCCTATAACATCGGGACATCTGGTCACCCTACTGGCAGATGACTGAAGAATGAACAGTTTTCTTTTCAGAGCTCAGGTTAAATTTGCAACACTAGACAAACAGGACGGGAGAAAGTTAGTGGAATCATTTGAGTCTAAAATGAACAAATTTATTCTAGAAGTCAGAGAGGAAGAAAGTAAGGAATTTCACAATGTCTTTTTTAAAAGACATTCTTCTGGCTCTAATCACACTTCAAATTCAAATTTGTTCAATGAGAAAACTTGAATTTTAAATAGTGAGACTGAAAAAATAATCTTTTTATTAACCATCTGTTTTTTCATTTGACAAGTTAACAAGTGTTGTCGAAATTATCTGAGCATCTCATTGAAAAGAAACAAGCGCTCACTTGTTTGAGTGCAGCATAAATGCAACCTTCCTTTCCCACACCCTCCAAAAGGTGTTGTTCTTCTATAAAAGTGACAAAAAATAACCCCAACAGATGATGTCATTTATTATTTCAATAGTGAATCCACTTCCCCTCTGAAATATTAAGCACCCACTTTTTTACATTATGAAGTTGCGCAGAAGGAGTTTGCCATTGGGGAATAATAATAATCAGCTGAAGATTAAATATTTTGTGGATGTTTATTGAAAATAAATGAAGACATGATAGAAGAGGATGATAAAGAGTTGTGAGTGGAGAAACACCAGAAGTGGCAGAGGAACCACAAGGAGGAGAGCAGTCAGGGCAAGGCCATATGTTGATTTATTAAGCACACAGCTACTTGACTCCAGAAGTGAGATTTGCAAATTAAGGTCCAGGTATACTCTCCACTTCTGCAGGCCGAGATGAAAACCTAGCAGATTAATCTCAAGGGAAATGGAATGGGGAAGTCTGCTTGGAATTGTTGGTCTCTACCTGTTCAATTATATTATCCATCCACTGAGTTTCAGACACGGTGTGGTCCCTGGTAAACAAGGGAAACAAAGCTGGAACTCAAGCTATGTGGAAACCTGTTAGTTTGTGTCTATAGACAGTAGTTGTTTTCCTTAACAAATACCTCTTGTTGAAAATGGATCATAATTCCAGATACAACACTGGATCTCACCACCAAACAGCTGAAGATAATTGCTGAAGAAAAGCTGGCAGAGGCGGCTCCACCTTGAGTCAGCTACCTCTCACCCTGACTGTAAGAGGAGAGGGGCGTGGTAAAACAGAGCTCCACTACACTAGATTCTTAAGGACCTTGCACCAATTGTGAAAATAAGAGCAGGTCTCCTGGTGTTCGAACCTTTACCAGTGCTGGACAGCCAATGACCCAGGAGCTGCAATCAGCTCCCTGCAGATGTCACTCTCCACTATGTCTGAACAAAGAATCAAAATCATAGTATTATTGCACAGCTTCAGCCTGTAACAATAATATGGCTAACTGGCATGAAAAATAGGAGGACTGCAGCATGTAGAGACAGTTGCAGAAGATACTGACGCAGGAATATGAACTTCAGAATACTCTGTGCATGGAAATGAGGGGTTTTAATGAATCCATGTGCTGACTTTTCACAGAGGATATAGTTTCATTGGATCCAGCAGGGCTGGCTTTATGAACGGCGAGGCCCAATTTGAATACCTGGCAGCAGCACTTCGGTGGCAGGGGGGTCCGCTCCAGGTCTTCTGCAACACCGAAGGACACCCCACTGCCGAAATGCCACCAAAGACCCAGAGCGGACCTCCCGCCCCATGGCCGGGTGAGTGAAAAAAAATAAAAAAATTAAAAAGACGCTTAAGGTGTGGGGCCCTCTCAGGCGTGGGGTCCCATTCCAGGGAATTGGGGGAATTGGCTTAAAGCCGGCCCTGGGATCCAGTGGGACTATTCACTTGAATAAGAATTTTGCAGGGTGTTTTATTAAAAGATGCATAGACACCCTGGTGATGATTGCAGGATACGAATCAGCATAGACAGATATGTTGCCCCAGGAGAGGTGTGCAGAAAAGCTTGTCCAGCAGCTGCCAGACCTGAGTTTGGACTCAGCCACTAACTTTTACAGGCACAGAAAAACAATTGTCAAACTCATACAGATGATAAAACACAAAAAATACCCAGCCACTTGAGATTTATATCAAACATGATATATCAGCACTGTCTGAAAATGATTACAGACTGCTTCGAATTCAGAAATAAAGTGGCTGACATCCATAAGCTTACTGGTTATCTAGTGACTAGTCCTGTTTGCCATTTAGCTTGCTATACAACTATCCTGGAACCACAGGGTCTGGTCCGTACCACAGCCACAAGGGTCCACACTGTTCCACAGAGGCAGGTCTGCAGGAATAGGAGTCACATGACCTGAGTTCTATTCACAGCTATTCCACTAACTCAGTATAGAAGCTTCTAAAAATCATTTCACTTATCTCTGCCTTATTGTCCCCATCTGTAAAATAGGAATAATGCTGCTTACTCACCTTTGATGGGGCTTTGAGCACCACCTTTTCATTTGCAACTACAAGTTAGGGCTTGACTGGAACTTAGCTCAGGAACAGTGGATTTTTGCATATTCCTCATGAAATGTTTGGTCACACTTTAAATTTAAGGTGCATTTCTAAATAGTTTGTACAAGGTTATTAAATGAGTCAATAGTTATAGAGGTCGACAGTCTCTTAAAATCATTGATAACACTTTTTACTGATGTACTTACATGATGGCTACCATCTTGGCTGACACTGGAGCTTAAACTAGGGACCCCAATAGCTAATAGCATGAATGTCGACAGCTTGAGCTGTAATTCCTATGTGGCTCAGGCACAGAGAGGGACATAAATTAACCAGTTGGTGACACTTATAATCATCTATAACAGTATTCATATCTAACATGATCATAACAACTATTTATTATTCCTTTATAAATGTACACTTAATATCAAGCGTGGCCAAGAATTTCAATACAGTGGACATAGAAATGCTACTTTAGAGACTGCCTAGAGAGGAATTATTTAAATGTCATCTGCCTTCTGTGTCAAGTGATTTTGAACACCCAAAAACTGATGAATTACAGAAGAAAAAACCCAGTGTGTCTTAGGAGTTCAAATGCAGAAGAAAACTTTTTTATGCAGTAACAACAAAAAAAAAAAAAGTCTTAAAATGCTAATATCTGTATGGAAAGAAAAAGAGGCATCAGTGGTATTTTGTAAGTTGATAATAAAATATTTCACACATAATAAATGTTATCTCTCTACTCATTTTTATTCAAGTTAACAAGATAAAGTCTCTTGGGGGTCATCTGCTCCCAAGCTTATGGGTTGATGTATGGGGGAAGGAGTCTCATTTAATTCTCACGTCTGAAGCTGATGCAAAGCTTGGAGATGACAGATAGCAAATGTCAACAAGATCACAAAGAAGGAATTGAAAATCTATGATCATCTGAAACATTGATATCTGTCGCAGAAGAATTAAAAATAAAAATAACTTTCACTGGCATATTTGAGAAAGTTGAAAGAGAACATTTTAAGAAAAAGTGTTACTAACACACAACAATGATTTTCTAAGTCAGGTAACAAAAGTTAGACACCCAAATTCACAGTCGGTAAGTAAATAAGTGATGCTACGCTGCCACAGCAGGGGCGCTCTAAACGGAGATCAGGGCTGCTGGCTGGGCATTCCATTGGCTTGATCTGAACCCCATAGAAGGACTTGGATTTATTTCAGTGGGCTGTGGACCATGCCTTCTGTGGAGGGACAACTGTTTGGAATTCTCTCCCCGACCCTGTTCTGTAACGGTCCTGAGCTGATGCCACTCGAGCACATGGCAAGGATTTTTATCCAGACACTTGAAAATAAAGGTGGATGATAGGGTGAAGAATTGTTGGAGGAAGAAGGGGACAGCTGACTTTTAAGTTATTAGGCTTATTGATGGTGGATTATACTGAATTGTACTGCTGCACTTAGAGTATAATTAATTATGTATTTTAAGTTATGTCGAAAGGTTCCTAAGGCATATGGATGGCTACCTCTTAAGCATTTCTATGGATCAAGGTCAACTCCTACCTATTAGTTACAGTGCACATACTGAGAAGTAAAATTTCATCTTTACCCCATGTATATTTTAGTCTCTTTGCAAATAGTGTTTCCTGGAGTTTGGGGCAATAGTACATTTGAGATATATTTGTGTATTAAGACTCTCTCATATTAAATAAAGAATGAACTAAATGTTATCTTTGATGCATATGAAGCCTTGACGTTAACCCATCATACAAAAATATTACAGTACTGAAATGTAAGTGACTCAGCCACATCCATTTGTAGGCTGCATAAATAGATCCTGATAAAAACGCATGCTGCTCTTAAAGTTCTCTACCGTCAAGCAGGGGTCCAGACTGCATGGTTGATTAAAAATCAGGTCTCACCCTTGCATATATTCTAGAGCATTACACATAGAGAATGCAATGGGTCCACATCTTCTCTTTGATTAAACCCGCGCAATCCCTATTGACTTGACAGTGGGAGCTGCACACGTATAACCAAAGACATAATTCAACCCTGGGTTGCCTAAATCCAGCACACTCTTCAGTCTAAGGCAATGAAATATGACTTCTCCTAAAAAAGTGCCTCTAAAAAAATGTCACTAAAGTGCCTGAAATGCTCCTGTTTCAATATGTGTATTGACTTTCCTTCTTTTTCTTAATACATTCCTTTTGTTATCATCACTACTACTACAATAGAACCAAGACTATGCCCCCATCATAGTAGGCATAGTACATAATAAGACACAGTCCCTTTCTCTGAAGAGCTTACAATCTAAATGGACAAGGCAGACAAAAGGTTGGAAAGGAAACGGAAGTGTGCAGAAGGAAAAAGTGACTTGCCTGGGGTAACCAATGAGGTAAGAGGATGCGACTAGACAACAACCCAGATCTCCAGATTCCCAACCCAGTGCTCTAGCCCCTAGATCACATTGCTTTCCCTTCTATTTGACCTTGGGATTTATTTTGTGGCTAACAGAGTTAGCCTGTGTTCAGTGGTGCAATTTCATTCTGCATCATCAAGAAGGGTCTACATGCAGGGTTGAGGAAAGCGAATAATGAATAAGCACAGGGATATAATTTACATGTGGATAAGTTCCCCTGCAGTAAAGAAGCAATATTCATACGGAATCATTCCGAATTGTTTGGCTATGATTATGTTATTTCTTATCAGCATCTGGAACAAACTAATGAAAATGGTTCTAGAAATTGACAATAAAGGCATAGATAATTCTCTTGGGTAACTAGTGGAAGTGAATGGGAGAAGTTCTACATTTCCCTTCCATATTTATGTTACGATAATCATGTATATTAGTGACATTTATTAATAGAAAGGCTATTAAAACCCTCCAGGTAAATTATGCAAGGTCAGTCCAAGCGTGATCCTTAGCTGCCCTTCAGTGGCGAGCACACTGATGTAAAGTAAAATAAATAATAATAATAATACCTGGCTATAATAAATTCTTATCTCATTCACCACAAGCAAATCCATGCAAATCCTTTCCCGAAAGGAAACGTCTTTCAGTGGTTATGAAGATAACATCACAGAGATAATATACAGTTCTGCTATAATTTTGCTATTTGCTGCACTTTCAAATCCTGTGGGTTCAAAACAGGTATACCTTTGCTACAAGTGATCCGTCACAAATTGTCAAAGAATCTAATTCACAGACCTACCGATTAACTGATAAATGACGAGCTCTGCTGAGTGATTTCATCTCTGGCAAATAAATAAAGCTTCCGCTAGGCTCTTTTGAAAAACTTTGTGGTTTAATGGCTTGTCTACACAGGGAGTTATTTCAGAATTGCTTTAAAGGGGGAGGGATAGCTCAGTGGTTTGAGCATTGGCCTGCTAAACCCAGGGTTGAGAGTTCAATCCTTGAGGGGGCCATTTAGGGATCTCAGCAAAAATCTGTCTGGGGATTGGTCCTGCTTTGAGCAGTAGGTTGGACAAGATGACCTCCAGAGATCCCTTCCAACCCTGACATACTATGATTTACATATAGCAAGGGTTCTGTTTTACAGCAAATACACTCTAAAGGGCATTTATGAACCAATAGCTACAGCATCTGCCAACCTCTTGGTCATTTCTCTAATACAAAAGAAAAAGAATCAAAGGCATTTCATCCCAAGAGCACCTGTATAATACAATACACTGTGTCTCCATAGTCATCTAGGCCTAGATTCTCAAAGGCATTTAAGCACGTAACTCCCATTTATTTCAACGGAAATTAGGAGCCTAAATACCTGGATCTGGATGCTTCCATCTAACAACGACTTCTGCAATGCGTTTCTCTTTAATTGCAGATCTAGTCTCACGTACTCAATCTCCCTTTCCCACCATACCTGCTTTGTAAGCCTCTCTTGCTGAGGCAGCCCGAAAGATTTATTGTGTGTCATGGGAAAGCACATGCTATCTACAATTGATATCAGCCACGTTTCCCATCTGTAATTAAAACACTCACCCAGTTGTATTCAAAACTCAAAAATGCTTCAGTCTTAAATTGTAGCTGATATACCATGAGAAATGGAGACAGCCAGAGTCAGATTCCCATAAGAACCAATTTCTTCTAATAGGAAACAGCACAGAATTTTTTTGATTCAAAAAGCTGCTACTTTGCAGAAGGCACATTTTTGCTTTATTTTCCTAAGCACTTATGTCCTTTACTTCAGCAGAGCACATATTTGTCATTTTCTAACATGAAAAATTGTTGTAATCTGTTTAATGAACATAAAAACAGCAATTTATTTTACCGTGAGATTTTCCCCTCCCTACCCCTCAAATTACACAACTAATTACTCTCTACCCTCATTAAAATCTGTCACTTTTTATTAAGCCATTTTACAATATAGCTAATTACTTTGGCTCCCAATGATACTGAACTCGGTTATGAAAACAGTGCCACCTTTATGACATCCACTGGACACTACACCACTTAAAAAACTTTAGGATCCTAAGGGTAGTTCTGTAATTAGCCAGGATAGGAGTTGATGGCTGTTTGACTGGCAATACTGGATCTGAGATTACTACAAGGCTAAAAAACCCAAATCTGCAACCACTTAAGCGAGTAAACAGAGGCCTAGAGGGTGAGCCAAAAGCCTTTTATTGGCCCTTTGCAAAGGGATGAATTTCACCCAGAGAAGATAAGTCACTTTCCCATGGTTAGCTCAGTAACTCAGTGGCAGAAACAGGAAGAGAACTCAGGAGTCATGTGCATTTCTCAATAGAAATAACTGATCCAAGTTCATTTGTGGTATCACGTGAAATCAAGGAACAAATCTGACCCTTTGTTTTTAAAATCAGTTTTAAAAACAAAATCCATCAAAAAGCATCAAGGGCTAAATTTTCAGCTCATATAAGCATGTGCAGCTCCACTGATGCTGTGCCAGTTTACACCAGCAGGTAATTTGGCCCAAAAACATTCAGTCGCACATGGGATCAAGTTCTAGACCCAAGCTCTTGAGATAAGCACAGTCCCCTCTCAGCCTAGGGCAGTCAAGGGCTGGGAGAATTACTAAGGCATCCTAAACCAAGGATCCTATAATATCCTTCTTTCGCCCATCAGCAAGCCAATCTGTTTTCCTCTGCTTCAGACTTTACCAGCAGCTCTTTTTGAATAAAAGACCTTTTCCAGCAGGTTTTAAAGAATGAAACAGATAAATAGGGATGCATTCACAATGGGCTGAAAAACACACTTTGAGGAGCAGATGCCAAAGTGGATACTTCGTTTTAAGCAATAAGCCCATTTCTTGGGTTTATGAAGCTCTGTACACATTAGCGATGAGACTCAGCAAGGCTTTCAGTTTTCACCTACAGGAGAGGGAGGCAAACTCAAAACTGTCAAATCATATACATAAGGCCTAAAATCTCAGTCGAGCACTTTGAAAGCTTGTCATGAAAATTAATTACCCATTTGATTTAAAGAGTGCATTTTTGTCCCCAGCGACTACAGCAGCATTTAACTATTAAAAGCTTCTAGTGGTCGACACCCATCATCTAATTCAATTCATAACATAGAGTAGGGTATAACAAAGCGTATTCAGAAAGGACTTCAAAATTTTACAGGCATCCAATTTTTAGATAAAAGTTTCCCTTCTCCTGGGTCTGTATTTAGCTTTTGTAATGATTACTGGAAAAGTCCATCAACCAAGTGACGCGTGCCTGCGCACACAATTCCCCTGACTCAGAAATTAACTGTCTGCCCCACTGGTGAACTCTGATAAAGAGGCAAATCAAGACTCCCTGGGTGTCAGGCTATTCACTTGCGTCTATTAAGCTCTCCATGAAAAAGGAGCCCGAAAAATAATACAGTCTAACAGGAGATTGTGAATAGGTGAAAATGGGCATTGTGACCCAGTAGAGCTCCTGGAATTAAATTGGTTTTTGTAATGAGATCAATTGATTCATAATCAAGGTGGGAGTATGATTTTTTTTTGGAAGAGAGAGAGAACCAAGGCAAGTCTTGAGCCATACATGCTGGAAGGAGGAAAAATGAGTAAAGAAAACAGGTTTCAAATGCATGCATGTTGTGAGTGTGATAGGAGGAGAGGACAGAGCAAGAGCACGTAAAAGAGCACGTAAAAGAGCACCCGCAGAACCTATTTCTCACGTTAAAATCCCACAATGCACAGTGGCAGTCAGAAGAGACAGAGGGGATTATCTTTCCTTTTCTTTGCAATTACACATCTGTCATAACATTTTTTCCCAGATCTGGACCTTAGCGTCCAAAATATGGGTGTTAGCATGAAAACCTCCAAGCTTAGTTACCAGCTTGGACCTGGTATCGCTGCCACCAGTTAAGAATTATACAGTGCCTAGCTCACTGTGGTCTCCCAAAACCTTCCCTGGGGGACCCCCAGACTCAGATGCCTTGAGTCTTACAACAAAGGGAAATAACCCCCTCCCGTTGTTTCCTTGTTACTTCCTCCCAGGCTCCCCTCCCTGGACGACCCTAGGAGATTCCCTGCTTCCAGTCCTGGAAACACAAGTACCGAGAGATCTAATCTCTCCCCCTCACCCAGAGGGTATGCAAAGTCAGGCTTAGTAAATCTAACACAAAGAGATTTTCCCCTTGACTTTTTTCTTCCACCAATTCCCTGGTGAGCTGCAGACTCAATTCCCTGGAGTCCCCACTAAAGAAAAACTCCAACAGGTCTTAAAAAGAAAGCTTTATATAAGAAAAGAAAGAAAAAGACATTAAAAATAGTCTCTGTAATAAGATGACAATATACAGGGTCAATTGCTTAAAGGAAAAAAAATGAATTAACAGCCTTATCCAAAAAGAATACAGTTTAACACATTCCAGCAACTACACACATGTAAATACAAAAGAAAACAATATAAACCTATTGTCTTACTATCCTTGTACTTACAACTTGGAAACAGAAGATTAGAAAGGCAGGAGATAGAAAGATCACTCTCAGAGCCAAGAGGTCAGACCCAAGACAAAGAACTCATACCAAAACTTCCCTCCACCCAGATTTGAAAAAGTCTTGTTTCCTGATTGGTCCTCTGGTCAGGTGTTTGGTTCCCTGTGTTAACCCTTTACAGGTAAAAGAACATTAACCCTTAGCTATCTGTTTATGACAACATCACAGCTCACCAGAGGAGCACAGAGCACTTCATAGCCATGGCTGAATCAAGCTTCATGATACTCTTTTGAGGTAGGTCCAGAATTATTATCCTCATTTAATATGGATGAAGTGACTTACTCAAGGTCACAAGATAAGTCAGTGGCAGAGCTGGGACTTCAAGTTGCCTGCCTTAGCCAATAAAACATAGTAGTAGAAACACTGGACCCAATCGTACTCACATTCCATCAATGGAGCATTGCCAGGGCCATCAATGGGAACAGGATTGGCCCATTATTTTTCTCACTCTGCAATCACAGTGGAACATACATGTATTTCCATTACATCTCATCCAGTAATGCTGCTCTCCAGACTGAATATTCAGGGCTTCGACTCTGCTCCCTCTGAAGTCAAGAGAACTTTTGCCATTGACTTTCTCAAGAGCAAAGGAGCCAGATTTTCAAAAGAGTTCAGAATTCAACAGTTGCCCTTATTCTCAGTTTCCCCTAATGCCTGGGATTTTCAAAACATGCTTTACATTGGCCTAACTCTGCTCTCACTGACCTCTGTGAGAGCCTCACCCTACAGAGATACTTTAGAAAAGCTGGCCACTTTAGGCCAAGCTTGTCATCATCTTTTAAAAAATATATGTGTGTGTGTGTATATATATATATAGATAGATAGATAGATAGATATAGAATTAGCCCTATATATATATGGGGCAAATTCTGGTTCCTGAGTACTTTTGAAAAAGCTAGCCCAAGATCCTCAATGGATACTGAGAGCCAGGTAAGCACAAACTCTTTAATGCATGGTGTCATGGAGTGTGGGGAAGTCCGGTCCGGCGCCCCTCTTCCTGGGACTCTCAGAGACTCTCAGCCAGCCAGTAAAACAGAAGGTTTATTGGACAACAGGAATGCAGGTTACAGCACAGCTTGCAGGCACAGTCAGGACCCCTCAATCGAGTCCTTCTGGGGTTTCAGGGTGCTTGGATCCCAGCTTAGGATACCCTGAATTCCCCCCACACAGCCCCAAAACGAAACTGAAACTAACCCCCTCCTACCGGCCTCTTCCTTCGTCTAGGTTCCCAGGCAAAAGTGTTGACCTCCCACCCCCCTTGCCTAGCTCAGGTTAGAGGCTCAGGTAGAGTCCATCCCCTAAAGTCCTCCCCTGCTCTCCCATCCCTCATGCAGACAGCCCCTACTCCATCACACATGGTACTGAATAAAAGTCACGTAAGAGGCTCAATTCCTATTTTATTTTTCTCTCTTTCTGTTTTTGGTAACCTCTCTCACTATCTAAACTCTCTTTAAGCTGCACATCTCTCTCAGGTACCCATTACTGTAGTATATGAGCATCTCACAATCTTTAATGTTTTTATCCTCCCCCTCCCTTCCCCGTGAGGTAAGAAATGCTACTGCCTGAGTTTTACACAGTTAGAACTGAGGCACAGAGACACTAAGTGACCTACTCAAACTCACGCAGCAAATCTGTGGCAGAGGAGGTGCCTGAATCCAAGTCTTTGGAGTTCTAGGCTAGTACCCTAACTGATGGGCCATCAGTCTGCCCTCATCCGCCCAGGTACGACTCCCAATGGTGCAGCCAGCTCAGCATCAGACCCTCTGATGAGAATAAAGTGACACCTGTGCAGCAACAACTCTATTATACCAGGCCAGCAAAGAACATTTTGTTAAAAAAATAATTTTCTCCCATCATATTCTTTTAGGACATATAATTTGGCAACGTGCCCAAGGGAAGTAAATGAATATAGCAGAACAAATGTACTCACTGGTGAATTGAGCCAACAGACTTTCAGGTATTTAACTTTGTTCTCTCTTTGTGGTTCTTTTGCTGAATAATGCAAGGTGAGGTTTAGTAATTGTTCTTTGAGCTGACTGACAAGTATTACATCTAGTAAGTAATTACTTGTCATTCATCAGCATTTCACAATGCCCGTGTGGTTAGGTTTCGAGCAAGTCATTTGAGTTTTAGGGTTTTATGTTCGATTTCTTCCCCTTGTGATTTATGCTGGTTTACACTCTATTAAAAAATCAGGCCATAAAATTGGCCTAATGTAGATGATATGGGCTTGGGTTGTGCAAAACAATGAGTATATGATCGAGCTAATTTTATTACTTAGACAAGACAGTATTTCTTGTCAGTGGGCTAGCCTTAGACATGGAAACTGCTTCTTTCTTGGTTTGACCCAGCAGTTCAGAGGAAAGAAAAACTGGTTCCTTTGAAATAATGGTATGTAGGGCTTTAGGAATATAGGACTGCCATATCAGGTCAGAGCACTGTTTCATCTAATCCACTGTCCTATCTCTGGCTGTGGCCAGGATCAACTACTTCACAGGAGGGTTCAGGAAACCTTCAATAGCAGTGATGAGATAACCTGCACGTGGGGAAAGATTCTTCCTTACCCTTGTTTAGTAAGGGTCCTGAAGCATGAGGATTTCTCAAGCTACTCCTGCCTCTACACAATGACCTTTTGAGATTTGAGAGCATTGGCTCTGACTGCCTACTTGCCTGGTGATCACAAATGGAGACATATAGTCTGAACAGTGTCCCCTCAAAGATCTAGGGGAGTCAGGGCAAAGAGAGGGGAAAGTTACTGGTATTTCCTTCCCCTCATATGTATTCACAAAACAACATATTCCTGCACTTGGTGGAGAAAGCATCATAACAATGTTACCTGCGAATAGGATGACACTCCCAAACCTTAATATACTGAAAGGCCTTCTGCGAACACAAAGAGCCAAATTTGTAAGAGAGCTCACCTCCAGGTCTGGCCAGGAATTGGATTTCCCATCCTGAGAGAATTTTTCTCCAACTCAAATTTGGGACAAAAAGTTGAAATCTCAACAATTTTCATGTTTAAAAAAAGAATTGGGTCAGATGAAACTTTTCAATAACATCAAAATGCTTTTGATTTTGACTCTCTCCTCCACCCCATCAATTTAGTCCAAATTTACTAACATTTTGACTTACCCCAAAGGCATTTCATTTAGAAAGTAACAAAACTGGATATTTTGATTATATCAAATCTATCCTCTCCCCCTCCTCCAAAAATGAGTTGGGAGATTTGTCAAAAACAGCCCTATTTCACTAACAGCTTGGGGATTCATAAAAAGATATTTTTGATTAACAAATAATTCATTGCAAAATCCCCAGCCAGCTCTACTCAGCATCCAAAATTGGAGTCAGTTTTAAGAGATCCAGAAAAAGGGGACAGTTTTTCCATGAGCTCAGGATGTTGGAACATTGGGTGCGAACCTCTTCTTGCAAATCTGGCCTCAAATTACAGGTGTTGAGCACTTGTGACTGTGGCCTTATCCTCTTTTGCAAACGTGTGCCCACACTGTCAGTTCAATAACACACACTCACACAACCTTGTCACCCCAACACACATCCCCCATCTAATGCTACAACAAATAAACAAATGGAAGGAAGGCAACTACCGTCTTACAGAAAATAGAATTCAGAGCAACCCTGCATGAAGTGGGATTTGGCAGCACAAAATAGAATCAGTCATGTGTATCTGCTGAAATGAAGCCAAATACAAGCTAAGAACTACCAGTGGGGTACATCAACACAACAAGAAACCACTCGTGGCAGTGAGCCTCTGAGCCTGGGTCAACAGATGCAGTCTCATGTACCATACTAAAAATAGCTGTGTAGTCACTATGGCTTCGGCTGGAGCTCAGGTTCTGTGGCTTAGGGTGGGGGATGAGCTTTAGCATTTGAGCCTCAGCCCAACCGCAGTTTCTATACACCTACTTTTAGTGCAGTAGTATGAGCCGGAGTCTGACAACCTAGGCTCGGATGCTCACTGCCATGGGCTGTGTAGAAGTATCCTTATAGGGCCAAAGGGACTGACATACAGTGTCACACTCCAGTAGCATTCTGAAGGTTATGTTTTCCTTTTGAATTCAGGATGGGCAAGGGAGAATGTGGGACACTGGTTAGAGGTAAAAGAAGGTTCTGTGAATTCTGCGAACAGAATTCAATAGAGAATGATCTTTTCATGTTTATTTCTACAAATACATATATGGCCCCATCTCAATACATAATGTATAAGCACAAAAAGATGAAGATCTTTGTGGGCAGGAACAATCTAACTAGAAGACAGGACACAATAGTGACAACAAGATGGTGGAAGCACAAGAAACAATGAGACCAAATTGATCACCATGGAAAGCAGTGGGTTCAGCTCACCAGCTGCCTAACTATTGTCATCTCCTCTGTAGACACCAGGGCAGAGATGATTTTGGGAGGGATTTGAAGGTGAACAATGAAGTGGCTTTGAAGAGGTCTACGGGAATCTGCTCCAAAGCCAGAGGGACAGGATAGGAGAAGGCACAAAGGTGCTTGTTTGAAAGTGGGTGATGAAAGATGGTATCCTTGGTGGAGTAGAGTCAGGAGCAGACATCTCAACAGCCTATGAAAGATGAGTTGGTTAGGGACAGGCCACAAAGGACCTTCCAAACAAGACAAGTAATGTGTGTTTGAAGCAGAGGAGAAAGAGGAGACCGAGGCTATATCTACACACATGCATACATACATATCTATCAATGCAAATTAAATTATGGAGTTGCTACTGATGTCTCTATAATTGATCATCCTATATTACATTATATTGCAGAGATATCATTATCTATCAAGTTCTACTGATGGTTCAAAAAACCCAATTAAAATGTTTTCTATTCAATTTTAAAGGACTTTTCCATAAGGGAGTGAAGAGTACTAGACTGGGTAGGGAGAAATACAGGGCTTGAAATGGGGAGTAGGTTGTTCAGAGGCATCATGCTGGCTCTCTGGACAGGGTTGAGTTTCACTTAAAACAACATGAAGGAGAGCTGCACTCCAGGAATGAAAGCCATATGTTTTATCCAGTGTAGGAAAAAATCCTTACTTTGCTGCCAAACAAAAATTGTTCAGTGCTGTTAATGAGTTTCCAAGGGCATCCGGAGGCTTATCAAGGAGATGTATTATTGCAAGATGAGGAAAAGTAAGGTGAAGCCTTCAAGGCTCTGGATCCAGCAAAGGATTTCAACATATGCTTAACTTTAAGCACATAAGTAGTTACATTTACTTCAGTAGAACAGTGTCTGTTTAATTTGGAGCACATGCCAAAGTGGTATGCTGGATCAGGGCCCAAATTTTAAGCAGCAAGTTGCTTTTAAAAGGAAAAGAATCACCCCTTTGAACTAAGGTGGTTGTTGCTTCACTGATTCACTCCCTTCCTCTATGTTAAAGAATCCCTCCCCCTCTACCCCATAGGATTAATTATTGCTGAATGTGTAAGCCCTTTGGCAGTTCAAAAATATCATTACATAAATAGCACTTACATGTCTTCTGACCACCCTGCCTTGTGTGTAATAGCCAGGGCTGTAGCAACAAAGAACGTGGCCCCTTCCGAACATATGTCCGGGTCCCCTTACAATGCAGAAACTGGAATGCGGTATTTATTTTATACAATATACAGGGTTCATATTATGTATACATAGGCCTACAGTGTACATGTATTCCGTATTTACGCAAAGTGCTTCTTTCGAGCCTTGTTCTCCGCAAATTGGTTAATCAATGCGTCATAGTCCAGAGATCTGGCAATCTTGTTTTCGATTGAGATAACTGCAAGCGCAGAAAGCCTGTCATCTGTCATGGTTGAGCGCAGGATATTCTTGATCAGTTTCATTCTGCTGACGCTCCTTTCAGCACCAGCGACAGTAACTGGTGTGGTCAGAAGAATTCTGATGCAAATGCAAAGATTTGGATATATCTCCTGAAGGCTGTTCTTGTATATGTATGTTAAAAAATTGTTTGCCGTGACAAGTTCTCCCTCTTTCTCGATGACATAAATAAAATGATTCAATTCCATTATGAGTTCTTTGGCATCAATGTCTCCCATTTTTCTTTCAAAATTTTTGCTGTGATTCTCCAGTTCATTTTCTCTGTGACACTGCTTCAGGCTGTTAGCGTTGTACAGAAATCCAAACAACTTATACCACTCCACGAGTTGGTCAAATCGCGACGAAACAGAAGATATGGCCTGATCAGTGAGAACAAGAAAGAACTGCGATTTGAATTTTTCTTCGGCAGAAAGACGACTCGAATCATCAGCACATTCGTAACCAAATATTCTCTTCTTACGTCGCACACTGGTTTCTGGAAACACCTGCTCAATACCCATACGCTCTGCTATTTCACGTTCATTTGTGACCACAGAGTTATATCCTGTATTTCGATAGTCTTCCAAAAACTTCATTGTAGCACCGACTTCTGCCTGCAGTACGTCAATTGACACATCTGGTGACTGAATTAATTTGCTGGTTTTATTGACGTGAAATAGTATATCGTACCACGTGTACACAGTCAGAACAAAAGGCCACGTAGTAACATGGTCTAAAAGCGCATCGGCTTCTGTTGCTGTATTGCCATCTTTCTTTTCGAGCGCATATTCTCGCAAAGATGACAAAGCATTGCACAATCCTTCAAGGTGATAATGCAATGGCTTCACAGCATCAATTCTCGACTCCCAATGAGTGTCCGATAACCCTTTAACAGATATTGGCATATATTCTTGAAGTATATCCCAACGTGAAGGTGAAGAAGAAAAGATAATGTATATTCTGTTAATCAGATCGAAAAAGTCAACGGCATATTTCGATGACTTTGCCGCGTCTGAGATCACAAGATTGCAAGTGTGAGCTCCACATGGTACATACAAGGCACGGTCATTTATTTCTAGCATGCGGGCTTGAACTCCTTTATTCTTTCCTCTCATATTTGCGCCGTTATCATAAGCTTGGCCTCTCATGTCAGCAATGTCTATTCCTAAGTTGTTTGCCTTTTCAAGAAATGCTTCCAATAAGCCCTCGCCAGTTGTATCATGAACATTAAGAAAACCAACAAACGCTTCACGAATATTGACACCATCTTCACCGTTGCATTCAACAAAGTGTAACACCACAGACATCTGTTCTTCATGTGACACGTCGGGAGTACAGTCCAAAATAACTAAATAATATTTTGCTTTTTTAAGCTGCGCTATATTGGCCTCTTGAATGTTACTGGCAACAAGTTGAATCAGCTCGTTTTGGATCTGTGGACTGAGGTACTGAACATGTGTCTCTGCCTTCTTAAGCCTCTGTAAAAGTTCGCTGAGGACAGTATCATACTTTGCAAGCAATTCAAACAGTCCCAAAAAGTTGCCATTCGAAGGATCGCCGAGCTTTTCATTACTTCCTCCAAATGCCAAGTTTCTTTTGGACAAGAAAATAACGACATCAACCATGCGTTTGACAACATTTCTCCATAAATCTTTTTCTTTCAGAAAAGCCTGCAATTCGAGTTGGTCAATAGATCTACGGTTTACTATGCCTGACCGAAGGTCAAAGCATTTCACCATACAGTCTTGATGACCTTTGCCTGTTTCATGCTGCTGAAGTCTTTTTGACAGTGCTTTCCAAGCAGATGTTCCACGACGTAGCGGTATGTCGCCAGTGCCAAATAATTTACAACAAAAAATGGTATCTTTCTGAACTGAGTACGTTAACCATTAACGCCTTATTTTCTCGCCATTTGCTATGGTTCGATAGAAATGAGTACTTGTGAACCTCCGTCTTTCCTCGTTAAATGGAAATTCGTAACTTTCATTCTGCTGCGGTGGGCCACGTGCAACAATGTCACACACTTGTCTGTCTGATATTATAGACAGCCAATCTTCTGGATCATCAGTCAGTGTTTCAGATTCAGATATTTCTTTCCCGGCAGCAGCTGGAATATCTGTCACAGTTTGTTTGGTAGAACAACTGGCTTCACCTTCGACCTCACTTGAAGCACTTCTGGATACTTCTGGATACGATTCGTCGCTGCTAGCGCTGTCCGTTTCATGTGCCTGTACCTGTACGTTGGATTGCAGTGCAAAATACGTTGACAACTTTGGAATTTTCTCAAGTTTCTTCTCGGCATCTTTTGCTGCCTTTCGTTTACTAGCTCCGCTCTTAATAAGCCTCTTATACATTCTCTTAGACATCACAAAGCACGCTTCTGCATTGGAAATGATAAAAAACTAAACAACTAAATTAATAACATTTATCCGCCGACCGCCATTATGAACACAAATACACATTCTTTGAATGGGTCCAACTAAAATTCGAAACTGACCGACAGACAACTGATGTAGCCAATAGCATTATGACGTATCATAATGACTTCATAGTTTTGTCAGTAAAACCGACATGGATTGTGCAATAGCGTCAATAAATGTCACTTACCTAGTTATACCTTACATTTTTTTTGCCACTTTTAGGGGCCCACTTCCTTGCGGGGCCCCCTCCAGTCGGAGGGTACGGAGGGTGCTCGCTACACCTCTGGTAATAGCCTAACTGCCACTCTTTTTGGCAAAGTTTTTAGGAGATTTTTTAAAGTAATCCAGGTCTCCCCTTCCCTCCCACCTGCTCCACACACACTTATTTTGCAAGATATTTTTAACCCGAAGCTCTGGAGGAATCAAATGTCTGAAAGTGGTTTTTGGGGGGAACTTAACAGAGCTACTGTTCATCATCATGAGTGAATTAAGCCTTGTCTATATAGTAGAATTGCACTGCTTTAACTATACTGGTATCTGAGTTTTGAGCTTTCACTATATGAGAGAATGAAGAGCTATGAATGGATTAAGCCTCATCTACACATAAAAGTTGTACAGCTGTAATGGTGTAGGTAAAGCGATACTACTCCCATATAAGGGCACAGTATCATTATAAAGGGACTTTTCATGAGGAGAGCTTATTCTCCTTCTCATACAGGAGAAAGTCACATTGGTATTAGCTGCTTTATACTGGTATAATGACATCCTGGTCTATGCCTGGCATAGTTATGCTGATACAAAAACCTGCCTGCAGACCAGGCTTTAGATGTTTCATGGCTTTGACTTATTTTTACAATTCGAGGGGCTCACGCTGCTATACCTATGTTCAGTTTTCATTGCTTCCGTTGGACTACCACATTAATTGGTGCCAAACTCACGGGTACATTATTGTGCCAATAATACAAAGTTTTATTGGAGAATCAATGACTTATTTATATAAATAAATAAATAAAAACATGGAATGCTTCAGAAAAAGATTTCGGGGAAAACAAACTGCACTGGATAGCTTAGGAGACATACGCCCTTCCAGTCTGAATAAGTGGAACCAATCCAGCCCAGATAACATGTGTAGAAAATTTAGTATCATAGCAACTAACCATCGTAGTTCAGCTAGTGTGAACTGCAATGATATTCCTGGTGCACTCTATAAGAAACAGACTGAAACCCACTACTAGCTCACAGTCCATTGGAAAGTTAAGAGATGGAAGCTACATTCAGTCATTAACAGACTCTCTGTTCTGACACCTGGGTGTGAATCAGGAGAATTAACTGAATACTCACTGGTTGGGATGGTTTCAACAGGAGCAGAGTTTGGTCAACACTAAAATCCCTTCCATTAAGATCTGAACACTAGAAACGAGTTCTCTTTCACTTCAAGTCAGAAAGGGCCCGAATTCCTCAGAAAATCACTGGCATGACCAAAAACTTTGGATACATCCTTACCTAAAGTGACCTAAGCGACTGGAAAAGCCTCAGATACTGAATCACGCAGAGATTTTGTAGACTCTCACAATTGTAGCCCACAGCTTAGACCGCAAGAAGAATAAGCATCCTCCAGCCCCAAACTTTTGGGAACAGGATGATGGGTTTCATTAGGATTCTTGCAGGCTAAACTGGAAGAAAAGGGAAAAGCAAAGGAAATACACCAGAAACCTAGTATCTCTATTATCATATTATTGGTTTAGCATTGACAATGTGCTTCATCCTATGGAGATCAGTTTTCATGATCTACTGCATTAGTTCAGCTAAAGCTGCTGACAGTTTCTTTATTTTATGCTGGGGGGGGGGAACGGAGAAAGGGTGACAGGCCCACTAAAAAAGACTGAAAGTCCAAATAAATTGAAGCATCTTATTAGTGTGATGCTCTTATGACTCAAGATTCTAGTTCAGATCTTAACCCAATACAGGGCAGAAGTTTAATTCTTTAACTCCAGGCATATGGATTTCAGGCTAGGACCTAAGCAGAGCTGGCAGGCAGAGCTCTTTCTCCTACCTTTAAGTGATGGAGGTGATTAGGGGTGTTATTAGGACCCTCTCCAGCCTCAACACTGGAAAGGGAAATTTGCAGGTCACTTGATACATGTCTAGAGTACATAGGCTAAATCACGTGGTACTTTACTTAGAGTCTGATTCTATAGGATATTGAGTTCCTCTTGCAACATACTGAGGACCCTCAACTCCTGGGGAGTCAGTGGGAATTGTATCTCCAGGTTCTCACAAGCTGGCTTCTGACCTCTTTAAGTGTTAGCTTCTTTTGATTTTGTCCAGGCCAAGAAAACGTATAACAAACAGGCTTCCTCCAATTCAACTTAAAAGTCCCATCAGTTCCTGGGCCAATCTGTTCCCGTACTAACCTAAACGCCACTTCTCTAGGCAAGAGAAAAGATTCCCAAACAGCTGTAGTACCTCAGCTGGCTGGCCTTATTAGAAAGACTTCCTCTTGGATCTCCAGGAGAACTTTGTTTTCCCCAGCTTGCTTGTATAAGAGCTCTAACCTGTTTCAGCTACACAATTTCTGGCTTCTTAGTCTCCAACCTAAACCCTTGCTTGGATGTGTGCAGTGTAGACAGACAATCACAGGGACATTAGCAGAGGTTGAGGACTTGGGACAAATAGAGTTACACAAGTGTGCAACTGATATGAGTGAGAGGGGAATCATATTCATACCTAACTAGGGACCAATATGACGCTCATCAAGGCAGTATTCAAGTGCCTCATCTTCAGTGGATATTATCCCCATAACACACTTGTGAGTACTGGGCATTTTATGCATGACACTTACGACAAAGGGTAGATTAAGTGAGTTGCCCAAAGGAAGTTGTAGCTGACCTGAGAATAAAACCCAGTCCAATGCCCTATGGACTTCAGAGGCAGTGAGCACCTCCAACTTCCACTGCTTTCAGTTCTCTTAAAACGTGAGCTATAATGAATGAGCCTCTCCATTTTACCATCTGTAGGCAAAGTCAGTCAACTTAAACTACAGCATGCTTGGTAGGATGTTGTGCCCTTCATACTTTTATTTTCATTAGGAAAAGTTGAAAGGAGAATTAAATAATATATCAGATTTTATAATTACTGCAAATGGATCCATCAGTCAGCATCCTGGCCTGACTAATTGATGGATTTTGCACTTTAAACGATCATTTTGCATCAAATGAAGGGTCTTTAAAAATGAAAGCAAACACCTTATATGTGAACAGCATTTGGGGGAATGAGAGCCATTTTGTTTGCATTCATCAGCCTGATGGGATGAAGGCTGGTCTGGTTCGGGGAGGCGGAGCTTTGATCTGCAGCACAGAAGAGAGATACGATGGAAACAGCAGTCAGGATCCTTGGCAATAACTAGCTTCATTACTGTCTGCTACAGGGCAAACAGTTCAGGGGCTTATAGGCAATTACACAAAAAACTTTCCCTTCCAGATAAAGCAATGTCCTCTTTAATACTTAGGAAGAGCTGGAGGTGAGAACTTCTATTCTCATTGTGATAGTGATTTAGACTATAAGCCCACATAAGAGATGAGGAAGGAGTAAGAATTCCTCCCCTCTTACTCCTCTAAGATTCGGTCACGGCAAGTGCAACTCATTGGTAAGTAGAGCCAGTTGAAAAAACTTTAGATGGAACATTTTTTTCCATTGGAAAACACTGTTAAGTCAACAAACACAAAACAAGAAATTTTACGGGAATGTGTAAATTGAGAAAATTTTGGACTGGAAAAGGTTGAAAACATTTCAATCATATCATTTAAGTAATGCTGAGAATTTTTATTTTGATAAGAAAATGATGTTTCAGTTCATTTGCACTTTCATATAGTAATATTAAAAGTAATATGTTAATATACTGTATACAATATTGATAGTATGTAATATAAAATATAAACAAAATGATTCTGAATGGGAATTTTCATTACATGGTAGAGTGCAAAGTTTTGGTTTCTGGTTCTGATTTGGATTCCCCCCTAAAATTTTAGGATTTCCTTTGGAACCAAATTCTGTTTTCGGACCAGTTTTTTTGGTGAGTGTGAGTTACCTCTGCATAATCTGCAGAGGACCAGAGTCTGAAACAATCCTAACTAGGGAGTTTTAGCTCAAACAGTAGCAACTCATGCTTTTAGCTTTGGAAGTGCTCCATTCAATCCCTGATGTGGCAAGGCCAGAGGAGGATCTGCAACACACTCATTAGTGGATCACACAAGCAGGATTAAGAAGGTCTTAGTGCCTACTTATTCTCTCCTTGGAGAAGGAGGCAGGCACTGGGCAGAGTCTTGTCTCCAACTTGACACTTGCAGGCTAGTGTAGTTCAAGTGACATGGAGAGCAACTAGTTTGCTGCTGGTATATGGAAGCAGGGGAGGAATTCGGACTCGGGTGTGCCACTGAGGGTATGCCTGCATTGTAATCAGAGGTGTGAATGCAGCTCAAATAAGCATACCCAGGCAAGCTTTAAACTAGCCAGCACAGCTAACAATAGCAGAGAAACTGAAGCAGCACACAGGACCACCCGGGGGGGTGGGGCAAGTGGGGCAATTTGCCCCAGGCCCCACAGGGGCCCCCACGAGAGTTTTTCGGGCCCCATGGAATGGGGTCCGTCACTTGCTCCGGGGGCCCCGGAAAACTCTCACGGCGCCCGGACCCCCAGAGCTTCTTCCACTCCAGGTCTTCAGCGGCAATTCAGCGGCGGGGAGTCCTTCCACCCTGGGGACCCACCGCCGAAGACCCCAGACCCCCTGAATACTCTGGGCAGCCCTGGCAGTACAGGCTGTGCAAGCCCATCCAGAACCCTGAGTATTACTTGCCTTGCTAGCCTGCACCAGCATCCAGGCTGCTACAACTCTGCTGCTATTTTTAGCCAGGCTAGCTAGATTAAAGCTAGGACAGGTATACCCACATAACCTGCAATTCTACCTTCAATTGCAATGCAGACATACCCTGCATCACAATGCCATAGGAGGTTACTCTTGGGGAGGTACAGCTGATGCCCTGATTAGGGCTACGTCTCAGGGAACAATATATCCCAATGGGTTTAATAAGCACTCTACTTGGATTGGAGGATCTCAAACTGAGCTTGAGGACATTTCATAGGATTGGTCAGTCACCTTGAGCACACTACAGATACATTGCTTTTGACCATCTGGTCAAAATGTTTCAATTTTTGAAAAAACAAAACAAGACAAAAAAAACCCCTGTAAAATAAAAAAAAATAAAAAAAGAGTAATACATTTTTAAAATAGTGAGATATTTTTCCAGCAGTTCCAATAATGGATGCACTGATTCACCAGGCCAACTGCTGCCCTTTGCATTAATCAACTACCCCCAGTAACTTTATATTCATGTGTACAACCCATATTGATATCCACAAATAAGTAACCCCCCTCCCCGCCTTGAACAAGATATGAATCAAAATTAAAGCTGTTTATTTGAAAGTATATTTGTTTCTGTCACCATTATTCAGCCAGCTCAGACAGATGGACAGCTCCATTACATTCTGAAAAACAAATCAATACAGTGTAGCAGACAACAGTAGTTATGAGGCTAACCTTGACAAAAGTAAAAACATATCCACAATGATGGCTAGGCACGGCAGTCACACACACTCTGCAGTTTCTATTTGATTGTTTACTGTGTCAGACGGCTCAGACTGCCAGATGTATCTTAATACCATATTACACTTGCCATAGACGTGAGCCACTGCTAATCCTTACTTTCAAATCATAGCCACTAATGAGTATGAAGGCCACACAGGTTCCTGATATGCAGGAAGTCTTAAAACCTGATAAACGTTTGGTTTCCAGTGAGGAAATAAGAAGTCTCTGCCTGATTAACAATCTTGGATATACACCCTCCCTGAGCAGAATGAATTATAAATAGTTAGCTATAACCAAAGCCAAGACTATAACAGGGTTCAAAATGAACTAGATAAGTTCATGGAGAATAGGTCCATCAATGGCTATTAGCCAGGATGGTGCCCCTAGCCTTTATCTAAGAAGTCAGGAATGGGTGACATGGGATGGATCACTTGATGATGACTTGATCTGTTCATTCCCCCTGGGGCTTTTGGCATTGACCACTGTTGGAAGACAGGATACTGGGCTGGATGGATCTTTGGTCTGACCTAGTATGGCTGTTCTCATGACCATGGAGCATCCTTCAATTTGTAAAGTGCTTACCAAATTTCCAAAAGATGATTTTTCATTCCGCCTCCCTCCCCATCCTTTCACAGAGATATTATTGTTGGAGAATGTCATCAATGCTGTTTCAGATCTGTCAGATATAATCTTCTAATCTGCCAAGTTTTCACAAGGCAGAGATGAGCTCATGTACAGACTGACAAGATGTGCTGAAAAGTCTGGGCTTTCTCAAAGCCTGTTAAAAGTTTAAGTTCCCCCTATTGTGTGAATACTGTCAAACTTGGCCCTGCAATTTTTATAATGACAGCTGCTGTCAGTTTAAAAGGGTAAATTATTCAGTTCAACTGGGAATGTTGACAGTAACTGTAAAAAAAGGCCTTAGCAAGAGAGAGGGGGGAAAAAAGGTTCCAGGTACTGTGGAAAGAAGATGTAGTGAATTTGCTAAGCCTCCTTCTGAATACACAGCTGAACGAATTTTCTCAGTTATACTCCAAAAACGTGGGTAATTATTTTATCTTTATACGGAAAGGGTATTGCAGAATTTAATCAGACTGGAAGGGAAGATTCTATACCAGAGATTTATGGCCAGATTTACCAAGATTCATAGATATTATGGTCAGAAAGAACCAATGATTGTTTCATCTGACCTTCTGGATAACATAGGCCATAGGACTTTCCCCAAAATACTCCCTAGACCATATTCTTTAGAAAAAAACATCTAATCTTAATTTCAAGATTTCCAGTGATGGAGAATCCACCATAACCCTGTGTCAATTGTTCCCATGATTTAATTACCCTCACTGTTAAACATTTGCACTTCATTCCTAATCTGAATGGTTCTTAATCTGAATGGGTCTAGCTTCAACTTCCAGCCATTGGTTCTCATTATTCCTTTGACTGCTACATCGAAGTAGGGTGACCAGATGTCCCGATTTTATAGGGACAGTCCTGATTTTTGGGTCTTTTTCAGGTATAAGCTCCTATTACCCACACCCCAGTCCCAATTTTTCATACTTGCTGTCTGGTCACCCTACACTGAAGAGCCATCTATTATCAAACTTCTGTTCCCCATGTAGGTACTGATAAATTGTGGTCAAGTACCCCTTTAAACTTCTCTTTGTTAAGCTAAACAGACTGAGCTCCAATTTTTCTCAACATCCTTCCTGAAATGTGGACACCAGAACTGGGTAGACTATTCCAGCAGTAGTCACACCAGTACCAAATGCAAAGTCAATACAAGCTCTCTGCTCCCACTCAATACCCCTGTTTATGCGTCCAAGGATCATATTAACCCTTTGGTTCACAGCATGCTGCTGGGAGCTCACATGCAAATGCATAAGTGCCTAACTCCCATTAACTTCAAATGGAAGTTAGGAGCCTAACCTACTTACGTGCTTTTGTAAATTCTAGTAGGTGCTTATCTGCATCTTTAGACACTTATAAAAGCAGCAAAGAGTCCTGTGGCACCTTATAGACTAACAGATGTTTTGGAGCATGAGCTTACGTGGGTGAATACCCATCTCGTCAGATGCATCTAAACACCTTCCTTAATCTGTCCCTTGGTCCCTACTGTGCCTTGGACTCACCTGTGTAACACTAAGTGAGTCACCCAAATGTCTGTGTGTCAGTTACCTGTTCTGCAAAACTTGGGTAATACTTTATTCACCTTTGCAAAGTGCTTTGAGATCTGTTATTGGAAGTGTCACTATAAGTACTACCTATTATTATTATTAAAATGAAAGAGAATGGAAAAGCAGTAGCTACTCTAGGACCGTATTCTGTCTTGCTGGCTATTTCTGTAGTTGTTTACACATGTACAAATTCCTAATATTCTCATCTGACAGCATTTGACACCCACGTTGTGCTCATTTTACACAGGTAAAGTAAATACACACGTAGCAGGGCAACAGAGAATTGGGGTATGTCTACATTACCCGCCGGATCGGCGGGCAGCGATCGATCCAGCAGCGGTCGATTTATCGCGTCTAGTCTAGACATGATAAATTGATCTCTGAGTGCTCTCCCATCGACTCCTGTACTCCACCACCGCGAGAGGCACAGGCGGAGTCGATGAGGGAGCAGCAGCAGTCGACTCACTGCTGCAAGACACCACGGTAAGTTGATCTAAGTACATCGACTTCAGCTACGTTATTTACATAGCTGAAGTTGTGTTACTTAGATCGATCCACCCCCACCCCCCACCCCGTGTAGACCAGGCCTTTGTGTCTTATGAATTTCTTGTTGAAATGTGTCAGTCTGCAGTGATTCTTTTTGTTCCACCTGGAGATATGGAAACAGTCTAAGGTAGCAGCTTGCCAGAGTATGTCAACCCTGGCGTATATAAAGTTCAAGATATACTGGGGAAATATATCACTAGTCTGCTTCTGGCTCCAGCTAATCTATGCAAACATGAACACACCAGGTTTACTGCTTCATAATGAGATTCCACCCTGTGAAAAATGGGGTTCCATTCAAAGCTGAACCTCAGTGTAATGTAGTCATCAACCCATGGCATGACTGCTCAGACATTGGGCGGTACAGTGTAATGATGACCATAGGCTGCAGAGTTCATGTTTAGTCATGGGAGCTAGAGAGAGTCAAACAAGCTACATAGGGTCAGTCTGTGTCCTGAAGCGTCATTAAAGAATCTTCTTTAAACCCGTTACATCAGGTACTGTCTATTCTCTACCACAAGGGACACTGCAGTCAATGTCCACAGACTTCTGAGAAATGGTTTTGACTAGAGGTAGGTCTGGATCCCAGCACTTCTGAACTCTAGGGCAATTTGGAATTCAAAGCTGGATCCCAGGCTGAATTTTACTGCTATCTCCTATCCTTACAACTGGCTAAACAACCAATGAGTCAGAACATCCTGAAATTTGGGCTGCTCCAATTCCAGAACTACATTTTGCTGCCATTTGCCATTCTGATGAAAAATAAATAAAAACTGCAAACTTTTTTCAGCCCTAGCTTGGAAGGATTGGCACTGATCTAGCATATGCCAAATGTATATGCCTAAATGCCAAATGGGACATCTCATTAAGACACTTGCATCACTAAAGCGGTTTATATTAAAGTGGATTTGTTGATAAGTGTGTGTATAGAGGCATTTTCCACCGAATTACTAGCAATTACGAAACACCATGAACAAAAATATTGTAGTAGTGTATACAACAAACTCACAGTTAAGTCAGTAAGTCTATTCTGTTACCAACTCCATGGTCATTACACAAGCAAGTTTACCTCGCAAAAATCACATCAGAATAGCTGGAACTACTCAAAAAATCACAGATAGGACGATAGGCTATAGGACAAAGCACACACGGTCAGGTATTCACCTCTAAAAATGATGGTGACTAAGTTACACATTAGCTATGACAGACACTAAAGTAACTATAAAAAGATATAATTGCCCTGAGTAAAGGTAATCATCCTTTTACTCACTAAAGTAAAAAGTCAAGTTTTGCTGGCTGGAATTACATGCAAGTTGATAGCATCTCTTCTCCCTTATGTTCTAATTCCATGCACCACTGTCAAACTCAGGGCCGGCTCCAGGCACCAGCGAAGGAAGCAGGTGCTTGGGGCGGACAATAGGTCTTCGGCAGTAATTCGGCAGCGGGTCCCTCAGTCCCTCTCTTCCTCTTTGAGCTGCCTCCGAAATGCCACTGAAGAGGAAGAGAGGAGTGAAGGACCCACTGCCAAATTGCCGCAGAAGAATGAAGCGGCGCGATTGAGCTGCCGCCGAAGTGCCGCCTATCAGCTTTATCTCCCAGACCCGCTTTACCGCTTGGGGTGGCAAAAAAACTGGAGCCGGCCCTGATCAGACTGTGCCTTGACAATTCAGAGCCATTCTATTTGGAGGACTTTCAGCCTTTACAAATGTGCAAGTTTAATATACAGCATACACTAGTAAACTCAGGATATACTCATCTCCTAATGGCATGGAAAGCACAAGAGGTTAATCAGAGTAAGGAAGCTCATGAGTTCCTGGGACTAGGGTAGGTCTAGCATTTACAGGCTTTTGTGGTGGCAAGGGATAACAGGTTCAGAATCTCTCTTATGCTGCCACACTGTAATGGGAAGTGGGGGAGAAAATGCCTCAGCTTTGTGTCTAGATGGCCCCAAAGACCATGTGGCTTCTAATGCAATAGAAATGCATCTCTGAGTCTATGGCAGTTTAATGAACACTCTAAATTTGTTCATAGCCATTCTCTAGTGCCTGGGTCAAACCAGCACTCACTCTGCAGGGAGATTGGTTACAAGCTGTTAGCCATCCCCTTAAGACGTCTGCAGTACATTCTGCTTCTGAGTCTAACAATCTCATAAATCTTCCAAAAATGATGCTAAACTCATGAGAAGAAACTTCTAGAACACGCTTGGATTTTAAGTTCTCTTTCTCCCTTTAGCTAGGACTGAGGGGGCCATGATTTACTCTGATTATCAGCCTGTTCATGAAGTATTACCCCGCACCGCCTTAAGCTCAACAGTGCCCAGCCATTTGCTTCCTGTTCATACCAAACACTGAAATCAATTCCTCTTGCTGCCTAATCGTGCTATTAACTTTAAATAGCTGCACAATCACTGATGATGCTGAGATTTTAAAAGGTCCCTGAATTCCCTTTTAAGACCATCTGCTTATAAATAAAATGGCAAAAATGTACGTTCATCAATGGCATCTTTATAGCCAAGTCAATCATGCTTCCTTCTCATTTTTCTGTAAAGGACTATCTTTGTCTAGCTGACACCCCCACCCAGGGCATTGGTTTGAGAAAAAGGAAAAAAATATGGAGGACTGGACAACTGTGGGGTGGAGGTGTGGTGGTAGTTAACTCTTTAATGACAGTAGATGTCGAGATTCAAAAAGTTAAAGCTTACAACTGTTAGCACCCCAATGGCCACCAGCAGATGGCAAAATGTGCAAACACCCTTAAATCAAAGTCTAATAAATAACCAATCAGCATTTTACTAATCTGTAAATTCTGATCTTCAATGGAAATATTTTTTTTTAGGGGAGTGTGTATGTGTGTGCAGGGAAACTGACATTTACCAATAAAAATGTAATCCTTCCAAGCTTAAATAGAACAAATAAATCCTCCAATTTCAGATCTTTGCTACTTCTGGCAACCAATATGCTATATTTATGAAACTCATTATTTTATTTCTGAACCCAAGAAATAGACTGCAGAGCCACGTACACGATTGCCTTTTATTCTTACCTGCACTATACCCAATACCTTTCTAATTTATCTCCAGCAGGGCTACTTTATTTAGATTATAAAGCAGGGATTATTATTTTCTAGCACTCTGGGGCCCTGACCTGTTGGCCTCTAGGTGCTACCACAATATAAATGTTAAATAATAACTATGTTTGTACAATGCTGAGCACAATGGGGCCCAAATTGTGGCTGGAGTATTGACATGTCTGGTATTACAGATTAACAGAAGAATAATAAAAACAACAGCATTTCAATTCACAGATCTGCCATCAAATAGTGGATTTTTCAAAAATTTAACCCCCAAGGAAAATACTTTCCCCAAATGTAGCAGGAAGCTGGAACAGGTCAGAGCAGAGATGGCTAGCCGAAGGTCCATGACTGACTATATTAGTAGCTTTTGGTTTCCAAAACTAGGATAGAAATCTTGCAAGAAAAAAGAGATCTCCACAGGAATTTTCCAGTTCTTTGCCTCTGGTCTACGACAGAACAGACATTTGCCATGGTGCTTTCACTTCTAGTTCTAGAGAAGGGATATGAAATAGGGAGAAAGGAAAGTTGAGGGATGTCTGGAGAGGGGGTTCTGAACAACTCAGAACTTGATAAAAATTTTCATTTAAATTTTGTTCAGTGGATTCTCATTTTTACTTGGCTGGTAGATCCATTCCCATTTTATGGTAGCTTAAAAGCTTTGTCTCTGCATGTATTTTGAGCCTAGGCCTTTGGTCTTTTCCATAGCCTGGACTCCATTTTAGAGAGCTTGAGCTCCAGGATGCCTTGCTCATGTCATTCCTCATCCCCCTGCTCTGCCCTCTCCCCTTCACAATTTTTCAAACTGCTTTCATTGGTGATCAAGCAACATCCCCATGGCAACTAAAACAACTGCTTATGTGGAAGAGTAACATAAGGAAAGTACCTAACATATAGTTAGCTCCCTTGTAATGAAGTTTAGCTGCTGAAAATAAGGAAGAGGAGTTGGTATGAAATGAGCAGCCAGCCCTCCATAGACCACCAGTGATCCACAAGCCACAGTTTTGAAAGTTCTATTTTAAAGGAGAATAGGGCAACATTTTTTCTATAATGTTGTCAGTACTCTGGGACTGCATGTACTGTAACATCAGCAGATCCTTTTAAATTGCAGATGGAGTTGGAGAATGCTAACATTAACATGTTCTAAATAAAGCTATGCTCATGAGATCACTGGCAAGTTGGCTTTATTGCTCTAACTTATTTGAGAATAATGCAGTTGCTTAGAACAGACAGAATCCTGAGGAAGGAAAACTGTAATTTCAACCAGCCACCTAAGACAAGAAAAATAATACATTGATAAAAGATTTCCTGATCTTAGAAAATCTCACTGAAATCCTCTCCTGTGCAAGAGCCACAGAATGTGTGAGCTCCATCCGTGACCCATGCTTGTTGGCTCATCTTGGATTATACAGCTGATTCCTAGAGGCTGCTTTCTTTTCCATTGCTCCCCTCTCCAATACTCTACACCAGGCCACTATATTCAGAGCCAATGTAAACACGTCTCCATGGAGCATAGATCCTACTCCCAGTCGTTCCACTAACAACCGCATGCAGGGTTGTTGCAAGGATTCATTGGCACAAAAGAACCTTGCATCTTGCCAGATGGAGGAGGAACTGCACAGTTAGCACACAGCACCTGCTTCTACTATAATGTCCCCAGCTCCTGTATTTGACACTAGCTTCAGCAGAAAGCATCTCACCTCTACATTCTACACAGAACTGATTATATCTCCATAAGATCCTCTTTTAATCTTTCCCAAATACAGAGCTGGCTACTCTAATCATTTGTGACTGAATCAGATAAGCAAGTTCCCTGTATCATTTGAATTGCCCTCTAGCTGCACTGCCATTTCTACTTCTGTAATATCCTCTTGATAATAAGGTAGTCTGGCTTTCACATAGCATTCCAAATATGGCCTTATGCAATAGTCCTGCATACAGTGTTAGAATCCATTTTCTCCTCCAGTACATATTTGATGCTTTAGCCTCTCAATTTTATTTTGGTTTGGTTTCTTTTATTGCTCTTAAGCACCGTGACAAAACATTTAGCATTTCACCCATCATAACTGCAGCATTTCATAGCAAATAACTTCATCTAAATGTGATTTTGTACGTGTGTATGTCTGTCGTCAGTCTCATTATATAGAATATTTAGATGTATTCAAGTCAGCAGGGCCTGATTAAATTCATTCTAGGGTACTTAAGGAACTAACTGGAACTATCTCAGAACCATTAGCGATATCTTTGAGAACTCCTGGAGGATGAGTGAGGTCCCAGAAGACAGGAGAGGGGCAAACATACCACTTATCTTTAAAAAGGGTAACAAAGAGGGCTGAGGGAATAATAGAGCAGTCAGTCTAACTTCAATAGCTGGAAAGAAAATGGAACAAATTTTAAATATTAAATTTCTAAACATCTGGATGTTGATAGGATTATAAAGAAGAGCCAGCATGGATTTGTTAAGACCAAATCATGCCAAACCAGCATAATTTCTTTCTTTGACAGGGTTACCAGACTAGTGGATGGGAAGAAAGCAGAAGAGATGATATATCTTGATTTTAATAAAGCTTGTGGCATAGTCCCACATGACATTTTCATTAAAAAAAAAAGGGAAATGTGTTCTAAGTGAAAAATATTATAAGGTGGATGCACAACTGGTTGAAAGACTGTATTTAAAGAGTAATCATCAATGGTTTACTGTCAAACTGGAAAGGTATATCTAGGGAGTCCAGTAGGGGTCAGTCTGGCAACTAATCAATATTTTCATTAACGAGTTCAATAATGAAGTAGACAGTATGCTTATAAAATCTGAAGATGACACCAAGTTGGGAGGGATTGTTAGCACTTTGGAGGACAAGATTAGAATTCAAAATGACCTTGACAAATTGGAGAACTGGTCTGAGTTCAGCAAGATGAAATTCAATAAAGACAAGTGCAAAGTACTTCACTTACTGCAGGGAAAAAAATCAAATACACAACTATAAAATGAGAAATAACTGGTTAGTTGGTAGGACTGCTGAGAAAGATCTGGGGTTACAGTGGGTCATGAATGAACATGATTCAACAATGAAATGCAGCTATGAAAATGGCTATCATTATTCTGGGGTGTATTAACAGGAGTGTCATATATAAGATAAGGGAGGTAATTGTCCCACTCTACTTATCACTGGTGATGCTTCAGCTGGAGTACTGTGTCCAGTTCTGGGCACTACACTTTCGAACTAATTGGAGAGAATCCAGAGGAGAGCAACAAAAATAATAAAAGGTTTAGAAAACCTGACCTATGTGTAAAGGTTAAAACAACAACAACAACAACAACAACAACAACTGGGCATGTTTCCTCTTGAGAAAATACAACTGAGGGGGGATTAGAGATTAGATAACAATCTTCAAATATGTTGACAGCTATTATAAAGAAGATGGTGACAAATTGTTCTCCATATCCACTAAAAGTAGGACAAGAAGTAATGGACTTAAATCAGCAGCAAGAGAGATTTAGGGTAGATAGTAGGAAAATCTTTCTAACTCCAAGGGTAGTTAAGCTCTGAAACAGGCTTCCATGGGAGGTTGTGGAATATGTAACTGGAATTTTTAAGAACAGATTGGACAAACACCTCTCAGGGATAGAATAGGTTTACTTGGCCCTGCCACAGTGCAAGAGACTGGACTTGATGACTTCACGGTTCCTTCCAGCCCTACATTCCAATGATTTTGTGTCACCGATTGCACACGAATATAACTACAGAATTACTCCAGTGACTCCAAATGTTTCTAGAGATCACTTTGGGGCCTGACTCTCAGTGGTGCCAAGCAGCAAACACAGCTCCCACCAAAGTACAGATACTCAGCATCTCTGAAAGTCTATTCTGTAGTCTACTGATCTGACCATAGGACTGGATGCCAGGAGTTTTAATCTGGGCTGACACTGATTATGTGGGTGGACTTCAGCAAGCAATTTTAGATTCTTTAGGTATTTCTACATTACAATCAAAGGTACAATTTGCAGCTCAGGTAGGCATACCTGCCCTAGCTTTCATCTAGCTAACAAGCAAGGCAAAGCAGTGAAAATATAACATGGGCTTCAGCACCGACTAGCAATGTGAGTACACACCCAGGTTCCTGTCATGCTTGTATAATTCACATTGAAGCCTAAACCACTGCATCTTATATTTTAGTATACTAACTAAATGAAAGCTGGCACAGGTATGAATAGCTGACATGCAATCACACCTTCCGTTGCAGAGTAGACACAGGATTGGTTTCAGTTTCTCAGACTCCAGTTAACTTCTCAACAGTGTAACCACCCATCACACTACAGCAACATCATCTCTGAATCCATACTTTGTACCCCACCAATTCAGCATGTCTTTTCCCAAATGCCCAGCAAAATAGGTGAGATTTGTAGCATGACTGGACATTTAACAAAACTGGAAATTGTTAAATCAAGGAAGAAAGGGAAATATTAACATCTATCTCATGGCAACATTGCCATGATTAAATATTTAGGGCTGATTCTCCTTTCTCCCATGCTGCATGCCAATAAGGAATAATTTCACTGATGCCTATTAAATTACATTAGTTGATAATTGAAGTGATAGGTGAATCAGGCTCCTAATGCCTGAAAGTGCACTGAAGATTTAAAGCACTGTATATAAACATCAAACGAGCCGATGTCATAAGTAAAAGCTCCTGGACTGGATGGCATTCCAGCAGTGATCTATAAGCACGGTGGCAATCATGTTACAAGGCACCTCACGTGGCTCTTCTGCATTATCCGGGAGCAACAGTCAGTGCCACAGGATTTCAACGTTCTATAGACCATAAGGTTGATGGGACAAGCTGTGACAGTTACTGTGGCATTTTCCGTCTCTCTGTTGCCATAGAAATTTTTGCATGGATCATACTAAATAGACTTAACATACCTCTCTTGTGGAAACCATCATCCCCTGAGTCTCAGTGTGGATTTTGGTCTGGATGGGGCACTAAAGACGTCATCTTCACAGTACATCAGCTTCAGGAAAAGTACCAAGAGCAAAGCTGTGGTGTTTATATGATGTTAGTTAACTTAGATGAAGCGTTTGACTCCATGACTCTGGAAACTTTCATTCATCTTTGGATGCCCTGCAAAATTTCTGCCAATCAGTTCTTTCATGATGGGATGATGGCCAGAGTGGTGAAAACCAAAAGACAGTTGACCCCCTCTGAGTGACTGATGAAATCAAACCAGCAATGTTGCATGCTGGTTCACACTCTTTCACATCCTTTTTTTGGGCTATGCTTATGGATGGCACATCATGACATTAACAGAGGAGTATTTATCCAGTTCCACAATGATGGAAAGTGATTTAATCTGCAGTGTTCCCATACTCATGACAAAAAAGTGGCAGATTTACTTATTAAGTTTTTGTTTGCTGATGACTGGTAACTAGTTGCTCACTTGACTGATGACATTCAATTTACAACTGATCACTTCCCTTATGTAGTCTATAGTTTCGGTTTCAGAACTACCTTAAAGAAAATTGAAGTGCTGGTCTATCCTGTAATGGGGGACGTGCATGTCTATATAGTTATTAAGGTCAACAATGATCCTTTCAAACTCATGTTGCTACCTAGGGAATACGCGATCACAAAATGCCACAACTGATGAGATTATTCATCGCAAAGCAAAGGCCAACTCTGCATTTGGAACGCTGTCACACTCCCTTTGGAATGATAGAGACCTCAAAATAAGCACTAAGTTAAATGTCTATCGGGCTGTTGTACTTACAATACTTCTGTACAGGTTTGAGGTACACAACATATTGCTGCCACATCAGGAAACTTGGACATTTCCATATATGTTGCTGTCAGTCTGTTTGCAAGGTCAAATCATGGGACAGGATTCCCAATATCAAAATCCTTAATCATTGCTGGATGTCTGACATTCAAATCATGCTAACAAAAGCTCAGCTACATTGGTCTGGGTATTTCATTCAAATCCAATGCCATATTTGATGGTTAGCTAAAGCAAAGCACTCATTCTCATGGTATCTGGTACAAGTAATTAAAGACAGAACGGAAGAAAAACTTGAAAACATGTCAGGTTGACCCCAGCAACTGGGAAGCAACAGTCCACAATAGAGCAAGTTGGCAGCAGATTTATCACCTTCAACCAATTTGAAGACAGACATGTCAACACTCCATGTGAAAAATGCAAACAGCACAAAGCAAGGATACAACAGCCTGCAATGATCATGGAGAATACTTGCTGTCCCACATGTAACCTTGCTTATGGTTCTCACATTGGTCTGACCTTGCACATATGTGTTCACTATAGTGTTTGCTGAATCCTTGTACATACGCATCAATGTGAAACTCTAACACCACTAGTTTACAGCAAGGTTTTTAGGTGGAGCTATGCTGATTTATACCAGCTGTGGATTTATCTCCAAATTTAATCAAATTATACATAAGCATATGTGTATATACCATATATATATATATATATGACATGTATAATGTCTGATTGAATATATACAAAACATTTATTCACACCCTTTATGTGAGATGATAAGTTTCAGTATATCCTACACATGCACAATCAGCACCTTGGACAGAGGCCGCCCCACACCTCTTGAGACATCAGGAGGCAGATGCCAATTTTCACAGCTTCATTAACTTCAGCTAAGCTTTGTCCATTTACACTATCTGAAGATCTGCTCTCTGGTGAGCAGTGAGTTTCAAGAATCCAGCTGTTAAAGCTCACATCAGCTATGGGTCTGACCAAAGCACACTGAAGTCAGTGGGAACCTTTCACATCTCAGGAGCTGTAACCACCACAAACAGTGCAGCCTTCTCTCTCAGCTAATTTTCACTGCACCATCCCATGCTCAGAATCAGCAGGACATAGCGAAGTTTAAATAAGTATATCTCTTTGTTGGACACAGATTTATAGCTGGCATGGAGGAAGCAGTCCTTCCTATCCATTTTGACTGCCTGGCACCTGACTGCTTGGTTTGTGATGGACTAAACCCCCATCTCCCTCCCACAAACCAAATTAACTCTTACCATGTGTTTGGATCTTTAAAAGTGACTAAAATAGGCTGTGCCCTAGAAGAGGGAATTTAACTTCCATCCTTAGAGAAAATCAGGTGTAAAACTGCCTTTTTAAGCTACAGAATTGCTTAAGCTCATACTCAACGAGCTACTCCATTTCGTTAAAAAAAATATTGCCACCAGGTTCTTTGGGGGCAAAACAGACTTAGCATTAATGTGAGTTCTTTGAAAGTTTACAGGTATAATTTAATAAGCCCTTCAGGTAGACAGTTAAACCTACATCAAAGTGAAGGGAGTGGAGGGATTTCTGAAATCATTGAGTTGAATGGAAACATGAGTAAACAGATTGCCTCCCTTTTATAAAAAAAAAAAAAGCAGCAAAGGTTGAATTTACATCCAGCCAACATGCATTAGTCTTGTTCCAACTTCTTTTCTCCAATGGCTCTGGACAAATATTAGCCCTGGATTAGAGTCAAGGAACAGCACTGCTGCACTGACCTCAATGCTTGAGCCTACAAATTCCATTTCCCCTGGCAGTTTTTTTGCCATTTGCATGCACATCCACATGGAAGGTTATTGCTGAATGGACACAGAGAAAATTGTAATGTATGAGACTAGATATATAGTTAACATAAAATGTTGTCATTCTATAATGAGCCTTCCCTAGAGATTTTTTGCAATTTTCCAGGGTGAAACTCACCTTTGTATAGAAAGCCAGCACAAAATCACAATGTATCACTTAAACTCTATTTTGAGGGCTTAAATGGGACTTAAATTGTGCACAGGCCTCATACTGGTCCCACAGGATGGAATTTCACCCTAAAGGACTAATTCAAACTAAGGTGAAGATTTAATATCCTACAAGGTGTTAAACACTGTTCAGTGATCTAATTTTTAAGATTTCTTCAGTACAAAACTTACATAAATATAAAAAAACACACTGGCCAAGGGGAAAAAAAAATCTCATTATTCACACTGAAGTAGAACCTAGGAGCCACCATACTAAGCACTGTACAAACATAACAAAAAGAAAGTCCCTACCCCAAAGATCTGCTTTGCCCTTCTAAAGCACCTTCCACAACAACTTCAACAAATAATTAATCAATTAAGCCACTCAACATCCCTTTCAGAGAGGCAAGTGATATCAACAACACATGCTATATACTAGAGGAATAATATTTTTGAAATAGTGTGTGAGCCTTCTAGTAGCCCTCATGTTCTATGTTGTAAAAAGCCTCCAGAAATAAAATCAGAATAGCAGTATATATGTAGGAAGGTCTGGCATGTTTATGTGTAGGTAGTAAAAGGCATTACCCAACTGTGCCCATGTGGTTGTGTCATTTCTCTTATTGTATAAAGAACAGAAAACTCCCATTTTAGGGATGAGAAAACTGAGGCACACAAAGACTATTTCAACCATCTGAGGGTTCCTCCCTCAATATTGCTCCACTCACAACTGAATCCTCCCTCCCCAGGCAGTCATTCCCACCTCTTATATATCCATAACTGTTGTTAAGCCATCTGTCAATGACTCAGCAAAAGCCACATATCCCTTTTTTTAGCAGGATCAGCATCTGCTAAGAGGGATGGGTATGTCAGGCAAACTCTGCCAGCCTGTTACAAGTAACTAAAGCTTTCTACCATAGTTGAAAAATGAAAACACACTTATTTCATTGCAAAGGAATGAATGGGGAGAGGAGAAAAAAATGCACAATCCTGTTAGATATCAAATTGAGTCTATAATTATGTGATAGCAATTCCCACATAATTTGCCACCTGCCCATTCTTAATCAAAGTAGAAATATTTCTGAGTGCAAGTCTTGACCTTAGAATTTCATATTTTTCATACCCCAGTTTGTCTTTCAGCTTACATTGTATCTTTATCTTCCCTTTCCATTCTATTTATAGAGAACATATTATTGCTCTAGGTATTTTAAAATGTTATGCATATATATGTATAAAACACACAGATACACACACACTGGTGAATGCAGTATAAATAGAGAAGATGGTGTTTTAAAAGCTTAGTATAATTAAGGTGTAATTTTGCACTTTCCCCCATACCTTTATCATCCTTGGAAACCTTGCCATATGTACTTTTGAGCTACAGTAAAAAGGCTTTCCCACTCACAATACTCAACATCCATAAGCCATAACTGTTCCAGCATTAGCTAGACACCTGGGGAGATCAAGGTAAATCAAAGCTTACAAGATGATTTCAACTCAGAAGCAAAATTTGAAAATATCCACACACGAGAACATTTTAAAAAATTGCCAGAAGTCCACTCATTTAAAGCGAAGCCTGCTGGCAGGATTATCTCAGCAGCTGCACACACTTTGCAGACAGGAATTGCTTGAATAGGACTCCCTTGCAAGCTCTGGTCTCTCCAACGGAACAGTTTGCTAAACTGAAGCTGCCATGTTCCACTCAAAGACTGAAAATCTCTCAAACAAATTTCCATGAAAACCCTGGCTTCTGACTGAGGAATTTTTCAGTAATATGTTTATATTTTCTTAACGCTACATGTTTCAGGGGAAAACTCCAAACTGCTCTCAGTGGATCTGCAGCCGGTTTTTTTCCCCCCTTAACTGTTGAGTTCCACTGCAGGTCATCTGCAGTAATAGAGAAAGGAATGTGTGTTCGGTGGTTAGAGTAGAACCAACAGAGGCAGTGTCATAAACAGATGGTTAAGGGTTAATGTCTCTTTTACCTGTAAAGGGTTAAAAAGCTCAGTAAACCTGGCTGACACCTTACCAGAGGACAATCGGGGGACAAGATACTTTCAAATCTTGGTGGAGGGAAGTCTTTGTTTTTTGCTTTTTGTGTTGTTTGTTGTTCGCTCTTGCGGCTAAGAGGGACCAGACGTACACCCAGGCTTTCCCAATCTTTCTGAATCAGTCTTTCATGTTTCAAAATTGTAAGTAATAGCCAGGCAAGGCGGATTAGTCTTATGTTTGTTTTCTTAACTTGTAAATGTGTCTTTATGCTGGAAGGATTTTTACCTCTGTTTGCTGTAACTTTGAATCTAAGGCTGTGGGGGAGAGTCCCTCTGGTCTATATAAATCTGAATACCCGGTAAAGCATTTTCCATCCTGATTTTACAGAGATAATTTTTACCTTTTCTTTCTTTAATTAAAAGCTTTCTTTTTAAGAACCTGATTAATTTTTCCTTGTTTTTAAAATCCAAGGAATTGAGTCTAAACGTACCAGGGATTGGTGGGGGGAAAGGAGGGGGGGGATGGTTAATCCCTCCTTGTTTTAAGATCCAAGGAGTTTGGATCAGTGTGAAGCCTCTCAAAGCAATCCAGGGAGGGGAAAGTCTTGAGGGGGAGGGTTAATTTCTCCTTGTTTTAAGACCCAAGGATTTTGGGTCTTGGTTCACCAGGGAAGGTTTTGGCGGAACAGAGAGTGTGCGAGACACTAAATTCTGGCAGGTGGCAGTGTACCAGATTTAAGCTAGTAATTAAGCTTAAAAGTGTTCGTGCAGGTCCCCACTTTTTGTACCCTAAAGTTCAAAGTGGGGGAAAAACCTTGACATGGTGAGCAGCGGTTGGGATTCTTAGGAACCAAAAGCCAGTAGGATTTTTTTTCTCTCCTTTCTAGCTGCTTGGAAAGCAGCCTGAGGGCAGAGGTGTTCAGCTTTTTAACAAGAGTCTTTGTTAAGAGGAGGCTTCAAAGCTGTGAGCCAGCAGACAGCCAGCAAAAGGCATTTACAAGTGAATTGTTTTCTTTCTTTCTACCTCTCGGGGATAGCTAGTTAGAAAATCTCTGTTAACCAAGCAGCCTGAGCTGAAGCATCCCAGTCCGTAAGCTGCAGGGGAGTGCAGCGAGCATAAGAAAGCAGAAAAATGAGTGCCAAGAAAGCAGTTAAACAGGAAAAGGCTAGGCTGGAAGCAGAAGAGAAAGCCAAAGAGGCTGACCACAGGAGAGCTATAGAGATGAAAGAAGAGCTGGAGATGAAACAAAAAGAGATAGAGATAAAAGAAAAAGAGATGGAAGAGAGGGAAAGAGAGAGAAAGCATGAACTGGACTTACCACAGGCTAAGCAGGATGGACCAGCCAACCCTAACAACCTTTCTCCAGGTACTGTTTCCCATCCCAGAAAATTCCCCACCTACAAGGCAGGTGATGATACTGAGGCCTTCTTAGAAAATTTTGAAAGGACCTGCCATGGGTACAGCATCCCTACAAACCAGTACATGATAGAGCTGAGGCCACAGCTCAGTGGACCCTTAGCAGAGGTGGCGGCTGAAATGCCTAAGGAACACATGAACGATTATGAACTTTTTCAAACCAAGGCCAGAATCAGAATGGGGCTAACACCTGAGCATGCCCGTCGGCGGTTCAGGGCCCTAAGGTGAAAACCAGATGTGTCATTTACCCGACACGCCTACCACATTGAAAAGAATTGGAATGCCCGGATATCAGGAGCAAATGTTAACTCTCTGGAAGAGCTGTCCCTCGTAATGCAAATGGAACAGTTCTTAGAGGGTATTCCTCAGGAAATAGAAAGGTATATCCTAGATGGAAAGCCCAAAACTGCAACCGAGGTGGGGGAGATTGGAGCCATATGAAAACCCTGGCTTTCGACTTGAGGAATTTTTCAGTAATATGTTTATATTTTCTTAACGCTACATGTTTCAGGGGAAAACTCCAAATTGCTCTCAGTGGATCTGTAGCTGGTTTTTTTCCCCCCTCTTAACTGCTGAGTTCCACTGCAGGTCATCTGCAGTAATAGAGAAAGGAATGTGTGTTCAGTGGTTAGAGTAGAACCAACAGAGGCAGCATGCCTGGATTCCATTCCCAGCTCTGCCACCTACTCATCTTGTGACTTTGGGATGTCACTTAAGATGAGATTTTCAAAAGCATTCAGCAGCTCTGGGTTGTACCTATCCTCGCTGCAGCCAGTGGGTGAATGACTTTGAAAATGCCACAACCAATACATTCATAGCCATGCTTTTCTACATCTTGCGTTGAGAGGCTTAATTACTCCCCAGTTGAGAAAGGAATTAGATTGAGGCAATGTTTTATTAATTTAGGCTTCTGAGCTCCAGAATGTATTTTCTCCTCCCCTCCTTGATCTGACACCCAGCCCCCTCTGACTTGTTCACCTTCTCAGCATGTTGCAAATCTTGTCTGTTTACTCAGAAGCCATGCTCAAGAGTGTAGACAGATGGAGTAATTGTTATGGTTGCTAACACAGGATTAGCAACTGTTCAGTGCTGACCAATGTATTGTTTATTTTAAGTACCCTTAGTCTGACAGGCACATTTATATAAATGTGAAAAAAAGAGGAAAACGTAAAATAAAAGGATTTTTTTTTAACCCATCTTAAGTTTTTCTGATATTTCGGAATTTTTCCTGCTTTGGTCAGTCCTAAATGTAAGCCCATTATCAAACGTTTGTCCCTTTTCAAAACTACCCACTTCTCAATATCATCTTCCAAGGAACTTTACAAAGATTAAAGTAACCTTCCTCATAGAGCTAGTTGATTTTTTCCAAATATCAATTTTTCGACAATTTTTGGGTCAAAATGTCTAATTTCAAAAATATAATTTTGAGGAAATTTTGCAATTTTTTTTATTGGCAGGGGCACTTCTGAGCTGGTCAGATCTTTTCCATGTTGGAAACACTTTGCTACAGTTAGACAAAAAGTCAGAATTTACTGAAAATGTTGAAAAAAAAAAATTCTCACCTGTACCATTTTTTGAGCGGCTCTACTTCCACACTTTTTTACAAATGCTAATGAATTAAGCCTCACAGTGTCCCTTTGAGGTAGGTATCATCTTCCTGATTTTACAGATGGGAAAACTGAAATGCAAGAGAGATGAAGTAATTTGCCCAAGGTTACACAGGCAGTCTGTGGCACAGACAAGTATAGCACCCAGTCCTGTCCTCTACCCATAAACTCTGTCTCTCACAGGCAGCACCCTCCCACCAACCCCTCCCTCCTTCCTCAGGGCCCTTGAAGAACTCACAGTTCAAAGGTAATTCAAACAATTCCCACAAGAGGTCCCATTTATTCAGTCCTCAGGTGAATACTGGCCCTCCAGGCCTCAAACCCTAATTCAGGCTCTCTCACAGAAGTCCAAAACAACATAACATCTTTCAAAAACAGAATACAAACCCACAGTCTTCATCCCACCTTCAGGGGGACAGAGCCCCACCTCCCTGGGGGCTGTATTTCTGCTTCCCAGAACCACCTGCCTAGAGTTTGTCCCATTCCACCACACATTCCAGATGGTCCTTTGCAGTCTGCCCCTTGTTTGGACAGTGTCTTTCCAGGCTTCCCTGCCTGGGGAGTTTTTCTCGCTCCCTCCTGCTTCTTGACCTTTTCCCCTGCTAGCTCCTACCCTACAGGAGCCTCTTGCTCCCTCTCTGCCGTCTCTACAGTCATGGCTGTAGTTTCCTGGGCTTCCCCCTTTCAGTGCATCTTCCTGCTCCTTGTGTTCTAGAATCACTTGATTACACACAGGTGGGGCTCATATTGTAATTAGGGTTGGCTTAGTCCCAGATTCTCCAGCCCATAAGGCAAGCCACCCTGTTACATTCATCCTTGTATTCATTGTGATAATATCTGTACTGTCTTAGTGCCCCAATAATGCTTGGGGCCCCACTGTGCTAGGCCCATCGTGGAATATCTACATTAATATGCATTTTACAGTATAATTTTAATGCATAATTGTAGAAGCTCATAACCGAAAGATGGTTCCTGCCCAGAAGATTTTACAATCTAAGCCTGTCAACTATATCTCATTTTTGTGAATAAGATTTGCAGAAGTTTTTCCTCCCTGAATGCCAGTTCAGCATACCTGCTATTGTTTTCTCAGCAAGGATAGAGGAAAGGAAGAAGTGGGTGATGTTGTTAAGCATAGTGAATAAACATGAACAGAAGGTTAACTGTTTTCAACACAACTGTGAAAGGAGGAGGAGAAATCTTTTTAATGGCAGGCAGCTATGACCTGAGTTTTATGACATCGGTCAAGTACATTGCATTGTGCTGTAAGGCAGACTGTTATATTGCCACAGCCGTAACAGACACCAATGATAAATAACATCTCCTCTTTCCCTTTCCTCACCCACTCTTTTCTGTAATAGGTGTAGCTCATACAAGGAAACAAGCAATCGAGAGCCTGCATCTGGAAGCTAGGAGGTAGCCAGGGGTGAGAGATTTTAACTTTCTAGAACAAAGACTATACCCTTCCCCTTGGCTCAGACAGCCAGGTAACTGGATAATCTTGAAAGACCTCTGGCAGCAATCTGGATGTGGTTTCTAGTACATGGGCAGCATTATGATCATCTCCTGTGGTAAGTGATGTGAAGAGGGTCTAAGAGAGATGTGCGGAAGATGCTGAAAGAGATACGTGGCTTGGGAACTCTGCCCAGGATAGCTAGTGACTTCCGTATATGACTCTAAAACAAGGGTGTGATTCCCCACTGCTTTGCACCTTGTACAATGTGCCAAGTGAGGGCAAGGTATACCCATTCTGGGAACGTTTTACCTTTCCTTTGTACTGGCATATGTGACTAAATGAGGTGCAAGTTGGTAAAGAAACAAGCCTATTACTTGTAAGGGGATGATGGAAAAAAAGACTTATAGGAGATAATGTCATCCATGCCCATACTCCACAATGTCATTCATAATAGTATGTTTCTACTTACATAGTACCTTTCCTCTGAGACTCTCTGAGTGTATCTACCTTGGACCCAATCCTGCAGTATCTCTGGGTATGAAACATGCAGTGCAACTGAAGGATTGGACACACCAATTGATGTCAACACTATCTCTTGTGACATAGGTGGTGTTATACCTGTATATCAGTTGGGTAAACTGAGGCACACACCAGTTGAAAGCAAGCTTTCTAAGCTATCCACCAATTTTGGGTGGTTCTGGTTTTGGATGCTCAGCTTTACACTCTTGAGTACCTGAAGCTGGGTTCCCAAAGACTGCATCATTGAAATTTAGGAGTCACTTTAGAAAATTTGGTCCCCAGGTTACAAAGTAAGTTGATGGCTGATGGCAAAGTTGAGGGTAGATCCCAGGTGTCCTGAGTCCCACTCACTAGAAAACTTCTTGATATGTTGTAACCCCAGTTTGCTATATCAGGGCACTGGAATGCTGCATAACTAGGGGCCCCATTGGATTACTTGCTTATGTTTTCAAAAGGGTGAATTCCCCCACCTCAGACTGAGAAGGAGGCTTTGCGATGGGGAATTTTTCTGGTTGACCAAGGACAGGAATTGGGAATGGGAATGTTTCTATACCACTTTTTTTTTTTGGAAGGAAAATACCAATTTGCCAAAACCCAAACTGTGGGAAAAACATCTGTTTTGATGCAAACAACTTGGAAAAAAGTTTCACAACTGTTGAGGCATCACATGATGATATTTTTGAATAAAAAATGTCTGTTTTTCCAATTCAAAATAAATGACTTTTTGTTTAAAAAAATAATTAAAACAGTTAGATTCAAATACAAATTTTCAAAAATGTTGACATCAAACATTTTGATTGAACTGAACTCCCACCCCTGTCCCAGATTATCAGATTTCAAATATTTTGACTTTTTATCCTGAGTTCAGACAGGCATTTCTGAAACCTCAAAATGCCAGGATAGGAAAAACATTCCTGTCCAGCTCTAATAGGAAATCTGCCCTCCATGCCAGTGAGTAGCTGCAGGGCTGCTACAAAGCTGCTACTGCAACATCCCATGAGTTTGATGAATTTCTGTTCCGTGGTCAGTAGATCCAGACAGAGGTGGATCCTCTGTCCTCTGATCCACCCTATGCCTTTCTCCAAAGCCCAGCTCTAAACTTAGGGTGACCAGATGTCCTGATTTTATAGGGACAGTTCCAATTTTTGTCTCTTTTTTATATAGGTTCCTATTACTCCCCACTCCCATCCCGATTTTTTACATTTGCTGTCCTGTCACCCTATCTAAACTCCACCAACCTTGGAAGTGATGGCAGCTTCTACACATCTGGGCTATGTTCTGTATAAGAGATAAAGACTCCTCAGATCTTGTGGAAGTGGACTCACTTCTACTTGCAGGGCAGAAGTTTTTAATCTGCAGTAAATGCCCCAAAACTATCACATTTGCTCACTTTTGTATCTCTCTGGAGAGAAGGATAAAAACAGCTTGAGTTCATCAGCAATGAAAACCTGCAGTTGATATTATCTCTGGCCCAGTCCTGCAAAACAGTTAAGCATGCATGTAGCTCTGATCAGGTGAGCAAACCTATGCACATGCTCAGAGGGCTGCAGACCGAGGGCCTATCTTCCAAAAAATCTATATGGCCCTCACACTATAGTAACTCACTTCTTCAGATGCATGGAGTGAAAGTTAGAAATGCAGGCATTATATAGTGACACATGAAGAGAAGGGAGTTACCTCACAAGTGGAGAGCCAGTGCCGATGGGGCCAATTCAATCAGGGTGGATGTGGTCCAATCCCAAGATTATTATATAGTGGACTACATCCACCCTGATTGAACTGGCCCTGTCAGCACTGGTTATCCACTTGTGAGGTAACTCTTTTCTCTTCATGTGTCACTATATAATGCCTGCATCTGTAACTTTCAATCCATGCATCTGAAGAAGTAGGTTTTTTACCCACGAAAGCTTATGCCCAAATAAATCTGTTAGTCTTTAAGATGCCACCAGACTCCTTGTTGTTTTTGTGGATACAGACTAACATGGCTACCCCTTGATAGTTGATAGTATAGTAACTGAACATCTTACAGAATTCAGTGATGGCTGCCATACTAAAAAATCTCGGACAGACAGGTGTACTGTGGAACAGCTATTGAGGTTACAGAAAAAGTGGGGCCTATGCCACATTTTAGAACCCCAGAGATGGCATAGGAATGACCATGGCGCCTGTGTGTGTGTCCATAATATACATACATTTTATTTTACACACACACACACACACACACACCCCACCACCCACTCCTCTTGCCCTCAATATGACTGAAAGCCCCTCATGCTTTTCTGAACTGGTGGCCTTAGGTGCTCGACAGAAACTGTAAGAAATTGCTGTACACCACAATTCTCATCTGATTTCCTCCTCTGTTCTCCCTCCTACACAAATTTATTTTTAGAGCCAAGGATATAACCCTTCGGAGAAGGGGACACTTTTATGCAAAAGGCAAGACTGCTAGAGCATAAAGAATAAATGTAATTACCCTACCAAGCACTGAAGTAAAGGTCTTGAAATTACTAGCTAAATGCTGTGCTGCAGACAGTTTTTAAAAAACATATAAATGAACTGAGATCTGATGTGTATTTGAAAATGGAGCAAGTCATATCAAAACAGTCAAGATTGTTATTAAAATGATCGAAATAATGGTGTAAAAAATTCTCTCTCTTTGGCACCATTACAAAGATTTTTATGATTAGACAATTAAACAAGGCACAGGGCTTGCTAGAGACCATGCATTTTTACACACTACATTGTTCCCCAAAATTGCTTCTGATAATCCTTTTGACAGCTTGAAAGCATGCACACAAAGTGCAGTTAAGACACCTGTGCGCACACTGCAAGTCTAGCTAGTGCTTTCCCTTCTTTCGGTGAGAACAAAGCAAGCCCAATATCAAGCTGCAACTTAGTTTTCAAAATACCCAATATTATTACACTCAGTGGGATGAAACCCTTTGCAAGGGCTTGACAGCTGAGAGAAATAATGTACATTAGCTCAAAGTAATAGAAATAATGAAAGGGGGGGACACATTAGAAAGTACTATTGCTGTGAGTAAAACTGAGTGGATGTGTGAGTAAGCTACTGCATATGTCAATAAGCTCATTCAGCCCAGCTCCGAGCACACTGAGGTGATATAATGACTTAAGCAAAATATATTCAAAGTACTTAAAGAATTCTCACCACCGCAGAATGCTCTGCATTGCATTAAGCCTCATTATCAAGGCCAGTGGCCTAAAACACATACACTCACACATCAAATTTGGTTTTGGGATTCAAGTGATTTGTACACAGGACAGTAAGGTCAGGCACAGTCGTCAGGTGATAGAACAGGGATCTGACAGTCCGTGGGTAAGCCTATTGCAATCATTGGGATGCGACTGCAGCTTGATAGACCTACTTGAGTGAACTGTAATCTAGCTAGATTATGCTAGCACAGTGAAGCAAAGGCTAGCGTCCCCCACCCACAAGTAATTTCCCAGGATTCTGGGCAGGATTGGATAACCCATGCTGCCATGGCTTCATTGCCACCGGTACCCAAGTTAGCTAGATTAAAACTAGTTTAGATATGTCTACAAGAGCTGCAGTCAGACGCCCAGATTGCAGTGTAGACGTACTCTTTGATGCTGCATTCTTAACGCCAGGAGAAACACGGGCAAATCAGATGGAGCTCAGCAAAAGGCAATAAGTGACGGCACCTGGAGAGATTTACACATGAGAAAATTTTTAAGAGTTTGTTCCCTCTCAGTCATGAGACGCTTTCTCATCTCATGTTCTCATGGATATTCTGACTATGGCTACAATCTGGGATAAGACGCTTGAAGATATACTTTTTGGGAACATCCTTTTCCCCTATGGAAACATGCTGGATGATCCAAATGCTTTTCCAACTCTAACTTATATTATTCTCAATATTAGAATTTTAAGGGGACTTGAATACAAACATTTTGAATGAAATGTCTTTTATTATTTTGGGGGTGGTGCAGGGCTGGACTGATCTTTATTTCCTTCATTTTTTCATCATGAGAACAGACTTTTTTTGTCTCCAAATGACAAACTTTAATTTCAGATGAGTGTGAAGTGCTCCAATTATCTTTTAGGTTACAATTCAGCCCTCAGAGTTTATATATCTCCTCCTGATTCTTATTCATCCCCTGACTTCACACAATAGTCTCTTTGGGAATGGCATCAAAGTGAAAGATTTGTCCAAAACAAAATTTCTACATTCACATGCTCCTGAACTGGGAGCTCATATTTACAATTTGTCCTATATCTAAAATGGGACACAGTTATAGATCATAAAAGTCTGGAATTCTGGGGGAAAGCCTGAAAACTAACTCACTCACTCTCTAGTTTACTGTTCAAGGTGTTATTAGGACATGTACGTCACTTTTTGTGCTAAAAATCCATAGAATATTTGGAACAAAGATACATTGGAAAGTGTTGCAATGTCACCAATAATTATGATTTAAAGGGAGATTATGCTGAAATAAGAAGCAGATTAATTTTTTACAAACCAATAGCTCAAGGAGGCAGTGTTAGCAAAGGAAAGGTCATCAGGAGATGTGGGGTCTATTTCTGGCTCTGCCACTGATCTGCTGGCTAATCTTGGGTAAAGTCACTCTATGGCCTTATGCCTCAGTTTCCCTACCTGTAAAACACAGAGAATGATATTGACTTTCCTTTGTAAAGTGCCCTGAGATCTATGGAAGAGAAGAATGATGTTAACAATCGACATTATTATGAATGCAACTGGCCTCAATAATAATAAAGAGTTTTATTAAAACTAAAATTAAAAAGAGAGTGATGTTGGTAATACAGAAACCACATGATGAAAGAGGACAATTGTTTCTAATTAGATTGTTTTCCTCAAATGCATTCCAGATGGCAGCAAAGGGTCTAATGCTATCAGATGTAGCCCAATCACTTGTTTTAAGCCAGCTCCAGCTAACAAGATTGGCATTTTGTTTCCTAGGGTATTGCTCTTGGAATGTAGAAACAAAGAAAGAAAACATGCTCCTGACGTTCTCAGTTGTTAACAAAGGCATTAAGTGGCATTAAAATTATTTGTATAATGATAACACTAATGATTCCCATTAGCAGAGGTTTATTTGTCCTATTTTACTATTAATAACTATAAATATTGTGTAAATGCACTAACGAATCAATATCTTAAACAATAACCAAGAAACAATGTGTCTTTTTTTATTATTATACCACAGGCATTCTCTATGTCCACTGAAAATATAATACCAGTTGGACTATCTCTCAAATATTTATTACAGATGGGTCCATACCATAGAGTTTCCACTTAGAACTGATGTCTGGATCCAGGATGGGTGCATGGGTGTGTGTGTGTACACTTACACTTGTTCACATTTATGATCTAGAGAGTGAAAGCTATAAAGGTTACATATACATACACAGCAAGGGTTTCAGACGACATTATGAATTGAAGATTAAATAGTTTGCAATGCCATTGGAACTACGAAGAGGTTATAAAAATAATTTGGTGTTTCTTCCTGCATGTAATAAAAACTCTGTACACTTCCCATCTATTAGGTCAGAGCTACAAAACGCAACCCTCAAGGGGCATAATAGTTGTGGATTACGAGGCAGGGTGTCGATTAGGTAGCAACGGGATTTTTGCCATTTCACCGAGAGTCAAATCCTGCAAGTCTTAACTCAGGCAGATGTTCCACTGAGACAATTTGGCCAGAAAGAAGAAATGTGAGGCTAGCGTTTAGCAAAGAGGACTGGTAACCGGGATTCCTGGGTTTTAGTCCTGATTCTGCCACTGACTCATTATAGTTCTGTTTTTCAAAGATGTTGTCCACCTCCAATTAATCTGCAAGGGAGCTATGGGGGCTTGGTGCCTAACATAATTAAAGTTTATGTAACTTTTGACAAGTAACTTGACTGCTCTGCTCCTGATTCAGAAAAGCACACTCAACCTTAAGCACTGCTTAGGTGTTCTCCTTGAACAGTGATGTTTTCATGAGCCGGGACCTCTGCGCCTCCATTTCCCATTCTAAAATTCATATACTAATACCTAAAACACAGCCCTGGATTCAGATGGAAAGTCTATATATATAAAAGATATACTGGAACTGTAAAAGGTTCAGAAAAGGGCAACAAAAATGATTAGGGGTATGGAACGGCTTCCATCTGAGGACAGATTAATAAGACTGGGACTTTTCAGCTTGGAAAAGAGATGACTAAGGGGGGGATATGATAGAGGTCTCTAAAATCATGACTAGTGTGGAGAAAGTAAATAAGGAAGTGTTATTTTCTTCTCATAACACAAGAACTAGGGGTCACCAAATGAAATTGTGAAGGTCAAGACTATAACAGGGTTAAAAAATGAACAAGATAAGTTCATGGAGCAGAGGTCCATCCATGGCTATTTGCCAGGATGGGCAGGGATTGTGGCCCTATCTTCTGTTTGCCAGTAGCTGGAAATGGGACAACAGCGGATGGATCACTTGATGAGTCACTGTTCATTCCCTCTGGGGCACCTGGCATTGATCACTGTTGGAAAACAGGATACTGGACTAGATAGACCTTTGGTCTGACCCAGTATGGCCATTCTTATGTTCTTATTTAACTAACTACTGTTAGCAAAAGGCTTTGAGAAAGATGCTGTAGAAGTTAACCATATAAAACTGAGTCAAAACACTCTGCTGTGCCTTTTTTTCCTTAAATGGGCAAATGTTCCTTCTCCTTGCACAGCTGTGCAAGATATGATCATACGAGAAGTCCCTGGGATCAGCAGCTGTTTAACTCCCTCGTGCCCTATTGAGTATATTGTACAATATGAGGGCACTGAGCCCATGAATTAGAGGGAGCAATCTGAATCTAATCCAAGAAATATGAATTTGGAAATGGTGCCTCTTCCCAGAGATTGTGGAGCCCCACAACTTTAACATATAGACCTCATTACTTCTCAAAACATCCCTGTTAGGACCCAATCCAGGTTCAAATAAAGGACAATTGAATTCAATAGATGCAGAATTAGTTGCATTTTATTACATCCGTTTCTCTTATGGTCCAACTGAGGACATGAAAGGTTTTGCCCAAGGTAACACAAATCAGTGGCAGAGCTCAGTATTAAAGCTGGTCAAAAAAAATTCTGTCTTAACTGATTATTTGATGGATTTTTTTTTGTCCTTTGTGTGAAAAGTGACCACTTTCTGTGGAAAATTTCAATACTTCTTAAACACCTGATTTCTTAAAACATCCAGAAAAACAGCATTTGGAGGGCTTGGGCAAAATATTTCAGTTTTCAATACACCTCTACCCCGATATAACGCTGTCCTCGGGAGCCAAAAATCTAACAGCGTTATAGGTGAAACTGCGTTATACTGAACTTGCTTTGATCTGCTGGAGTGCGCAGCCCTTTCCCCCCAGAGCACTGCTTTACCACGTTATATCCAAATTCATGTTATATTGAGTCACATCATAATGGAGTAGAGGTGTATTTAAATTAAAAGTCAGAATTTTCTGCAGAAAATGCCAATGGAAAAAAGTTTTCTTTTGTTAAAATTTCCCCTGGAAACAAAATCATATTTTCCAACCAGCTCTTCTCAGTATAGAAACTAGAAATCCTGATTCCAAGTATTTGCTCTAATCAAAAGACCAACTTCTGTTGTGTGTGTGGGAGGGGAGCGAACACATACTGATACTTGAAAGGAATGCAATGACTACAGAAAGTTGGTGTGTTTGCAAACGATTTAATTTCATTGCAGCCTTTTAATTTCCATAATCCTGTACCTATGAAGCTGTTGCAAAGGTACAATGGGTGCACTTGAAAAGTTCAGTCTAGCTTTACAGCTATTTTAGGTTCCACTGATATTCCCTAGACCAGGGGTCGGCAACCTTTCAGAAGTGGTGTGCTGAGTCTTCATTTATTCACTCTAATTTAAGGTTTTGCATGCCACTAATACATTTTAACATTTTTAGAAGGTCTCTTTCTATAAGTCTGTTATATACAACTAAACTATTGTTGTATGTAAAGTAAAGAAGGTTTTAAAAAATGTTTAAGAAGCTTCATTTAAAACTAAATTAAAATGCAAAGTCCCCCGGACCAGAGGCCAGGACCCAGGCAGTGTGAGTGCCACTGAAAATCACCTCGCGTGCCGCCTTCGGCACCCATGCCATAGGTTGCCTACCCCTGGTCTAGACATAAAATGGGAAACATTGCAGGAACCAGTCAGTGATTAGGACTGGAATGAACTTTTTAAGTGCAATCACTATGATATTATTTTCCATGTCATGAAAGGCTAAGAACAATTCATTTTTAACACTGAAATATTGTAAGCTCAGTCTCTTCCTGCTAGACACATGCAAATGATTCACAAGTTATCAATTTAGTAGCATGTGTAAATACTATAATTAAAACAGCCTTCATTAAACATCGGAGTTGGGATTTTCACAAGTGCTCAGCATTGGCTTAGCTCTGTTCTCACTGAAGTGAATGGTAAAACTCCAGTTGACTTCACTGAGAGCAGCATTATGTCAATGGTAAATGCTTTTGAAAATCCCACCCTACAATTTCAAATCTCTGTACAATGGCCTGTGATAGGATTCTCTTCTCCGCCCTTCAGACCACCACAAACAGGCTGGATGCTTTCCAGGTTTATAAGCACCAGTGTGTTATTTATTAGATCCCCTCCATCAGTTCATTACGGCAGCCTTGTGTAGCAACATGGACATAAACTTCCCCTTAGCCAACTCTCCGGAAAGGGGGAGGGAAAGATTATCTCATTCTGAGATCCTGTATCCCTGACCCCTGCCAGTCTTCCCCTTGCATGTCCCTCCTGTCTTTTATCTGTTTCCGGCTGATGGGTTGATTGCTCTCATCTCATCAGCCCTCTGCATAATTAGCCATTGAGCACCCATCTCCCAAATTAAAGCCACTCCAGAGGAAATAGTACCTTCGTGACCAGAGTGCTGGGTCAGCTCTAAGTATCTAGTGCTCTGTTACGTGGCCAAATCCTCCAGTGGAGTAAATTGAAGCCACTCTATTGAAGTCAATGCCAATTTATAGCAGCAGTGGATCTGGTCCAAAGCCCACAATTTTCATATGTGGGCATCTAAAGTTAGGCACCTAAATCCATATTCAGACACCCAAGTGACCTGAATTTCAAAGATGCTGAGCATTCAGAGTTCCCATTGATTTCAGTGGCAACTGGGCCAGCTTGGCTGCTGTGGTGAGACAGCCACAGCTGAAATTACCTGGGGATTTGTAGGATAGTGATTGGAGTTTCTCATGGATTCTCAGCATCCACTACTTCGGCTTCTCCTGCAGGACATTCCCAATCAGTTCCAGAGGCCCAGAGGAGTGAGTAGTGTATTAATCCACTTAAATCAAGGCCTTTACAGAGCCAGAGATCTCTTGGGCTCATATGTTTCCTTCTAATCATTTGTTGTTGTTTTCTTTTAAACACATTAGAAGTGATGGAGAATATAACACAGGGCCTTTAACTGAAAAATAGACAGGAAAAGACTGCTGTTAAAATATCAATAAAATCATATAAGGACTGTTTTGTGTTGTGCATCAAACACAGCGGAAGAGAAGTGGAGAGATACAAAGATGGTGTTTTCTCAGCCTTACTGGAATTTATATTCATGTCCCTTTAACATTTAAAATATGCAGCAGATAATAAAAGTGTCTTGTCTCCTAAAAGACAGGAAATCAATGTAATTCAATAGAATTCAATCTGTTGGACAAAAATAATCCCTTTAAATAGCCACAGTAATTTATACTGCAGTGTGTACATACAACACTCAAGGCAAGCAATGGTAAACAATAATTTATATTGCTGAATATTTAACATCCTCAATTGCAAAGTAGGGATATTTTACCTTTTGAATGCACATTAGGTGTCAAGACATTATCACACATAAATCTGTTCAAACCAATCCTAAAATAGAGCCCCTTACATAAATATACAATGCAATTAGAGAGAAATGGTCACCTCAGTATTGCTGTACTAATGAGAACTGTCTCTATGAAATGACTATATTAATTTAATTAAAAAGCATATTATAGATCCCATTCAAATGCTGTTCATTGAATGCTCCTGAATAAATTTAATTTGTTTTATTGGGATGTTTAGGAATGTCATTTTTATTTGTACAAACAGGTCTTGAACCACCAGACTTTTGGGAAATATAATCAGTTACTCACTGAGATTTTTTTTTTTTATGATAGATGGCGACTAAAATTTGAAACAGAGATTGTTTTCTAAAATACTCAGTTTTCTTTCAGTCAGACCACAACATACACCACACCCAGTCACTCCCATATGTACACACACAATTTGTGAACTCAGCAAGCCACAGGTGAGGAAGGAGGCGAGAGAAAGATATTTTAAATATATGTGTCAATGCTTACGTTGTCTTCACTGCAAAAAAGGTATGTTCACTTTTGCACAGGAAGTGTGTTACTGAGGGATAAGTAACATACCTTAGCTATCCCACTGTAATATTCTAGGGGAAGATAAGGCACTAGTTTGTACTGTGAGGAAAATAGGTAAGGTCAAACAAGGGGAGTGGTACAATGTTGACCTTGCCTAGCTACCTCATGGTAAACCCTACAGAGCCTTGTCTTCACTAGGATTTTACAGCAGAATAGCTGGCATATGTTAGAAATCCTACAGTAAAAAAACACTATGACTTTTTGAGGCCAGTGAGGAGAAAGCCTTAGATACTATTGTACAGATAGAGGGAAAGAAAACATAACATAAGATGCAGATGTGGGTCCACATAGTCCATTCTGAGGAACGGCAGGGTTATCTCTGTGGTAAAATGGGAAAAGGTTTCTAGAAGAGACCAGTGGGTGGTTTTGTTGAACACAGAGTGCAATATCATGGAAAAAACAAGCACGCAAATATATAAAATTCGGTTGCCAATTTTACTATGGAGCTAAAAATGTGTTTGTTTTATAGAGTACATTCATTTAACTTAATACTAGAAGTTACATTCCATACCTCACAGCAGTGTTGTGAGAGAAGACATTCAAAGATTGTGAGGCACTCAGATACTACATGAGGGCCATATAAGAAATATAGCTATGTACTCTAAAATAAACAGAGAAATAGGAAGAGACCTATTAGGGCACATATCTAATCCATGAATCTGACCAACCACTGCATTACTTTAATTTCATGTTGATGTAATCACATTGATTTCAATGGAATTACACAGTTGGAAAAGCAGAGTAACGCAGCCTCTCTTCCCATGTAAGACTGTTCCCCCTACAGTGTACTTTCTAAAATTCTATTGTTATTTATTAACAAAAGTTTAATGGCCTGTTTTTCAAAAGCGCTGAGCACCCACAACTCAAAGTGAAGTCAATGTGAGCTACGAGTGGTCAACATCTTTGACTACAATGAAGAAGAAGGATGATCTTGAGGATCAAAGGGATGACTGGAGAAATTGACTCAATTTCAAGCTTTGCCATAGACCTCCCATGTGACTTTGGGCAAGTCATCACTCTCTCTCTCAGTTCTCCATTCATAAAATTAGCACAATACTACTTCCCCTTCCTTCCATTATTCATCTCTCTTGTCTATCTAGATTATAAACTCTTTGGGACCAAGCACCATCTCTTGCTATGGGTTCTCATTGTACTAAACACACAATCCGGTTGGGGTCTGAAGGTGCTATAGTCATAAAAAAGAAAAGTTGCTCTATGTGTGAAACATGCGCTAAACTCCATAGTTAAATCCTGATTCCAAACATAAAACTTGGAGATAGACATCATGACACTTGACTTAATTAAGTGACTGTTAATTTTAAGACTTGGAATTTCAAACAAATCTCTTATGCTCTGCTCACAGAGATAGTCTTTCGAATGCACATTTACTGCTAACCAAGGCATGCAATGCCAACCACTTTCATTCCAGATCTTGGCTACACTTAAAATTTAGTGCACTGGAGACAACGGATCAAGTGCCACTCATGCTTATGTTCCATACAATCCCAGTGAAATTAATAGGATCGTGCGGCATGCAGGCAAAATTTGGCCCAGAATAAGTAAGTATGAAGCACATATGCTACTTTTATTGCAGAGTATGCATCATTCCTTTATGCCTCCAGGCACAGATGAGAGACAGCAAGAACAGGCTAGAAAGAAGCTCATGCTTTCACCAAACCCCTGTTTGTCCTTTAGTACTTTCAGTAATCTATCCCTTTTTGAAGCATTATTAGCTTCCAGAGACTCTGAGAAATCGAAGATGTAAAAGATTCAGTAGATCAGTCAGTCTATTTTCCAGTTAATGCAAGTTTGTTCTATGCTATATGTTCCTAAGCGTTTTGGCTATTTTAACTAACTTAGGGTTTTGTACTGACACTCATTACCATAGTATCTGAGGACTTTCCACGTAAAATAGATTGGCAATAGTGAGATCATTCGTGGCCTCAATCATAGTGTCTCTTGGCTTTTTTTCCTTGCTGAGTTGCAGAAGATCTGCTTGGGTTAAGAGTCAGAGTCTAGAAGAAATTGGACAAATCTGGAGGTTCAACAGCCAGATCCCCTGTTCACTAAGTTAATCTAACAGAGTCATGGAATGAAGATCAAAGGCATCATATTGCACCATATTGGTGTGAAATAGTTTGCACAGCTAGTACCAAAAATCTCTTTGACCTTGATTGCCCATAGTGTAAACAATTTGCCTTTACTTGAGTGATAGGATTTTATGTTGCTGGAGCTGGAGGCTTTGGGGTCCATCTCTGCTGTCACCATGAAGTAGCATGCAATGTGGGGACAGCTATGGGCTTCCAGGTGGCCAGAGATTTGTTACAACAGAGGAGTTGTTAGTCTAATTTTGCAGAAAGTACCCGATTTCCTTGACTGACTGTGAGGTCATTCTCCATACACATTCATTCCTTGGAAAAGCAGCAAAGAGTCCTGTGGCACCTTATAGGCTAACAGACATTTTGGAGTATGAGCTTTCGTGGGTGAATACCCACTTCGTCGGATGCACGAAGTGGGTATTCACCCACAAAAGCTCATGCTCCAAAACGTCTGTTAGTCTATAAGGTGCCACGGGACTCTTTGCTGCTTTTGCAGAACCAGACTAATACGGCTACCCCACTGATTCATTCCTTGGCTACTCTGAAAGCACCACTTAGTTTCAGTGTGGAACTGAACTAAGATGGCCAGCTAATGTCACCGAGGTTACCTAATCAATTTTAGTAACTACCAATAAAGCCCCTTTTTGCAAAAAACTACTGAATGGCACCAGTAGAACTATTCATGATAGTAGGTGGCAAGTGTTTGCAATTGGGCCCCTAGATTCAAATGTGTAGCCTACAGGTGAAAGGATTCATAGTTAATTATCACTTTTCTGAACTTTTCATTCCTCACAGCAAATCATGAGTTGATGGAGGCTTAATAGTGTGAACTGGTAAGAGAGGCAACACACTGTAGAAATTTAGTTTGTTAATTTCCTCTGAGAAACAAATCAATAGAAATAAACAAGATTCCTAGAAATCTTGAGTTTATATTGTGCAGTTTTCACATTAAAAACATTATCTGGTTAACATATCCATTATGTGTGCACAGTGCTAATTTACATGGCGGGGGGATCATAACTTGGGTAGGAACTATTCCATTAAATTAAGGATATTGACATTAATGCATGTCCTAAACAGATATTGCAATTAACAAAGGAACATACTCAAATTAGAAAGCACATCTCTTATGTTTTATGTAGCACCATGCAGAACTAAAGATTTAATTTATTACGGTACTACCTTCAGTCTACACAACTACTGAATACCTACAGTTCAAATTTCACAGACAATCAGGAGAATTTAATCTGAGACTCAACAAACAGTAACAACTTCTGGCCAGTTTCAAATGGCAACATAGGGTTAGATGGCTTAGATAAGTATTACTAATCTCCTGAGTATGTGTGCATCCTTCCCGCTATGCTCTCAGTTACAAATTTAGACTCTGTTTCAGGAAAATACCCATACCCAGGAAATCATTTAAACATATGCTTAACCTTAAGCAAAGCTTTTAAATTCCACTGAAGTCATATACTTAATGAAGTGCTGTCCTAGTATAATTCCCAGTTCTGAACCTTAGCGTCCAAAATATGGGTACTAGCATGAATTCCCCTAAGCTTAATTACCAGCTTAGATCCTGTAGTGCTGCCACCAATCAGGACTTAGAGTGCCTGATAAACTCTGGTCTCCCCCAAAACCTTCCCTGGGGACCCCCAAGACACAAATTCCTTGAGTCTCAAAACAAAGGGGAATAAACCATTTCTCTTCCCCCTCCTCCCCTCCAGGTGTTCCCTCCCTGGGCTCCTGGAGAGATATACAGATTCAAGCTCCGTGAATCTAAACAAAGGGATTCCCCCTTCTCCTTTCTTCCTCCCAGATCTTTCCCGCTCTGGGTACACTAGGAGATCACCGTGATGCAAACTCCTTGAATCACAACACAGAGAAATCAGGTGGGTTTCCCCCCTTTCTCTCCCCCCTCCCTTCTCCTTCCCTGTTAGGTACAGACTCAATTCCCTTGAGCCTCAACAAGGGGAAAAATCAGACAAGTCTTAAAAGCAAAACTTTTAATAAAAGAAAAAAAGAATAAAGAAAATCACTGTAAATTCAAGATGGAATATTACAGGGTCTGTCAGCTTATAGACACTAGAAAGAAGCCTCCCCCCAGCAAAATACAATTTAAAATACTTTTAGCCAAATACACATTAGACCCCTACCAGCCAGATACACATTTGCAAATAAAGCAAAAACAATTAAAAAGACTAAACCGCCTTTCTACTTTTTGTACTTACTAAATTGGAATAGAAGATTAGAGAGCCTGTAGGTATATGTGGTCACTCTCAGAGCCCAGAGAGAACCAAGCAAAACCCAAAAAACACAAACAAAGTCTTCCCTCCACCGAGATTTGAAAGTATCTTGTCTCCTGATTGGTCCCCTGGTCAGGTGTTTGGTTCCCTCTTTGTTAACCCTTTACAGGTAAAAGAGACATTAACCCTTAACTATCTGTTTATGACAAGTGCTGTCCTGGATAAGGATGGACTTCAGTATGAAATTACACGTTTTCCTGAACTAGGCCCTTACATAGTGCTATTAAAAACAATGGTCCTGATTCCGATTTTACACTGACACAACTCATTCTATTACCATGCCTGTTCTTCAAGGGCTAATGTATAGCTCTGCCATAATCTCTGAGTAAATGGCAGCATGTAACTGTGCTGCTCCAGGAGCAAAATGGGAAACAGATTGTGACTTAATAAGAAGCAATCTGGTCCACGTTTTCCTTCATGCTCCAGGCAAGATGCAAGTGATTTGTAAAGACAAGTGCAGAGAGAACCTCCACCATGAGAAGGTGCAGTCTCTTTATCTTAGTGTTAAATTGCTGACTTGGTTCACTGGTAGAGGGAGATGGCTACATGGAAGTTAATTCCTGCCTCTGTGCGCATTTGCATTACAGAATTACGGTATTTTGGCTTTGGACAGAAACCAATCAATCAGTGACACAAATCAGTTATTTTCACTCACATGGAAGAGGTGAAGGGGAAAGTTATATTACAATACCAATAAAACTAATTCTCAGCAGTTGGTTAACATATATGAGGGGTATCTTTCCTTCAAGTGGTTCTTGACAATTAGATTTTTCCATATAGCATCATGAGCTTAATTCATAGGGTGACCAAATGTCCCATTTTTATAGTGACAATCCTGGTTTGGGGGACTTTTTCTTATATAGGCGCTTATTACCTCCCATCCCTTGTCCCGTTTTTTCACAGTTGCTATCTAGTCACCCAATTAATTCACAATCTCTTCTGTTTTCTGCTCCAAAGTCAGGTCTTAAGTAATACCAAGTGCTAAATCTTGCCTTGTGCAAAGAGTTGGGCACGTAAATGCCAGTGATGCCTTTGAAAATCACCCCAAAGCCCTGTTTGTATTAGGACAAAAGTTTGTATTTTTAAAATGTATTAGCAGGTGAACCTTTTTATCCTAGCCTCGTCAGGCCCTTTGACTGAAAGCCCTTTAAGAAAGGGACTGTGTGTTTTGTGACAGGGTCAGGCCAGATGGCTATGAGAGTGGTGGAAGGTAGATACATTAGTTCCCGGTTAAGTAGGTGCCTTTTCCCTGGGTAAGATAACAGGGACTAGTCCAGAATACTCAGGAACTTTCTAGAACTAATTAAGGCAGGCAGGCTAATTAGGACATCTGTAGCCAATTGCGAAGTTACTAGACTGAATTAAAGCTTATCAGGACACCTGGTATAAAAAGGCTCTCACTCCAGTTAGTGAGGTGTGTGTAAGGAGCTGGTAGTGAGATGCTGTGCTGCTGAAGGACTGAAGAGTACAAGCGTTAACAGCCATCGGGAGGAAGGTCCTGTGGTGAGGATAAAGAAGGTGTTGGGAGGAGGCCATGGTGAAGTAGCTCAGGGAATTGCAGCTGTCATGTAGCTGTTCCAGAAGGCACTCTAGGGCAGCTGCAGTCCACAGGGCCCTGGGCTGGAACCTGGGGTAGATGGTGGGCCTGGGTTCCCCCCAAAACTTCCCAACTCCTGATCCAATGCAGGAAAGTCTCTGAGGCTAGCAAAATCCACCAATATGCGCAGGACCCACCAAGGTAGAGGAGGAACTTTGTCACAGTTTGTACTCCTTGCACAATGGGGCCCCTGTTTCAGCTGGGCTCACTAGGCACTGGTGTAATCGAAAAACATTTGGTCTCTGTGTGTGTGTGTACACATGACCTTTTTGTTTCACCACCTGCAAAAATCATAGCAATAGATTTCACCAGCTGCAATTTTCATTGAATCAACAATTTTTAAAGATAATATATACAGAAAGAAAAATGCTGAACTCACAAATGCAAGCATTAGCAGTGGAAACCTGATTCTAAGGCTCAGTCTACATGATGAGCTAGGGGTTTGATTCCCAGCTTGTGTACATGTACTCATTCTAGCTTGATGTGACACAGCATGACTATAAATGGCAGCGCAGCTGTGGGAACATTGGTGAGGGCAGTTGTGGCATAGCTTAGCCATGGTGAGTACAAACCCACCGGAACCCTGAGGATAACTGCTTGGCAAGGCTAAGCCATAGTGGTGCTGCCCAGACTATCACAGCTACACTGCTAATTCATACTCGCCGTAGCTCAGTGAAAGCTAATGCAAGTATGTGAATGCAAGCTGGGAATCACACCGTTAGCTCCTTGAGTAGATGTAGCTCAAGAGTATGTCTACATTGCACTCACAGGGTGTGTCTACAGCTAATATAGACATGCCTGAGCTAGCTTTAATCTTGCTAGCTCAGGCATGGCAACACCACCTGCTTCAGTGCAGGCTAGCCATCTGAGTCATTACTCGGGGTTCCATGCAGCCTGCAATGAAGCCAGTGCTATTGTGGCTTTACTGCTATTAGTACCCAAGCCAACTAGATTAAAACTAGCTTCGGTATGTCTACGTGAGCTCCAGTCACACACCACAACTGCAGTGTAGATGTACCCAAAGAGCCATATTTGTTCAAATAATGAACAGAATCAATACTAAGGGTATGTCTTCACTACCCGCCGGATCACTGGGAAGCGATCAATCCAGCGGGGATCAATTTATCGTGTCTAGTCTAGACACGATAAATTGACCCCCGAGCACTCTCCTGTTGACTCCTGTACTCCAGCGCCTTGAGAGGCCAGGCAGAGTTGACAGGGGAGCAGCAGCAGTTGACTCGCTGCTGAAGTTGTGTAACTTAGATCAATCCCGCCCCGCCCCTCCCCAGTGTAGACCAGGGCTAAGCGACCTTCATGGCCATTTTGGTTACACATAAACTGTTTGTGAACAAACTACAGACTGGAGCTAATGGGGGGACTGTATAAATTTGAGAAAGTCACAGACAATATGTAAACAGAAAAAGGGAAGCTAAATATATAATTGGCTATGAATTTTCCCACTAAATTCTAGTAACAATAGCCTAACCAAAATAGACCTAAGGATAAAGAAATAACTCTTAACCACTCCCGTCTTCTGGGCATCTATATAATATCAATAATTACATGGAAGCATTTCCCAATGAGCAAAATGTTTCTCATTAGGTGTTAGAACATCTGTTCTGACTTTGTGGCTTCTTTTCCAGGAGGTTCAATGACTGAAAACAAAATAGTCAATCAAGAGTGACTCTAACATTCAAAATTAGCATGTGTCATTGGGTTTTGACAGGAAACTATTATCTCCATTATATAAAATACATGATTTTATAAGACTATTCTTTGGTATACCATTATGCTACAGTGACATTAGGATTCAAATCACCTTGGATATTGCCGTGAATACCCTTTAAACTGCTAGTTGACTTAAAAGGGAGTGCATAGCAAGAAGAACTGAAATCTTAAACAGCAGTGATTGACATGTCGAGCACCTTCCATCCAAAGATCACACAGCACTCAGCAAAGTAGATGTAGAATGGGCTCCAGTGAACATTACTTCTGGGATGGAAGGTGGCAATAGTTCAACAGAGCACAGCAACACCGTCCAGTGGTTTAAGACAGAAAGTGAAAAGCTCTGCATCCAACTTAAAATACAAGGGAGACTTCAGTCAGGAAGAATATAAATGGCTCATGTTAGAATCTGACTGTGATTTTGCATTTAGCACCCTATTGTGGTGAAAATTACCATAAGATCGTAAGAAGGACAAGTGGTCAGGGCCATTAAATTTTTATCTGTGCCCCTGAAAACCTTGCTGGGGTACTGCTTCGAAAGACTGCTGATGGAGAGAAAAGAGAGCCACTCTAGCAAATGAGCCAGCTCCTCCTACAGCTCAGTGACAATTTCTCCAAACTGCCAAACTTTAAGGACTTGTTTACTGCGGCTTTTCCACACCAGTGTAGCTACATCAATGCAATCCCCTGTTGGAGAGACAACATGCTGGTGTAAGAAAAGAGGTGTTGGATCAGTGCAAGGCTCACTTTGCACTGGTGCAATGCAATTACATTAGAGGTTTGCACTCACATAACCACATCAAGGTAGTGACACAAGTGCCAATTTCCCTACCCTAGAGAAGCCCTAACACATGTCAGTTAGAATGCCCTCATCTTGATTTATCTTTGAATTGGCAAAACCTTCCCATAACCTTTAGTAGGGCAGCTCATGGATATCACAGTGATGAGTGCATTAAACATGCCAAATTCTCTTGCAAACCCTAGCCCACAGGACATATTGCATCAAGCATGACCTCCCCTCCTTGTTTATGATATCCCCACCCCCAGCAGTTAAAGCCCATGCAATACTGCTATGGCAAGCCTCATCTAACAATTATAATTCTCACTTCTATGACTGGTCAATAGTCATTATTCCGGCTTTAAATAGCTGAATAGCAGTGGCAATTATACAATGAGAGCTGTCACCTTATTCAGCCAGAGAGGACGACAATTTCCTTTCAATGGGACATTAATTTCAGACTAGCTAAAATGAAACCTTTTAGCAGCATAATGCAAGAAGGGGGAAAGAATACCACGGATGTCCCTGTAAATCCAAGCAGCTGAGGATAAAGAATAAAAAAGGGCTATCATGAGAGACAGCAGATATGGAATTGATCCTACATATAAGAGAATAATTAATAATGGATAGATTATGTGTTAGATCTTGTCTTGTATCTGGGATTAAGTCGATATCCAAGATACAGCCATTATGTACTCTTCATAGTGTTTGCTTGGTAAATAAATAAAGAAAGAAACAAACAGTGAAGGTCAATGACTTACACTTGCAAAAAGAAGGTGTGTATGCACCTGCAGAGAGATGATCCAGATTAGAATGGAAAATCCACCAAAAGCATTTTAAAGATATCCCTCTACTGTAGTTATCCTTATGGAAAAATATAATAAGTTCATCTCTTTATAAGCTGGGATTTCCAGAGGATCTTAATGGAGCTAGGTGCCCAAATCCCAGGGAAAGTTAATGAGCGATTAAACACCTTTGAAAATCCCAGTTGTAAGTGTTGGGAACCATCCTATGTAATGGACAGTTACATTCCTGCTACACAATTCTATAGAAAGGTTCAAGAAACCTGTGGAAAAGATCTATTTCTGTATAGATGTTTAAAGTGACTTATATTTGACACTAAGACATGTTTACAAAATCCTATTTAATTCTATAGGATTTTTCCATAGTGGGTTTCCCCCATCCATTTGCACAAAGATGATTTGATAACTACTACACTGGCCTTCATATTAGGGAAGTTTAGTTTTACTTAAGACAAACAGATAAAGCTACCTCTATGTCTGCAATTTTCCATTCTATGGGGTAATATCTTATTTACTATCTAAGGCAACTGGCAAGTTTTAAAGGGTCATCAGTGTAGCTACTAAGAGACCATATTAACATGTTTACTCTATGATTTTTGCTATAGATCTCTTTACTTGAGTGTGAAATAGTCTTGCTGAATATTCACTTGAAATATTTCCAGGCTTGAGGCAAGTTAATAGTGGGAAACATAAGAACGGCCATACTGGATCAGACCAAAGGTCCATCTAGCCCAGTATCCTGTCTACTGACAATGGCCAATACCAGATGCCCCAGAGGGAATGAACAGAACAGGTAATCATCAAGTGATCCATCCCCTGTTGCCCATTCCCAGCTTCTGGCCAACAGAGACTGGGAACACCATCCCTGCCCATCCTGGCTAATAGCCATTAAAATGGGCCTATCCTCCATGAATTTATCTAGTTCTCTCTTGAACCCTGTGGCCTTCACAACATCCTCTGACAAAGACTTCCATAGGTTGACTGTGCGTTATGTAAGGAAATACTTCCTGTTTGTTTGTTTTAAACCTGCTGCCTATTAATTTAATTTGGTGACCCCTAATTCCTGTGTTATGAGAATGAGTAAATAACACTTCCTTATTTACTTTACTTATCCACACCAGTCATGATTTTATAGATCACTATCATATCTCCCCTTAGTCATCTCTTTTCCAAGCTGAAAAATCCCAGTCTTATTAATCTCTCCTCAAAAGTCCTGCAAGACTTAATAACAGATGATAACATTTTCTATACGTTGTTCAAACCCTCCTATGCTGTATAATTTAATAAAGAATTGTATCTCTGGTACAGAATTCTACAGCATGGTTCAATACAGATATAGAAATGAGATCATTCGTTACTGAAATCTGAAGAACTCTGTGTAAACTCGAAAGCTTGTCTCTCTCACCAACAGAAGTTGGTCCAATAAAAGATATTCCCCCCAGCCACCTGGTCTTTCTATTAAAATCTGAACATTCAAGGACCATTTCTATAGAAGTCTACTGGTTTCATCCCTGTTGAATTCATCAGAGGAGCACGGCTGTTCAAAATAATATGTATAATTATTTTTTGCAGATTTAAAAAATACATGAATATGGGGGGAAATAACTTCAATGACTCTTCTTCTACAGCATCTGTACAAATAGCTTTGCTTTACTGTCCCCTAATGAATGTTGAAAGTTGAAAAGATCTGGAAATGTAGCATGACTGACAAGGACACAAACATATGAATTTTTAACTCTATCATCATATCTATCTTCCTTTAGGAAACAGAGTCATGGAAATCTACCACAGAAATTGATAAGATGATCAACTCATGCCAAAGGAAATTCCTATAGATGATATTCAGAGTCTATTGGAAAGAGTCCATTTCAACATCAGGCATTCTAAGTAGAGCAAACGAATCTAAAGCATCAAATATGGTAAGATGACCATGATGGACAAATTGAGGATAAGCTTTAAGGATGCCATAAATACAATTTCCACGGCAAAAATAATACGGACACCACCTAGAAAGAAGAAAAGAGGGCAACCTAGAGAAACATTAAGGAGAACAACAGAAAAGTCAAGTCCATCAGCATGACACCCAGAAGCCTGAACAAACCAGGATAAGATTGAAATAAAAGGTGAAAACTGCAGATGTCCTATGTATCTGAGGGCACAAGATGGTTAAGAAAAGAGTGTGAATTAATGTTGATGCCAGAGGAGATGCATATTACATATGGGCACAGGTGTTTACTTGTGTTATAGGATTTGTCTTTGTTACAATAACAGTACAAAATAGCACTTTAAAAGATATTAGAAAGGATGTCAAGAGGACAGGATTAAGCAATAATGAGGAAGAAATCCTGATATTAAAACATATTATACTGCTTTGGCTGTTTAAAGTCAAATAAAGGTTTCTAGGTATGAATTAAAAAGAGATTATAGACTTTTTATGCTGATGCCTTCTCATTCATACTTCTTGCTCTGAAATTATGTAGGGGAGTGTGGTCTGGTGGTGAGAGAACACTTGCTCTTCAGAACTTCGGGGTTCCGTTTCCTTTTCTGCCAATGACTGATTGCTGTGTGATTTACTGCAAGTCTCTTAACTTCGCAGTGCCTCAGTTTTCCTAATACAGATTATTCTTCCTTCCTTTATTAGTATTGGCACAGCACCTAGAAGCCCCAGTCATGGACCACGGGACTATACAAACACCGAACAAAAAGATGGTCCCTGCCCCCAAAGAGCTTACAATATAACTATGATAATATGAAAGCCTTACAAGATGCTTGCGTGGTGCTTGAGTGTAATTAACTTACTAACATATCCAAAGTGCACTGAAATAGTCACTAAAGCAGTGCTAATTATTATCAACCAGTCTGCAAATGGTAATTTAAATAATACACTTCCAATTTTCATTGTTTGTCTATCCTACTAATATTAAGATCTTTGCTAATTCTTTTTCAACGTCTATGACGCTATCTCTAACAAAGGATATTTTAATTCAGAATGATCATGACAGCAAAAACTCTCAAGGTCTATGGTACCTGACAACTAAAGAACTCACTCCATCAATATGAGGAAAACAGATCAAAAGATGTAACTGTGGTAAGAGGGGGAGGGTGGACTAGAGGCTAGGGCAGTGGATTCAGACTTAGGAGACATAGGTTTAATACCTGGCTCTGTTACTGACTTTCTACATCACCTTGGGCAAGTTACTCAGTCTACCATATGTCCCAGGATAACACTTCATTATATTATAGTGGTGCTTTGAGAATCAAGTCCATTAATAATTTGAGGAAAATCAGACACTATGGTGATGAGGACTGTGTAAATAACTACACAGATGACTTGACTGTATGGTGGGCATTCTCCTTTCAGAGTCCAGCCCAACTTCTCCTGAAGTCAATGGAAATGTTTAAATGGCTGTTGGATTGGGGCCAGTCTCTGTTGGGAAGGATTAATTCTACACAGATGACTCATCCTCAGCTACCCTATGTTCAGGGAAGGCAACTTTGGCCTTTCCTTGTCCAGCCATTATGGTTTGAGTCTGTAGCCTCCAGCATCTTAAGTAATAATGCTATTTTGTGAAACATAGGCTGTTACTTGAAGCATACGGACCTTCCAAAGCACATGCGAATAATGCCTTCTCATAGCCATCTGTTTCTTCTTCTTCAGAGGCAAATGGCAAAAATTCCATAAGTTGGAAAGGTCACCACCCCTGTGATCATTAAATCCATTGGAGCCAGACAGGCTACATGTAGTTTAATGATTTCTCCATTCAGAAGCAAGTAGAGATCTTAAAGGGTTATTAGCAGATAAGATACATCTCCCAATGGATTTTTAAGGTGTAAACCTGATGTCCGTAAACTCTGTACAAGGTGATGGAATCTGGTTTTTCTGAGGGGTGATATGTGGTTTTTTCCTCATTGCTATTAAATTCATAATACTTTCCTTGTATAGTGTTGTTTCAAGAAGGAGCTGAGATGTAGAAGCATTACTGCCTAAGGCAACTTCACCAGTGAGTTAGTCCTTTTAAGCCCTGTCTACAGTAGGCAAATGACCTATTATAGTCTATATAGGTTCTTATACCACCCACATCACCACGGTATCTGAGTGTCTTCCAGTTGCACATTAAGTGACATTACTAATATCTGTTACATTAAGTGTGCCCTCTTTCTCACCTTCTCCCCTGCGGGAGAATTATACATGAAGAGCAGGGGTTTGTTTTGGTAGGAATTTGTTTTGGTTTTCTAAATAAGCACGTGTTTACATTAGGGAAGGCAGGTTGAAGAAGTTTCCCTGCACTTGCAGTGGGAGGTGGGGAGGTTTGTTATAGTCTTTAGCTCCTGTGGAAGTTAGTTCCACAGTCTCAGACCAGGCGCTGAGAAAGCTCTGTCCCCTGTAGAAATGGGTTTTACCCACCTGTGATCTACAACAGGTGTCAGCCATGGGCCACCCTGAATCTCTGTGCATGTGGGTAAGGATGGTTTTGCTGCTGGTGTAGGCAGAGCCAAACTGGTTTACGGCTGCTAGAGACAGCATGGCAGATACCTGGTGAGAAAAGGAGATCTAAGACTGTGGGGGAGATTCTCAAAGCAGGTTACAGGACTTGTATATAAATATTTAATCAAAATTAGTGAAAACATATCTAAATTCCCTACAGTGCTTTGGATAGCTCAGTCTCCTTCTCTAGGAGAGATCAGAAAAAGGAGCTCTTACACCCTGACAATCATGTTTATCAACCGCAAGGCAGCTCTGAGTTCCCTTTGCCTGCACCACTGTTTCTGTGCCAAGCACAGGATTATAGCAAGAGAGAACCTGCCCCCTAATCTCTCTAAATTTCCTAGTCTTCTCTGAATATCTCAAACTCTGTCTGTAGCAGGTGTTGACTCTGTCTACACTAGCAGGTAGGGCATGATGTTAGCACTAATAGTTAACCTAGGCTTATTTTCTTTATTCTTGTAGACAGTGAAGATAGGTCCAACCCTGTTTCTGGTTTAGGACCTCAGCTTGGATGCACTGAGACTTGGGATTTCGGTTTGGGTCTGTGGCACTTAGACATGACCAATCATGGAGGAGGAGCTCTCCACTCAACAAAAAGCAGGAAAAAGTAAAGATGTAGTTAATAACAATGGATGAAATTTTCAAGAGAGATGAAAATTGACCTAACTCTCCTTCTCCTGGGAGTTTTAGCTTGGACTTTTAAGGGAAGCAGAGTTAGACCATTGCTGAGCGCTTTTCAAAATCCCACACAATAAGCTCTAAGGATACAGTAGCTTACCTCACCAATTACTTATTTTTGTCTCCTTTTTACAAAGACTAACTTTGCTAAAGAAATGGCATTTTAAAATATATATTTGGCCGCAGTAATGGAAATAAAAAGGGGGGAGGGAAATGTTCATTGCCTGTCTATACGAGAGTGATAGGCCTGCATGTGACAGCAACATCTCTCTCTCTCTCTCTCTGGGTTTGTGCTTGTATTTTCTCTCTCTCTATATATATATATGCATCGTGATTCATGCACATTATTATATAAGTATCTGGGAGGTGATTCTTCATTCTATCTCGGTCTTATTACTCCAGAGGCAGAAAGTGGGTAAAAACGGCACCTGGGGTATATCCCTGATTGTCTAGAACTGCCACAATTATTCTGCACTACACCTGCTGGTGTAAGGATTCTGGACCAGAACATGAAGATGAATGGCCCACGGGGGATGTTGCTGTGAGAATACAGAATAGTTCAGAAATTGGGGAATGCAGAACCACATTTTGTGATATTTCTGTGCTGAACACACGAATGGAGAATTGGAACCCCTGTCTCTCAAGTGTCTATTTCTCTATCTTAGAGTCCCACATTCAATTCGGTGATGTCCTGCAAATTGGCACTTCCTTCCATGGCTATTTCAATTTTATGATTCCCAAAGGTCAGCCCTGGCCAATTATACGTAGCAGGAGGAAAGAGCTACCTTTAATAATAATAATAATAATTAATAATAATTAATAATTAATAAAAAGTACAAAACCCCCTCAGAAACATCATTTCATTAATCATAAGTTCCCATACGGTAAATCCTCAACTTATAAGCCAAACTCAGCCGTTTTCCCCCTAGCGTAATTAACCTAGGACAGCTGGAATGATGAATAACTTCACATCAAGAAAAATCTGTGAACCAAAATTATTGTAAACCAGTTTCTTGCCTGAATTCCTTAACTCCACTTGGCAGTTAAGCAAATATTTTGGCTTCTTCTTCCAAACTCAAGCAGACTAATGCACACGTTTAGTAAGATACATAATTATTCTCCGCACTGCAACCCATTTGTATCACTTTGCTGCAATTCTATGTACATCACTTGAATGCAAATACCATATGGGAAACACCTGATCACTCCCAAAAGAGTTTGTCATTTTTCTTGTAGAATTCCACCACAATGAGTCTAAAGATGCAACAAATTCAGGCTGCTGAATGCTTCAGTCTAGCTCTTTGGCAAAAATTTCTATTACTGTAGCATCTGGCTGAGGTCAAAACATTGTATTAGATATTGTACAAGCAAATATCAAGAAATTGGCCATGACCAGAGGAGATTACTATCCAAGTAGACACGACAGAAAGGGTGTTAAGGGGAAACTGAGGCACAGAGCCATTAAAGTGACTTGTCCAAGGTCACACAGCAGTTAAGTGGTAGAGTCAAGAGTAGATTCCCGCTGGACCACTGCACCCCGAGATACTATAAAAACAGATAACTAAATAATAATAAAGAAACATCACCAGTACTTAGCAAGCACTGGGCAGGGAAAACCCAAAGGCACAATATTCAATAGACATCAGTTTTCCAGTTTTATTATACAAAAATGATTAGACATGAATAATCATATATATTTACATGTATCCACATCATAGATTTTAAACAGCAAACTTTGACTGTGCCCTTGATGACTCAGAACCATGCCTATAATAGTAGTTCCATTTACAAGAGATTCCCTATGAACTCAGTCCTGTACTTGCTATATATGTTTCATATAATCATAAGAGTCAAGTTCCCTTTTCACACAGAATTTGAAGAAGGACAACTTCCTATTTCTAGGATGGATAGATAAGGATGGAAGGGTGTGTGGGGGCGCACCTGTGAATGAGAGAGACCCCCCACACATGGTATAGTCATGCTACTATCATCCTTGATCAAATGAGGCCTGTTCCCCATTCCTAAAGTACAGACTAAACATTGCAACTTCCTTAGAGTTGGGTTGCCCAGACAGTTTGGACGAGTCATTAGTGCTCCCTGCGCTGACATGGCTCTCATGGAAAGAGGATAATAATGACATGCAAAACTCCTGATGAGATTATTTGTTATTATTTGTCCCACTTGTTATCTTCCACCTCTGCTCTGTCACTGGTGCTCAAAGAATGGCAAATAAAGCTGTAGTGGATCTATACAGTGACAGTAAAAGCAGCATTGTAAAAGGCACATGGAAGATTTGGGAGCATTGGGCCTGATGGCGCTCAGCCATTCAGACATGGAAGAAAAGGCAATCTGCTTCCAGTGTGACCCAGCAGTAAATTACTTCCTCTCTGGAATAAGAGGAAAGCAAGAAAAGAATAGTGTGGAGTGATGGAAAGGTGAGAGAGTCTACGGCTAGAGTGCTCTGTACTTTGGGTGCTCTGTGACTGATGCTAGCCAAATTCGAGGAGCCCCCAGGGCTGCTCTAATTCATGCCATGGGCTGAATTGGCCGCAACAGCCATGGATTTCTTGGAAGTGTAAAGGTGGCATAAGCTCATCTCAAAGCTGTCCTACATTTCATTAGCTCAGAATCAGACCCTTTCTGTCTCCTCAGTCACATGTAAGAGTCCAAAAGAGGAACTTTACTTCACTTCAATGAATCACCAATATTTTGTCCATAAGGGCACAACAGGCAGTGGATAGTGTGTCTAATTTCTACCAAATGAGGCTTTATCCTTGCATCTAGGCACTGAAATTTATATTACAGACTGCTGCATTACACCTTCATCTCTACAGCCACTACAAGCATCCACCAGATAATACAAGCAGCCAGCCCTCACATAAAAGGCAAAGGAGGAGAAATGACAAGGACTAGCTGTATATTAATATACATCATAGCTTGCATATTATTATTTTGTCCCAATGCCCTCTGGGAAAATTGTTTTTAAGTTCTGCAATTATGGCTGCCTGAGAGCCTTATGCAAACATCTGTTATGCTGCCTTACCTTGCCTTGAAATAGTCTGTTATTTAAATCTCCCAAACTTTTCATTTTTGCGCAAGCAGGAGGACTTTAACTTTTAACTCTTTGGCCTACATTCAAAGGTGGCAGGTAGAGGTGTTGTAACTTACAAATTAGTAAGTGTGTGTCACTCATGCACCAAGGTGCTGGAGGATGGAGAAGTAGCCAGAAAAGTAACTAGAAAGAAGTTATAAGTCAGTGTAAGTTAATAATTATTGTTCTTTGTCCCTCATTTGCACTGGGTTCCAGTTCTCATGCCACTTATATGCAGCTATTGATTTCTCCTGGTTTACACTATGTAAGGGCCTGATCCAAAGCCCCCTGAAGTCAATGGAAAGACTCCCACAGATTACAAGTGACTTTGGATCAAACTCTAAGACATCTTGTATATCTCACTTAATCATTTTCCTGCCATTGCAGGACCCTCAGGCTTTGGTGCACCTCGGTCCCTCCTATTCTCTGTCTGTGGTACATAATAGTCTAGTTTCCTGTGGGCTGTGATACTTGGGTCTAATTCTGGTTGTTGTATTTAGCATGCAGGTTGTGGGATGGTGTTGGTGGCCGATGTTAGCCAGCAGGTCAGACTATAAGATCTGGTGGTCATTTCTGGCCTTAAACTCTATGACACCAAGATACAGAAGAATCAGGCCCACTGAATGGTACTTATGCAAGTAGCCTGAGTGAAGAGAATGGGTATATTAATACGAGTGAGACACAAATAAAAGCTTAGGGGATAGTCCAGAGGCTAAGGCATCAGCCTGGGGCTCAAGAGGCCCATATTCAATTCCCTACTCTAGCACAGGCTTCCTGTGTGACCTGAAACAAGTCACTGAGTCTCATTGTGCCTCTATTATCTATCTGTAAAATGAGCACAAAAGCTCTGGGTTGCCGTAAGGATAAATACATTCACAACTGTTGTGGGCTCAGATGCTACAGTAATGGTGCCATATAAGTACCTTAGAAAGAAGGGGACTAATTATGTGAGAGTGAATGAGAAGTGTGGTTTAAGGAATCAGGGATTTTGGCCAGTTTCCCATTCTTACATTTCTCGAAGTGATAATTTTGATATCAGTGACATCTGTGTCAACTCAAATCAGTTCTTTTCACTTAGTGGATTAAGGGCCATATTTTAAAGGTTTTTAGGCACCTAACTACCATTGAAATCAATGGGAGGTAAGCACCTAAGAACCTTTAAAAATCTGGCAATATCTCCAGATTTACACCAGAGTAACTAAAAGCAGAATTTAGCCATTGGTAGGTAGGTTTCACTATCTTACACAGAAGCCCAATTACTGTTATGTTAGTTATATCACCTTCCATATCAGCTCTAAAAGTAAACGCAATAAAAGTAAAAGTAATATCAAATTCAGACCAGAATTCAAGCAAGTGCTACTATATTGAAGTTAATGGAGTTTCACTCACATCCACGGGGTCTTAATTTGTCACATGTATATTGGTGTTACATTTTTCCCCTTAGATATTTAGGTTTTATTGTCAATTGGGACCAATGTGATCCTCTTGCCTGATGATCTAGTTTTTATTAAAAGTAAAATAATTCTGAGTAGGTGAAGCTATTCAGAACTAAGTTAAGAGTTAGACAAGCAACGTTTTAATTCCTAGGAGAAATACATTTTTTTTAAGGTTTCCCAGAAATAAAGCAAAAAGTCACATTGTTAAAATGTACACATTCAGAGCATACATAAGTCAAACTATTGTTAATAAGATATGTAGAAGGTATAAAGGTACAGCCCATTAATAAATCCATCTCCAGTGATGCAAAAGATGATGTTTGAAAAAAGATTTTACGATATTCTGGAACAAAAATGTTTCTCTCTCCCAAGTTACCAGCACACTGTACCCCTAAGTCATGATCCTGACAATAAACATCTCATTATAATTCAGCCTTTCCTTATGGCTCATTAACTTTTTTTTAAAAGGGAGAGGGAACCAAGGAAAACACTAACAAATATCAGTGGGGCTTGAGGTATGCTATCTTATAGCAGACAGCGGATTCTACTGTTGGATACCTTCTCTTCCCCCTTGGTCCAAGTTTATTGTTTCACGGAAGGATTTGAGAATAGGTACAATGAGGCTTTTTATTTTGCTTTAAATGAAATAATCTACTTTTATATATGTATCTGAACTTTGTGTTGGCAAAGGATATTGGAATGAAGCTTTTTTTTTAAAGCGAGGGAAGTTTGCAAAGGCACAAATGGAATCTAGGACACAACTTCCAGTGGGATCAAGCTGCTTAACTCCGTTAAGACTCCTTTGAAAATTCAAGGCTATATTCTCCTGTCTTCTGCTCCAGAAAGATCACCTGGGACAGATTTTCAAAAGTGCTCGTCAATAGCGTAAATCTGCTTCTACTGGTTTTTTTTGTTTGTTTGTTTGTTTTTTTAATTTTACCATTGGCTTCAACTGAAGCAAAGATAATTCAATGCTGAACGCTTCTGAAAATCCCAGTTCAAGTAGACAGATTTCCAAAAGAGCTCAGCATGTTCAGCTTCACGTTGAGCGCACCCTGAGCTTCTGAAAATCTAACCATATGAGTCATGGTGGTAGCTGCTGGTTGCAGAGCACTTGTAAATCTGTCCCTGGGCACTTTTGAAAATCTCGTCCATAATATAATTTGCTCGTTTAATGTGACCATGTCTCCCTGTCCGGCCCCAGCAACCACAACATTAGCTACTTAATGGAATTATGTCTTTAACTCAGGTGGTAGAGATAGAAGATCCCCATGGGTCCTGAATGTGAGCAGACATGGTTCATTAGAAAACGATTTATCAACAGCATGCAAATGTGCCTTCACATGCACCTTAAGCCCACAAGGCATTGTAGCAGTGCAGGCAAAAGTAAACAACAAGAAAGCAACAAATAAATAATTAAAATAATACCTGGACCTTCGGGCTTTTTCCCTCCCTGAATCTCAAAGCACTTTAGACTCATTAATAAATCAAATCTTACAAAGTAGTGATCATTACTAATGTACATGGGATTCTTAACAACAAAGACAGCAAAGACTACACGCCCAGTTCTATGCACCAACATGACTACCACTGGGCAAAGTGGTTTGAATCGGAAGGATCAGAGAGGAAGCTTGAGGAAACCGTTTTCTGTGTCTCCAGTATTTATGTACATGAAAGTTATCTTCTGAGCAGGCAGGATAAAATAATGGACACTAGTGAGATACTATTCTTGTCCTACACATAACAAGGCTCAAATGTGATCTGAATGATTCCCAAGTGTTTGAATTTATATTCTACTTGGGGGCACTGGATATTATGTCTAGCCACAAAGGGCTAAAAACATTACAAACATTGTTTATAAATCTTTGAGAAAAATGCATTTTCCTAGCTGCAGCTATGGCAACAGGCAACCCAATATTGAGCTGAGTTGCATGGTGTAATATACCAATTGGTTTTTATTTCTCTGCCTTCTGAGCCAGTTTATTGGAAAAATCTGGGACAATTAGGATGCTTTCTACACATTTATTCAGTAAGGGTGGGTTTCTTACACTGGAATGTTACCTAATGGGAACCTATGTTTTTTGTTGTTGGGTTGTTTTGTTTTTAGTTAATAATGGAGAAGAGCCTGAAAAGAAACCCTGAATCCAAACCTCTCCAAACTTTGGTGAGGATCCACTCCAGGACAGAAGTCATATTTAAAGTTCACACCCAAACCCTATTAATATAAATAAGCCTAATTAAGTCATCAACACTCCTAAACTTTAGGTGCATTTGATTCTGAATTTGAACACTGAAGGTTAAACTCCAACACAGAAAGCTGATTTCCTTTCAGATATCCTGGGACTCCATTTTGCTTTCACTTACTCCACTTCAACCCCTTTGCAATGTCATGGCTTTGATGCAGTTAAACCTGATTTACAATATCACAGGTGGGGAAAAGATTCAGGCTGTATGTCTGCCTTATTAATAAATATAGCTTAACATATGTCTGGGTTTTGTTTTTTTTATTATTTTTTTTTACTAAATACTTGAAATGTTTTACTTCTGGCATCAATATGTTTCAATTAATTGTGCTATTGGTGTCATCTGCTTGCACATGTTTAGGGTAGTGTCATTTAAAATGATCACTTTAAAGGGGAAAAGAAAAGAAAAGAATAATTCTTATCAAAACGTTTGAGGGGGGAAATAAAGTAACTTCCCTGAATCATTAAAATAAGCCATTAATGTGTGGTGACATTCCCACGTCTCACGGACAACAAATCACATAGAGCAAGAATCTAACACCCTTTCTTTTCTTGGGCAGAACCTTATCTGACATGTACTTCCACTGACTTCACACATTCATGAGTATGAGTAAAATCTGGCCCATAAAAACTGATGGATCCAAACCTAAACACCATACTCAAACAACTCCAAACAGTCAGCAACTCTGGATCGCAATCTGCAGGTCAAACACATCTTTACATATCACACAATCCAAAAAGCAAACTTTAGAGGCTTCTGGTATGTGAAGTTCTTTCCAAAGATCCAAGACCCTCTTTTAAACCAATGGATCTCTTTCACAGAGAAGATGAGCTGATCAAGAAACAATATCCTGGACAAATTCTTTTTCACCTGGGAGTTTCTACAAAGTAACAAGTAGCCTGTAAATATAACCTAACAAGACTTAGATGCATCACTTCTCTTTCCAGATGTTCACTCCTCTCTTTACTCTTTCTCCATATGTCTACCTTCTCTCTTTCTGTCTCTTCCACGGATCCTCTCTCTCTCCACTACTACTTTACTGTTCACCAGCTCCACTTAACTTAGCGTTGGATCATGCCCCAAAGGAAACTGAGAGCTGTCTCTGCAACACTACTCCCTCACCTCCTTCCCAAGACCACATAAGTTCTCCATGCCTTACTGAGAAGAACAATGGTTAAACTGTGGCCCAGAGCTGAGGAATAGTGAATAGCACCTTTCATTCAAAATGCCTCCAAAATGCACCAGCTATTGAACATTGTCTACATAGAAGGAACCTTATATGACATGAAAAACGCTATGAGAATGGAACGAGCCAACTTTGTGTAATGACCTCAATTTCGGCACACCAGCAGGATCTGAACCGGGGACCTTATGCACCAAAGCACAATCTTTCAGCACCTGTGACACTTTGTACCTTAACATAGCACCCTTTAGCCCCTATATTCGTCATTTGTATATGGTTGTGATGGGTCATACAAGGCATGCCTTGTAAGGTGCCACATGAAAGGTCACGATCTGTTGAAACTCATTGTTCTGTCAAAATATGTATATCATTAGTGTGTATGAAGTGATGAGATTTTGTTATATGGTTGTTATTGAAATATGTTGAGCGTTCGGGAGACATCCACTGCTAGCTCTCCAGTGACGACAAAGGTTGTGACCCACACCCAAATGGGCATTAAGCAACTATCACGAGCCATTGACGAACAGGGGAACTGTAAACAAGAGATTTACTGTTCTGTGAGAGACAGTTGGGCAAGCCCCACACAAGGAGGACTGCTCAATGCTATGACTCCGTTGCACAAGCACCACACAGTGGGAGATTACTCAACCCTGTGACTCAGCAAGGCCCACCAGGATATGCCTGGGCCAGTATCTTCGCTGGGACATGAACTGAGAGTACAAAGTAAGGGACAGTGGCATCAGGAGACCACCTCTCTTCTCCTCCAACCTACGCTGAAGGCAACTAGAATACTGAGAAGACAAAGACTTTGAACTGAGGAGATTGGTCCCATGCTGAGAAGGAAATTCAGCCTGTATATTAAGAACTGTAACCTTCCTGGAACATCCAGTGGGATGTTAGAAAAGTTGTTCGATTAAAATCTTGCCTAATCTGAAAATTTAGCATTTAGAATGTGTGTTTACTTTTTATGTTCTCAGGTAACTATCTCTGACTTTTATGCCTACCACTTCTAATCACTTAAAATCTTTCTGTAGTTAATAAACTTATTTTAATGTTTTATCCTTACCAGCGAGTTTTTTTTAAAGTGCTTGGGGAATTTGCTTAGATTACAGAGGCTGGTGCATGTCCACTACCCTTTGACGAAGTGGCGAACTAATGAATGAGCTTGCATTGTTCAAGAGATGATCTGGAGCAGCGTAAGGCAGTACATTTCAAGGGTGCAAGGCTGAGGGGATTTGCTGGTGTTTCCCTATATATGGTTCATGAGTGGCTTAGAGAGCATTTATGCAATTTAGCTGGGCGTGTCCCTGCATGCTGTTGACTGAGTGACCACAGCACCGGGAGAGGTTTGCTGCTTGTCACTAGGAAAACAGCATGAGAGACAGCCCAGGCTGGAGAGTTAAGGGGGCACAGTAGACCCGAAGTTCCAGGTTGTATGCAGAGCTCTCGTCACAGCACCTAAGATTGAAATCAATGGGTTAGGCATCTAAATATCTTAAAAATCTGGGCCTCGCCCTCATGCCTGGGAGCAGCAGTAGATGACTAAGTGCTGTGGATCAGCCACAGGAGGAGGGTATATAAAGCACTGTACAAGCATGACACAATTGCATAAAATATTTTTAAATAAAAATGACACAGGTGCAGTCCTTTAAAACGGTATGGTCCAGGGGATGGGGCAATGGACTATGGTTCAGGAAACCTGGTTTCTGTCTCTGACCTTCTGAGTGTCCTCGGACAAGTCACCTAACTGCTCTGTGCTCAGTTTCCCCAGCTGTAAAATGGCTATGATGACATTGACCTCCTTTGTAAACATACATGAAATCTATGATGAAAGTGTTCTGCATTATTATGGCTGCTTTACAGATCTCACCTGAAATCTTCAGTTCAGCTAATAGACTAACACAGAATCACGTAACAAGTGAGAACCTGGTTATATAAGAATTACCAAACAATGGACTCCAAGCACTTGCATATTCTCTCATTGACCCCTTATAAGGCTGTACAGAAAGTACAATCTTTTTTAACTGTAACTGATATCAAGTATTTACATTTGCCTTCTCCTACTGTTTACCCAGAATGTTATTTTCACAGCTGCCCAGAACATCATTACCAGCTGAACAGCCAGGCTAAATGATTAAGAAAACAGAACAACTGATGTTTCTACAATGCGCAGCATTCCCCATTCAAGCCCTGAAATCAATTATGCCAGACATTACACCCCTCTGTCTTCTCTTGTGCCAGTTTCCAGATCTAGTATTTTATCATAATTTGTTCTGACATTATAATTGTCCTTTGACTTTGATTAAGCTCTTCTTAGTCTATGCTCTTGAGCAAAGAGAGTTTTTCTCTCTTTTCAATACATAAAATAGCTCACTCTTGTGGGTGCTTTTATCCTCCCCGACCCTTTATAATCCCCTTATAGCTGAATTTGTTTGTCTAAAATGTTTTCTGAAGACTAATCTTCCCCCTCCCATTTTTTTCTTTTGTTCTCAGTCTTTACAATCCGAGATAGATGTTATTCTTTGTTAGGATTGTTTTTTTTTAAGTAACTACACAGCCTTCAAAACTGAAAGTGGATCAAAACAAGGTAATGTTTTACTGTGTGAAGTGAACCTCTGACTTGGAGGCAGGAGTTGACATTTCTTCTCAAGTTGTTTTCCTAATGACTGAAACCATCTGAACAGTTGCCAATGATTTTGGGTGTCCAACTCGAGACCCCTTGGGCTTAATCTTCCAAAAAGCAGAGCACTCAACTTCCACTGAGGTCAATAAGAGGCACACGTGCTCCTCACACCCAGAAGTTAGTACCAAGGTACCTGAAATCAGGGACCCAAAATTAAATGTGAAAACCTTGGCTTGTTTAGTTCCACTGAACTAGGCACTGTACAAACATCAAAGAGGGTATTTTCCCTGCAATGAGGGGTTCATACATGAAGGAAATCCTGATGGTTGTGTTTATTTTTTAAATATTGGGGTTATATAGCAAAGTAGACTGAGTGGCAAGAAGCAGTGTTTTATATCCTAAGAGTCAATGTTACATTCTCAGGATTCTGCTATTTGTCTCTATGCCACATCCAGAAGCAACCTCCAGACTTGGGATATGTCTGTATTACAGGTGCTGCAGTGATACGACTGCAGTAGTTCAGTGTAGACACTACAGAGACAGGGCTTTTTCATCACTTTAGTAAATCCACTTCCTGAGAGGCGGTAGCTAGGTCAATGGAAGAATTCCTCCATCAGCCTAGCAATGTCTACACTGGAGTTTAGGTCAGCGTAACTACATCCCTCAGCAGTGTGAATTTCGCAAATCCCTGAGTGATGTAGCTCGTCCAACCAAGGTTTTAGGGAGACCAGGCATCACATTCCTCAGTCTCTAGACTCTCAGCGAAGTATGTCCCTAGTGAAACCTGATCTTCTCTCCAGTTCCACTCATGATATCAAATCCTTAGGCTGGAAGCCTCCGAAAAATCTCCTCTCATAAGATATTTTTCCTCCTCTTTTGCTTCCTTTTCCAGGTAGAAACAAGCAGCACAAAAGGACAGAATGGAAAATGAAACTGCCTTTAAAAAATATATATAAAAAAAGTTTACAAAATCTTTTGAACCATGAAAATAAATAAATAAAAAGGCACATTGACATTTGGGTTAACACTCAGGGGAGTCCTTCATTCTCCAATGTTTGTTAGAATCATAGAGCCTTAATAAACACACCAGTCCTGCAAAGCAGTTTCCTACTCTGGATGGTGTATTCCATTCAACCACACTGAATTCCTATATAAAATAGACTCCCCCCTTCCTGCAGACTCCAGAACTATGCTCCTGATTCAGCAAGATATTTAAGCACATGCTATTATTCATGTGCTCAGTGTAAAGTATGGGTTTAAATACCTTGCTCAGTCAGTGACAATCATTCTAACCATAATGCAATTCTCCATTTCTAAGCAAATTGGGTGTGTAGGGCTTCAGCTGGAGGATGGAATTCCAGTGTTGGCAGAGGTCAGGAAAACAGAAGGTTAAGTGGTTTCATTAAGTCTTCATGCTAATTTCAAGGCCTAAAATCCTGTCTGGGAAAGGCTTGGACTGATGCCCAGAAACGGACTTGTGTGATGCAGACTCAGAACTGCTAAGTTTTGGAACTGATATCGTCAGCTTCATTTAGCGATGGCCCTTTTACCATTCACTGCTGAGAATGAATGGGTCAGGGCTGGATGAAGACAATTATTGCTCAACCAGAAAAGTTAATTATCCAGACATAGACACTTGCCCAAACCCAGTGGTGGTGGTTTTTGTTACTACCACATGTCGGATGATTTGACTTGACTCATGTTTATTTTTAGAACATTCTTGGGTGTCAAGAACGTAGCTGGAATCTAAGCTCTCTCTTTCCTGCATAGTCTGGCTCACTGGTGGACTCATACTGGGCGTCAACTGAAGTCAAAGGCAAAAATGCTACTGACTCCAATGGGAGCTGGATTGGGTCCATGGGGAATACAGATCAGTTAGTCCTTGGGTGATCCAGAGCAGGAAGCACTCCTTTGCAAATATCAGTGCATGTTATACATAAGCAAATACGGTTAACATTAGCACTAGTTCACTGTACTGAGCAGTAGCAACTCTCAAGCCAATACCTCTGATGCCAGCTTCATTATTTAAAACAGAGCAGGACAAGAAAGGGTGAGTGTGTAAACAGAATCAATTTGATCAGAAGCGAGATCATCATTGTGCTAATTAAGCGCTTAACTATATGTTTCTCTCTTTGGTTTCATGGCTGCTATTAGGCAGAAGTAACATAAGCCCACATTTTCAAATGAGCCTGGGACAAGATTTTCAAAGGCAAAGTCAGCACTCACGATTTCACCCAGCTCATAAAAGTAATTGATCTTCTATTTGGGCTCCTAAATAAAGCCCAGATTTTTAAAAGTACTCTGCAGCCAGCAGCTCCTGGTCTGATATTTATGGTTGGATTTTCAAAAGAATTCAGCACCCAAAATGTGGAGCACCTTTGGAAATATGACCCCAATTGTGGGTGCCCAGGTATTTTGAAAATTCTGGCCTTTCTGGCTAGGCATAAATAATAAGGCATAACCATATTCATCTGCACACTGCTTCCAGTTCATTACTCTATCTTGTGTTTGAACACACAGCCCTCCATAGCTGTTCATGGTAGGATCCTTGGATGTTTGATCAGGAGAGTAACGAATGCGAATTGAGAGGTGAGGTGGTTTTACTTCCATATACAGCACAGGAGAGACCAATAGTGAAATACTGCATCCAAATTTTTGAAAAATTGGAGAGGATGCCGAGAAGAGCCATGAAAATAACTGGAAGGTTAGAGAAAATGCTTGACAATGAGAGCCTTAAAGAGCTCAATCTGCTTTTCCTCTCCTCTTTCCCTGTGCATTTTAATCATCACTTCCCATTTATTTCAGCTCACCAAATCCCTGAATACACATCACATCTAAAAAGCTTGATGCCATTACAAGTTGGATCATAAAAATATACACTGCTTCCCCAATATAACATGACCTGATATAACACAAATTAGGATACAATGTGGTAAAGCAGTGCTCCAGAGGGGCGGGGCTGCGCACTCGGGTGGATCAAAGCAAGTTCAATATAACGTGGTTTCACCTATAACGCGGTAAGATTTTATGGCTCCCAAGGATGGCGTTATATCGAGGTAGAGGTGTGTGTGTATATGTATTTCTGGTTTATAGTATTTCTACATGATAATAATGGTTAGCTCTTACATAGTTCTTTTCATCAGTAGATCTCAAAACATCGTGCCTTTGCAATGCACCCACTACTTGTTATTTTAAAACATATTTTCCAGGATGCGGACATGTGCTGCCTCTCACACACCCAGCCCACGGCTTGTTCCCCCTGTCCACTCTGAGAATGATTCAAGATTGCTTGGATTAATATTAGCTAACCACAACAATACAGATTACTTTCCCTCTTCTGAATGAATCTCCACCTCCTCCCACCACCCACAAAATGATCATTTCCCTAAAGGCTATAAATACCTGGTCCCATAATTGTTGCACTCCTCTTTTCAAGACATTTTGCTGTCCTCAGTGGAATCACAGTACATTTACTTCTAAGATTGCTAATGTAGAGAGCAGCATGTGAAATTTATGTCTAGCTGGAGTCTCATACCAATTTTATTTGCTTTAATGAGAGGCTATTTTAAGCAACCGCGAAGAAATAAGGCTCAGTGGGTGTTGTGAACCCCCTCAGGGACAGGGATTCTGTCATCCCTTGTGTTATGTACAGCCCTGAGTTCAAAGTGATTAGATTTTTAGAACTAGGACACAACCTCATGAGAAGAGGAAGCAGTAGTCTGAATAAAGGCCTGGAAGGTACAAAAAAGGATGTCAAGTGCCATTCAGACTTCTGGTGGGGCCAAATCCACTGACCAACTTCAGTGGAAGTTTCGTATAACTAAAGAGAGCAGAATTTGGCTTATAATATTATCTCTTTATAAGTATCCTTCAGCTTTCAAAGGAATCTGTCAAGTCAACACAAACCACATAGCCATTCCAAATATGGACTCAGTGTTACCAAACAATTTTATCACAAATCTTGCAATATTTCTTTTCTTGAAATCCCAACTCCTGGAGTGCTGTTATCACATGAGACTCTTCGCTTTCATTAAGAAAAAAACAGTAAGTGTCTAGCCCTCACAGATGTGGAGAGAAAGTTAACTCTAAAGACTAAAACAGAAGGAGAATCAAAAGACCCTAAGAATTACTGTTTTTAAAATGTAAATTTTTAAGCCAATTTCATGAGTTTTTGAAGTCTCTTGTTATTTTTGAATGCTTGGTGTTGAAAATTTGTCCTGTGTTTGTACAGCACCTAAAACTATGGATCCTGGTCCATGACTTGGTCCCCTGGGTGCTCCTGTGAAATGCCACTCGCAGTGACTTCAGACGGAATTGAGGGCATGCAAAAGGAGCTAAGAACCTCTCTAGAATGGCTTTTGGATTGTCCAGTCAGCTGTGTGGTAATTACAAAAGAGTATGTATTGCCATGCCAGCTTTCCAAGAAGCACATTTTCTGCTATGCCAGATAAAGGAGGATGTGTTTATTTTATATATGTATAGTACATATTTATTATAAAATCTGGGGACTGTACATTTTACAAATCCATATGTAACACACATTCAGAAAGTGGCAGGTAGGAACCAAGTCTAGCGGAATTAGATTGTTCATAGCTGCAAAAATAGCAACACTTTTAACCATCTCCAACCAGGAGTGTTGACAGAGTGATGGAAGCCTGACAATGTCTTCCCAAGCAGGGTAAGGATTTTGTAACCGAGCAGATGATTAGTTTTAAAACTTTTAATAGATCTCAGTCCACTGCAGTCTGATGGAGTGAGCAGTGTTGATACCCCAGGGAAATGTGAAACTCTTTTATATCTCATTTGCAGGAATGAACACGCAGGAGGTACTTTCTTTTGTCAGAAAACATAAGACCAACCTTAATACATTGCATTAGCTGTCTGTGCTGCTGCATACAGCAGGTGCTGATATTTTTATCCTAGAGTGGGCTCATTAAGCAGCCTGGTATGGAAGGAAAAAGTAAGTTGAATAGGAAATGTTGAGTTTGGTTTTGTGTGTTCTGGGTACATAATGCATTATGCACCCAAAATACAAAACACCAAACTGAAATTAATTAACGCTTGGTGGTGGTAGTGGTAGTGGTGAACCACTAGCAAATGGTACCCCCAAAATTGTTGGCTTTAAAGATAAAGGGTGGGCAATGCAGTGTACTTTGCACCAGGGCAGGAAGGGGTTAATGGCTATCCTAGCAGGAAGGGCTGAAATCTCTGTACAGTGGTTAATCAAAAGAGTGGATAAGAGCCTATTACTTCTGGCAGCTATGTGGAGTTACTCCTTTAGTTCAAGTGATAGAGGTCTGTCTGATAAGGAAAGCCCTCCAGTTTAGACTATAAAAAGGGTAAGAAGATGACCTGACATGACACAAGTTTATTGGGCCTGAGTCAGCAATGACCTAGAGCATGGGCTGAGCAGAACCATGCTGGGAAAAATCAAGTCTGGCAAGAATGCTTGTACTGGACTTTCTGTTGTCTTTTGTTGTTTGCTTGTTTTCTTGCCAGGAACGGGTTGTCCCAGAGTTCTTGATCGGTGGGGATTCTCTGCTGAAACAGATGGATCGTCTCTATTCTCTCTGTTCCACCACAAGTAAAATTTTGACTCTTCACGGGACACACAGACTCTGTCTTGGCACAAGTGAAATACAATAACCGTACACAACTTGTATCCCAGACAACTGCCTTAAGCACAAAGCCTTTAACAGAAGGTTACCTGCATCACAATGCCTATAAATCACTCTGGCATTGCTTAGCTAAGGGGCAAGCTGAGATTTCTGCTTTTCAGATAAAGTCTATTGGCAGGGATTTCCCTACACCCACCCCCCACCCCGAATTTTCTCATGCCCCCTTCCCCAGTTTTGTTAACTAGTTACATGAAGTGTTGCCAATTTAGTGATTGTTTGGAAATTTGAATTGAAATGGAAACATTAACACTAAAAGTATATACAGTGTATGATAAAATACATGTATCTGAAAAAGTATAATAGATTTGAAAAGTATGAACATAGACTAGTTTCCGTATACAGCTGTTGTTTTTTATGACAATGTCAGGGCATTCATTTTGGTGATGTTGGCCAACCTAATAATTTCAAATGATGATTTGTAAGCAAAGTCTAAATGAGCTCTTCCTGACAGCTAGTGATAAGCTAGGGGCTGGGGGGAAAGGCTTCAGGACCGGATTGTATTTACATTCACACTTAATCTACCTAAGTATCCAGCAAACAGAGCTGTGTTGCCCAAGTGGTAGATTTTGGCTGGGGTTGGGTTACAAATCACTTGAATGCAGGGGTGTGGGGGTGGGAGGGGGCGATGAGATGGGTAAAAAATGTTGTTCTTATTGTATGAGTAAAGGGCAGTAGAACTGTATTTAGCCTGTGCTGATTGAGGGCATCAAGAGAGAGGGTGGGGACAGGTGTTTTGCTTGATGGTCTGCCTGAGTCATAAGCACTATTTGACCTGCCCCTCTCCACTGTTTAAAGACAGAGCTGATTAGGCTCCATAGATAGTCTTTTGTTTTGTTAAGTGACCACTACAGCTGAAATCACTGATGATTAGGTCTAAGTGCTTAGACCTGCAGTGGGACAGTTTCTGTGGAAGAGACGGTCCAGACTGCACTAGCAGCGCAGTTCCCCCACTGAGAGCTCAGCTGATATCACTGAGAGCTGGGTGGAACTCACAGAGGTCACAGTGGCAGGTGGCAGCAGTAGGTGACGGCGCAGTGCCATTGGCAACAGCGATGGAGTGAATGGTGGCACAACAAACAATGGCAGGCAGAGCGAACAGGGAGCAGCTGGAGGAATGAGCAAGGTGCTTTCTTGACCCCAACCTGGGAGGTGTATTCATGTGAAAGCACCTCTGAACTCTGAGTCTCCATGGACCAAGGACAACACTAGTGAGTGTTAATGAGGCTGTTAAGAATGCTGGAGACACAACACAGTTCATGTGAACAAATATGGCTGTGGCATCATACTTTCTATTTAAGCCAGAGATACCACACACTACAAACTGGAGGCCAATGTTAAGTGCATTGTCACTTGTTCATCCTGAAGTTGAACACTGGTTCCAAACAAAATCAGCAAATGCTCTCTTTTTGCAACAAACTCAACTGACTGGCTAGAAGCATGTGGTGCAACTGTGAAAGACTCAAAAGTTGAAAAAGTGAAGAATTCTCTCACAACATTCAAAAAAAAAGTGCATACATGACTGATGAATGCACTGATGCAAATGGGTATCAAGTATTAAGTCATTGTATACATTATCCTGATGTCAGCTGTAGGCCAGTACATTCATTTCTAGATATTCAAGTTATAGAAGACACATCGGCTGCATCTGTGACAACCCACATCTTAGAAGAGTTAGTTATATGCTTATCAATTGGCCCCCGAACAGATGGCTGCTTGTGCATTTGATAGAGCTGTAAACTTCTCTGGAAGACATAGTGGAGTGCAAACTTTGCTCAGAGAAAAGTGTAACCCTAATTTCTCCTATACACACTACAGAGGTCATCTACTCCAACGAGCACTAGTACGAGCTGCGGACTCTTCAAAAGACATTAAAAAAGCTACAAATTTAATGTCTCCATTATATTATTTTTTTCAGCCAAAGTCCAAAAAGACTGAATATATTGGAAAATACAGAAGATACACTGGGACTGAAGTTCAAATTAGTCTAACCTGGGAAAAACCTCTGGCTTTCTCATGAGCGATCCTTGGCTGTTTTAAAATTACTCCAGCCGTTATTTCTGGCTTTGGTAAGTATCTGTCAAGAATGGATGGATCTAAGTAGCGAGGCTGGTGGATTACTTTTGCTACTAAGTTCAGAGAAGGCTATTGCCATTCTCTCTCTTGTAAGTCTACTGTTGAAACCACTTGGGTCATTACACAATGCCATCCAGGCATCTGCTACAACAGTAGTAGATCTCTGTCCAGCAATAAAAGCTACATTTGGATCAATCAGAGCACTATCCATTGAAAAGATACTGGAAGAAGCTAAGACTTCAGTCAAGAAGTTGACTAAAGAAGGCATTTATATTGAATCCCTAAGTGAAGAGGACAAGAAGTGTTTGTTAAGACAACTGAAAAAGTGCACAGACTTGATTCTTAAAAATCTACAACAGCGACTTTTAAATTCTGCTCAACCTATAAGTAGCTTTTACAGATCCCTGTCCTATAAGACACCAACAGTTGAGTGAAGCGAGGCACTACCAGCAATGGGGCTGCCATACGCTCAGGACAGAATTGACAATTTGAACATAGAGTGGAATATCGTACGACAAATGAATGAAGATTTGACTTCAACTTCTTTTTTATCATCACTAATGGCTTGAACCAATCTTTATGCTATGTTTCCTGAAATGAAAGAAGTAAGAATTCATCTCTTGCTATTCCCAATAACAACAGCTACAGTTGAGCATTGTTTTTCATCACTGAATATAATTTTATGTTCTGAAAGAAGTCACGTTCTGCCTGATCATGTGAATGAACTAATGAGCATATCAATTGAAGGAATGGAAGTACTGGACACACAAGAAGCCACCAAAGATGAAAACATTGCAGTCAAGAAGTTCATTAACAGAGTTGTGCAAAATTATAAACAAGAAACCAAGAAGGATGTAGATGTCGTGCTTCAAAGAATGCTTGAGTGATGATTTTAAAACATGAGTTAAATCTAATAAAATGGTCATGAAACATTTTTCAGTTTTTAGTATGGTGCCATACAGCCCACCTTTACCCTCACAATCTCACCCCTCATTGGCCCTGACACACACACCCCATAAATTTGAATGCCTCCTTAATTTCGATTCCTGGGGAAAACACTGTCCATTGGTTTTACTGTTTTTATTGTTGCCTCATCTTCCCAACCCACCCAAAGCCATCTTGTGTGTTTCACTTGTCTGTTGCATCCTGACTGATGTGCAGATTATGAGCCCTCTAGGTCAGTGACTGTTGTCTTTGTTACACACCTGTGCAGCGCCAAGCATAGTGGGCCCCTAACCTGTGACTCCTAGGGGCTACCATAATACAAATAAATAACACTGATGATATATATGATTAATCTTTTCCTAATCCAACCAAATCTACTCTACAGAGCTGCCTAATGACCATGTGTGGTATTACATTCACAACCAATCTCCCAGAGCATTCACACCAGTATGCCGTCACGACAAGAGGTCCTCCATTGCAGCAATATCCCCAGAAGATTACATATACATTTTTTAGCAAACAAGATTAAAATTCCAGAATGAGCTTTCCCAGGCCAAAAGGATAATGTGCTCCTAAGTTTAAAAAAAAAAAAAAAAGGAAAAGTTTCATTAGTTCACAAAGTGAACCACGAGTTGCAATTATTGCAAGGAAAATATAATATTGCAAAAATTACCAGAGCCATCCTTTTAATTAACTTTACTTGATAAAAAGTGAGAAGAATTGTGTTAAAACTATTACATTAATATTCCTTGGAGAGTTGTGCTATAATTTTAGCCTCCCTTTCTCACTCTCTCTCTCTTGCCCTGTGAGTCAATGTAGGAGGATGGCTGGCAATCAGCTCCAGCAATTATCTCTCTCCTAGATTTGAATTGTTAACTGTAGCTTCCACTAATAGAACTGCAAATGAATAGTATCCTTTCCACTTGTATTTACTGGATGAATATTAAGCTCAAGGACTCCTGTGCTCAAGGCAGGATGCTAAACAGAGGGCAAAGAGGACAAGTTTTATTTCTACTAGCTTGCCTAATGGCAATAGCAAAACATAAAAAAACCAAGAGCAATGACCAAAGGACCATACTAGCTTGTACAAGATGACTGAATGGCTCAGCGACTGCTTAATGGGCTAAAGAGATATTTCACCTTTATAGAGACTCTTACAGATACATAAGGGAACCTTTTCAAAACCTCCTATCTCACTTTGGGACTCAAGTTTCACTGATTTTCAGAATGACTTAGGCTCCTCAGTGCCTAAATCATTTTGAAAATGGGACTTGGCCATTTTTGAACATTTTACTCATAGTGAGCAGAAGCAGTCGCTACCTATTGGGGGGCTTATACAAAATCACATGGTGCCCTTTCCAGCTGGCCTGTGAGCCCACCTCACAGACCACTATTACTATAAGTGTAGAAACACCAAGGATAGAAGGACCAATAAAGACTGAATTCCCCACTCATGCTAGTCTTTCTAGGCCATCATGGAAATAAATTAAATAAGTAGACAAATACAAGCATAGCTTATGTAACATGCTCGTAAACTGTGTGCACATTCCCGCTCCTGGTTCATCCACATAGAGGAGAAGAGTTTAGTATTGCCGCTAGTAAATGGACTTACTCCTTCAACTCTAATGGTAAAAGTCTGGACACTGGTGTTGAAGGTTTTGGGGTCAATTCCTACTGAAGATTGTTATACTTGCACTGCCCCTTGTGTCATTTTTCTGTGGTGGCTAAACAGAGAACTTCAGCATCCTGTAGAATTTGCTGATTAAAAACAGTACATAATTAAGATTACACTTCCTCAGGAGCATTTAAATAACACTCTGTGAAAATGTTATGGGAGGGGGGGAATTGATAAGAATTGTCTCTTTCTGCCTGCCAAGCACACAGCTGGTATACTAACCTGCAAGCCACACATCCATTGATTCGGCTGCCCTCACAGCAGTTTATATGGAGCTGGAAATTCCATGCAGAAATTAATGCTTCGGATTTCATGCCCATATATTTGTTTTATGTTTTGGCAATAATTATATGCTCAGATGCTCGCAAGACGGCTGCATTCATTTGATCACAGGTAAGTTCTTGCTAGGAACTCTCTTTGTTGGCATTTGGAATTTGTCATTAATCTAAGTCAGATGTTCTGGGAAAGCCATTCCAGGTGAACAAAAGAGGTAAGAAATGGCAGGTTTCCAAATCAGTGGCGGCTATACTAAATGAATCAGAGAAGGAAAGGAGACCAGCAAGACAGGTAACAGCCTGATGTATTTGATGATGGTGAAGTCATTATTCTGAGAACCTATGTTACTGCACAGCTTTAGTAAATGAACATGAGACAGAGGATCTGAGTCAAAAGGAATATAACAGCTGGAAGGTGAAAGGCAGGTAATACAGAGTTTGATCCATAAAAACAGTATGATACTTGAGAGAACGGGCCTTTCTCCTCTACAATAAGAAAGAAAGGAAAACAAAAGGAATTAGTACTAACCAGCTGCTGAGAAGAGGCATACAGCAAGCACCAGCCAGTTACAGAGGGGCCACTTTAGGGTTGTAGCTATTTGGCTCCACCAAATGTAAATGTCCAATGCCCAAGAACCATGCAGGGGGAAAGTGCCTGTTAGAAGGCAACACTATATTGGGGGGAATCTAATTGTCTGAAAGGAAAGAGTTTAGAAGTCACAATATATGTCTCAATTCTCCACTAAATTCCCCATCACGTCTTTCCATAGGAAAATGAGAGAAGGACAAAGGAAAGACCACTAGCTTCTCTTCTTGTAGATTTCTCTGAATTGTCTTTAAAGGAATGGTCTTCCACAACTCTCGGTCTTGGTGTGTGTGTGTTTGGGTGTGGGGATCTGTCCCTAAATCTCACTGGCTCTGAAGGACTAGGCCCTGAACTAAATCCAGAATGGTCTGGCCCTCCCTGCTGGCACAATGGCTCCAGGGTGGTACAGAGACCAAATTATAATTTAATGGTCTCTCAAAGCCTAACTTTTGGATTATTAAAAATGCAGGGATAGTATAGCACATAAAATGCTCAATCTAGGCACTGGAAATTTCAGGTGTTAAATATTTAGTGGGTATCAACCTAAAAGGTAAGTGCAAATCTAAAAATTTCATTGCACCGCTTTGTGTTGCTGCACAGCTTCTAAGGTGCTTTACAGCTGAACAAAATGTGCCATGTTACATCTGGCTTCCCACAAAAAAATTATACTGTGAACTAGGTTGGTAATAACTACTTCTCTTTGCATCTCAAAAATCCAACTCTTCTTCTGTCTGCCAGCTTGTATGCTTGCCAGTTTCTTGGTTATCGCCTTGACTATTGCAATCTGCTCCTCTCTGGCCTCCCTGATTCCCCTTGCAGCTCATTCAGAAACAAAGTACCAGAAATACAGCATCCAGCAGGCAGAACTGTTTTAAAAAATCTGGGTTGCAATTATCAAAAGCACCTACAGGATTCAGAAGCGCAAGTCCCACCGAACTCTTTGGAAGACCTGGGCTAGAGTGTCTAATTGCCATCCTCCTCTGCTTTTTGAAGCCTCATCTTCCTCCTCCTTCATTCTTTCTACTAACTTCCCTCTTGCCTTAATGCTTTATATAGCTGAAAGAGCCAGCTCCAGGCACCAGCCCAGCAACTAGGTGCTTGGGGTGGCCAATGGAGAGGGGCAGCACATCCGACTATTCAGCGGCGGGTCCCTCACTCCCTGTTGGAGGGAAGGACCAGCCACCGAATTGTTGCTGAAGACTGGAGCGGCGGCGGTAGAGCTGATTGTGATTGCAGCTTTTGGGGGAGGGGGGGCTGCTTGGGGCGGCAAAAACCCTGGAGCCGGCCCTGATAGCTGATGTAATTTCTTACCCTTGAATACTCATACTACAAAAATATATGTGGGCTTTGAAACAGGCCTGGATTGATTAAAGGGAACCAATATTTACTAACTTCCTAATAGACTTTTACTGAAAATTTCAAGTTGCTCTAAGGTCCAATGTTGGTCCTAGTGACTTCATTGGTGTAGTACCACATCACAAAGGCCAAATCCTGGTCCTATTTAAGTCAATGCATTGACTTTAACAGGAGCAGGATCCAGTAACAAAAATCTCTCTCACACTGAAACTACTAAAAAATTTTGCTGTGATTTAAGCTGGAGAAGAATTTGTCCTGTAGCTTAAAAGAGTTGTAATATACAATCCACATGTAAACTTTGTTTGTCATGAAAACATCAATATGGCACAGTGTTGTATCACCCAGGCAAGTTACTAGCAACTTCAACAGGACTTTATTTTTACAGTGGAAACTTCTGTACCAAGCTGCTGCTGCACCCTCTGTAACTCTCACTCTGCCTCTTCAACTCCTTCCCCTTCCTTCCTGTTTCCTGTCCTTTCAGACTCCCAACAGCCAGTGCTCCCAGTTCTAGTAATTACAAGCAACATCTAAACACCACATTCCCTCCTCTCTTAAGAAATGCTCCCAATTAAAATAAATATTGTTGTTTTAACCACAAGAACAAATAGGAAACAAGACAGAAACTACCGGCAGAAATATTACACTGGAAACACTGTAGATACTACATGACATAGTCTATAGTCCAGACAGGTGGTTGTCTAGGTCTGACAGGCCGTCTCTCAAGTCCTGGTTCCAATGCAATGTCTTGTTGTATTGATGCTATGGTGAAGTCATCCAATGCAGACTGGGTGTTGGCATAATCTCCTCTTGGTACATAGGCAGGTGCAAGATAAGAAGCATTCCATACCCACCCTTCAGAAAGTCGATAGAGAAGAAGGGACCTTACACCTATGATTTTAAGAGGAGCTGTGAATTTATAGACCCCTTTGCGTAAAAGTCCAGGTTTTTGCATTCTAACGAAGGAACCATACTCGAACTTCGGTTCCTTAGCACCCCACCGCTTGTCTGTGAAAGCCTTATACTTCGCTTGGTTCTGTTCAACTGTTTTTCTCACATCATCCTCATTTGGGGCATCAGGTCGTGCCTTTAACAATCCAGCAATGTTCAGTTTAGTATTCATCTGTTTCCTATGCAGTAACTCTGCAGGTGATCTTTGTGTTGTGGCATGTCGTGTAGCCCGGTATGCTTGCAAGAAATCAGTAGTGAAGGGTATCCACAATCTCCCTTACAGTTTAGCTGTTTGCAAACTCTCTTTCAAACTTCTGTTAAACCATTCGATTTCCCCATTAGCTTAAGGGTAATAGAGAGATGACCTTCTGTGTAAAATGTTCCTCTCTGCTAGAAAGGTTTCAAACTCCAGGAAAGTAAATTGACTACCATTATCGGAAACCAGTTCTTTGGGGTTACTTTCCCTGCTAAAAACTGAAGAGAGGAACTTAATTATGGTAGCAGAAGAGATTTGCAATGTAAACGCTACCTCCAGTCATTTACTGAAATAGTCTATTAAAGTGATGGCATAATGACAGTCAATTGGAGCAGTATCAAAGGGTCCTACAATGTTAATCACCACTTTTTCCCATGCAGACTCAGGAAGAGGAACAGGCTGTAATGGAGGGGTACATGTCACTGCTGTCTTATCATGCATTTGGCAAGTGACATAGGATTTACGAGTGCTTCAGTTTGAGAGTCCATCCCTGGCCACCAATACAGATCCCGTAGTCGTTGTTGGTTCTGACAATTCCTTGATGAGTATTGTGTGCCAAGTGTATGAGTTTTGACTGTAATTCAAGTAGCTGGTGTGTACCTCGTACACAGCCATCGAGCAAAGAAAGTTCATCCTGAACTCTAAAATAAGGCAGCAAAACTGGGTCAAGGTTTTTAGGATTACTGGGCCATCTCTTTGTCAGAAATTCCCATAGTTGTTGTTGAATTGGACACGCAGAACAAGCAGCTTGAAATTCTTCTCTTGTAACTGCAGTAAAAGTGCTTGTAATAAGCACAACTACTATATCCTCATCCTCTGGTGGACCATCTGGTGAAGGCAAAGGCAGTTGAGAGGCAATCAGCTACCACATTTTTGTTTCCAGGCTTATATTCCAGGTCATAATTGAAAGAGGGTAGTCTAGCAATCTGATATCTTGCTCTTCCCAGTACTTTCAGGGTGAGCAATGTCGTCAAAGGGCTGTGGTCTGTGTGCAACTTGAATGTGCAGCCCCACAGGTAAGGTCTCCATTTTTCAGTAGCCCAGACACAAGCAAGTGCTTCTTTTTCGACTATAGAATATTTTCTATCAGCATTACTCAGTGTCCTTGAAGCAAATGCAACAGTCCTCTCTGTGTTATCCTCATGAAGTTGTGTGAGGACAGCCCCAAGTCCATAATCAGAAGCATCAGTAGCCACAATTGTGGGCAATGCAGGACTGAAGAGTGCAAGTACTGGACTATGTGCAATAAAGTCTTTAACCATTTTGAAACTAGCCTGTGCATCTGTTGTCCACACTAAGGTTGAACTTCTCCATAGTAATTCTCGTAACGGTTCAATGACAGAAGCATAATTGGGAATGAATGTTGCATATCAGGAGGTAAGACCCAAGAAGGAACATAAGCTTTGCAAATCTGTTGGAGGAGGAGCATTTGAAATTGCCAGGATATGATCTGGTTCAGTTTTAGTCCAGCCTGTGAAATTGTATCCGCCAGAAAGGAGAGTTCAGTTTGTCTAAATTTGCATTTGGACCTATTGAGCTTGAGGCTTGCTTTGCTGATGCAGTTTAATACAGACTGCAGGTTATTGTCATGCTCCTCAGTACTATTTCCAAACACGATAATATCATCCAAATAGCACTCAACTCCATGTTGATTCTTCAGGGTCAGTGACATCATTTTTTGGAAGGCACTGGGGCTGATGTGAGACCATATGGAACACATTTAAAATGAAATAGTATCAGAGGGGTAGCCGTGTTAGTCTGGATCTGTAAAAGGAGCAAAGAGTCCTGTGGCACCTTATAGACTAACAGACGTTTTGGAGCATGAGCTTTCGTGGGTGAATACCCACTTCGTCGGATGCACGTAGTGGAAATTTCTAGGGGCAGGTATATATATGTAAGCAAGAAGCAGGCTAGAGATAACGAGGTTAGTTCAATCAGGGAGGGTGAGGCCCTCTTCTAGCAGTTGAGGTGTGAAAACCACACTTGCTTGTGTCTGGGCTACTGAAAAATGGAGAACTTACCTGTGGGGCTGCACATTCAAGTTGCACACAGACCACAGCCCTTTGACGACATTGCTCACCCTGAAAGTACTGGGAAGAGCAAGATATCAGATTGCTAGACTACCCTCTTTCAATTATGACCTGGAATATAAGCCTGGAAACAAAAATGTGGTAGCTGATTGCCTCTCAACTGCCTTTGCCTTCACCAGATGGTCCACTGGAGGATGACGATGTAGTAGTTGTGCTTATTACAAGCACTTTTACTGCAGTTACAAGAGAAGAATTTCAAGCTGCTTGTTCTGTGTGTCCAATTCAACAACAACAGAAACTGCTTTTGTAGTTGGCAAGCCATTCACAGTCTTTGTTTAATCCTGAGCTGATGGTGTCAAATTTGCAGATGAACTGAAGCTCAGCAGTTTCTCTTTGAAGTCTGGTGCTGAAGTTTTTTTGCTGCAGTATGGCTAACTTTAGATCTGCTATTGTGTGTCCAGGGAGATTGAAGTGTTCTCCTACAGGTTTTTGTATATTGCCATTCCTAATATCTGATTTGTATCCATTTATCCTTTTCCATAGGGACTGTCCAGTTTGGATAATGTACATAGCAGAGGGGCATTGCTGGCATATGATGGCGTATAGCAGCAAAAAAACTTCAGGGCCAGACTTCAAAGAGAAACTGTTGAGCTTCAGTTCATCTGCAAATTTGACACCATCAGCTCAGGATTAAACAAAGACTGTGAATGGCTTGCCAACTACAAAAGCAGTTTCTCCTCCCTTGGTTTTCACACCTCAACTGCTAGAAGAGGGCCTCACCCTCCCTGATTGAACTAACCTTGTTATTTCTAGCCTGCTTCTTGCTTACATATATATACCTGTCCCTGGAAATTTCCACTACGTGCATCCGACGAAGTGGGTATTCACCCACGAAAGCCCATGCTCCAAAATGTCTGTTAGTCTATAAGGTGCCACAGGAATCTTTGCTGCTTTTATAAAATGAAATAGTCCGTCATGTGCAATAAATGCTGTTAGGTCTCTGCTGTCTTCATGCAACATAACCTGGTGGTAAGCGCTCTGCAAATCAAGAGTAGAAAACATCTTTGCTCCATAGAGTTTTGCAAATGCTTCTTCTATGTGAGGAAGAAGATGACTGTCAATCACAATAGCTTTATTTGGCTCCCTTGAGACCACACAAAGGCAAATACCTCCACCCTTCTTCTATGTCACCACTACAGGTGAAACTCATTCCGAGGAATTAATCTCTTCAATAATGTCATTTTGAACAGGTTTTCTAAGTTCCTGTGAAACAGCTTTCCTGACTGAAAATGGCAAGTACCGTAATTTCTGTCACACAGGCATCACATTATGCCACATTTTAACTTTATGCAAAAACCCATAAGCACAGCCGAGTTTCTTCTCAACCTGGTTTGGGTCCCAGCTGAAATTGGTGTGTGTACCGCAAGAGTGCTTTGCTGAAGAAGATCAATTCGTCCATTAACTACCCTGAGATTTAAAGCAGCCAATAAATCTCTGCCAAGGATAGGAGTGCCTTTGTGGACAATGTAGAACTCTGCAGTTATACAGCAATCACCAAAAGTAACTATTGCTGGCAGGCAGCCTTGTATTGGAATATGGTTTTTCAAATAGCACAACAAGTGAAGTTTGGGTTCAGTAAGAGGAATATCTTTAAAGTAATGCAAATAGATGGAATCAGGTAGTATAGATACTGCTGAGCCAGTGTCCAACATTAGCTGAATGGAGTGTGATTTGCCTGAGGGTATGGTGGAAATGTTTACAGTGCACTTTATCTATTCGGGAATATGTGCAGTAGTGATTTTGTCCATGCTCAGCACAGTAACATCTGGTATTATAACTGCATCCACCCGTTTTATATAAAATTGGAGATACACCTATCTCGTAGAATTGGAAGGGATTTTGAAGGGTCATTGAGTCTAGCCCCCTGCCTTCACTAGCAGGACCAAGAACTGATTTTTGCCCCAGATCCCCTACATGGTCCCCACAAGGATTGAACTCACAACCCTGGATTTTTGAACTGGCTACTGCAACATACATCAGCAAAATGCCCAATCTTTTTACAATGATTGCACTGAGCTACTTTTGCTGGACATCCTGTGTAGCTTGCAAGATGTTGTGGGGATCCACAGCGAAAGCATGCTTTTACTGTATTTTGCATTTGCTGATTCAGTGGCTTTTTATTAGTTTTCCTCTTGCAATTGTTTGTCTGCAGCGATAATGAATTTTTCTGCAAAGGAGTCACAGTCTGGACTGTGTTTTCTGTATTTCTGCTCATTATTTTGGCTTCAGCTGTAGCTGACTCAATCTGAGTAACAATGGTTATTGCTTTTTCCAGTGTAAATTGTGGTTCTAGAAGTAAGCGTTCTCTTACATGAAGCATGGTTGTTTTCTTAATGAGCTGGTCTCTAATCATCTCATCTGCCATATTCCCAAAGTCACAAGTTACAATCAGATTCCTCAGGGAAGCAATATACTGCATTATAGTCTCCCCTTGTTTCTGCTCATGCTGGCGAAATCTGTAGTGATTAGCTACTACTTTCACGTTTGGCACAAAAAAGTTCTTTAATGCAGTGAGTTAAGTCTCATATTTATCATCTGCAACAGGAAAAGTGTAAAATATACACTGCCCTTCTGCTCCAAGGCAGTGGATTAGCAAAGCACGCTTTCTTACTTCAGAAATCTCTGTAGCACTGATTGCAAGCAGATAAGTCTGAAACATATGGATCGAGACACTAAAAGCAATTGGAGGCTCACCTAGGCTTTGCAGAAAGGGTGCAGGTGGGTTCTGAGGCAGAAGATCCATCCTCGTCGCCAAAATGTTGTATCACTCAGGCAACTTACTAACAACTTCAGCAGGACTTTATTTTTACAGTGGAAACTTCTGTACCAAGCTGCTACTGCACCCTCTCTGTAACTCTCACTCAGCCTCCCCAACTCCTCCCACCTCCTTCCTGTTTCCTGTCCTTTCAGACTCCCAACAGCCAGTGCTCCCAGTTCTAATAATTACAAGCAACATCTAAACACCACACACAGTTCTAGTGTATGAATTAGGAGGAAACCAATATGTTGGGCTAACTGTTTAGAGTTTGTGTTACAGTAAAATTGATAGCTTCTGCCTCCATCCCCCCCACCCCACCCCTTATAATAATTAGCTCTCTTCACAGATTTACAGCAGGAATACACATTTCTGACAAATGTTTAACTATTTATAACAACAACATTCCTCAAAATGCGGAAGATAAAGCCTGACTGATATGATTAAATAAAAAAAAATAGATGAAATGGGTCACATAATTCACATCTATAAAGCATTACAAGCAGCAGAATTTGCAGTTCACTCCGGTAGGGAGCAATTATAGGAGCTGAGGATGAATGGAACGAACCAGAGACCAGGATTCTGAAAGGGAGTTAGACTGAATAGGGCAGAGATCGTTCAAGCTGGCTGAGTTTGAGTCCTTGCAGGAGGTTTGCATTGGTTCTTGGGTTAGATGAACCGGTCACACACACCATTATTTAAGAGAAACCTTAATATGCATGGACATTTTAGGCGGAGATTTTCAAATCTACCTAAAATGGTCAAACCCCAACTGAAATTAACAGGGATTGGACATCTATGGCCTTGTAGGTGGTTTTGAAAGTCTTCACACCCTTAGTATATATAATAATCTACAGCCGCTCCTCCCCCCTTCCATCCTTCCCTATGTGTAGGTGCCTAGGGTAATACAGAGCATTCCACAGTGTCACGATGCAGAACAGTGCCTTCGTACTACACTGATGGGCAATACGGAAAAATCCTAAAATAGCAGTGCAAAGCTGGCTAATACCCCAGTCCCACATGCTACAAAGAAGGAAGAGACCCCAAAATGATCTTAATAAAGTGCATGCTGACTGCATTGTATAGCATTACTTGTCTAGTGCTGTACTTGAAGTCAAAGGGCCTGATTCTCCATTGCACGGCACCTCAAGCCATAGGTGCCAACTCCATGGGTGCTCTGGGAACCCATAAAAAAATAGGGGGTGCTTAGGACCCACCAACCACAGCTGTTTGGCAGGTGTCACTGATTAGCTGTTTGGCGACTGGTGGGAGGCACTTGGGGGAGGGCAGCAAGCAGGCGAGGGGCCGTTAGGGAGAGGGAAGAGATGGGGTTAGGGTGGAACCTCCAGGGAAGGGGCAGAAAGGGGGCGGAGTGGGGGTGGAGCACCCATCGGGAAAAATAAAAGTCAGCACTGTGCCTCAAGTTATCACTTACCCCAAACAAGATGGATGAACTATGCCACCATTCTCATTTGGCAGCATTTTACACTCCCTTTGCATGGATGTAAATATGTATCAAGATACAGGGAAACTGATCTACAGGAAGGATCTGGTCATGCCAACACTTAAGCAAGTGTGTGTATATACATACATACATATTAGTCTTGTCAATAAGGGGGAGAAGACTACTGTACGACAATGATCTTGTATTGCAGAATATTTTTCATTTGTAAAATAATTGTCTCTCTCATTTAAACGTAGTGGGCCAAATGTAACTCCATTAATTTTGATGGAATTCACCAGCAGGATATTTGAGCCAGTACAACCTTTCATTTCATATTCTGCTTTGTATTAAAGCTATAACAATTTAAAACTAAGGGTTTGATTTTCAGAAGAGATCAGTTTCCAGTTGGGCACCTAATTGAAGTAGATGAATTGTCAAGAAGTGATTAACCACCCAGAGGCTCCCAGTGAAATTTTTGTTCTCAATGAGAGCGGCTTAGCAAACTTGAAAGTCTCATTGCTTATTAGGTCACAAATTTTCACAGAATCATAGAATCAAAGGTCAGAAGGGATCTAGTCTAACCCCCTGTATAACAGAAGACATAGAACTCCCCCAAAATAATCCCTAGAGCATAATTTTATAAAAAAAAATCCAATCTTGATTTTAAAACGGTCATTGGTGGAGAATCCATCATGATCCTTGTTCCAGTAGTTAATTACTCTCAGCATTAAAAATTTATACTTTATTTTTAGTCCGTCTTTGTCTAGTTTCAACTTCCAGACATTGGATCATGTTATATGTTTCTCTGCTATCTTGAAGAGGGCTTTATTAAGCATTTGTTCCCCATGTAGATATTTATACAATGTCATCAAGTCATCTCTTAACCTTCTCTTTGCTAAGCTAAATAGATTGAGCTCCTTGAGTCTATCACTATAAGGCATTGGGTTTTTTTAATCCCATAATCATTTTTGCAGATGTCCTCTAACCTCTCTCCAATTTATTAACATCTTTCGTGAACTGTGGGCACTAGAACTGGACACAGTATTCTAGCAGTGGTCGTACCCCTACTGAATACAGAAGTAAAATAACCTTGCTATTCCTACTCAAGATTCCCATTTATGCATCCCAGGATTGCACTAGATCTCATGGCTACAGGGTCACATTGGGTGCTCATGTTTCAAAGAAGCTGAGGCCATGTTGGGTTCTAAGCTCCAGACATCAGTATCACAATAAGGAGTGCTGAACACTTCTGAAAATCTACCCTTTATTTAGGAGCTTAAATGGGGGCCTGAGCTCTTCTAAAAATCTGACCCCAATTGCAGGTGCTGAGTTCTTGAAAATCTAGCCCTGAGCTCTTTTGACAACTAAGCTACACATGTGTAAATAGGAACTGTTGGATGCTGGCTTCTTCTGAATGCCAGGCCCTCAAAATTGAATATTCTATATAGACGCTCACACAGAAACATGTACCATAAGACAGATAATACTGTATTGTCTTCCGTTTCCTAGGGCATCACACTGTTAGTGTTGCTTTCCTTATCTATTTAAACCATCTGAAGAAAACAAGACTTAATAAATGAGTAGCCCCTGGTAACATTATTACTAAAAACACCATCCACTGGTTATTGGGGAGTATTCAGATCAGAGACACAGCACTTTGTTTGTCTAGGTTTTAGTAAAGGTGTCGCAATCACAATTTAATTACTCTCATTACTTCAGTGTTCCCTTTGACGTGTACCTAGGTGTCCTGCATGATGTGTTTAAAGGTAAAATTGTCTCGTATGTAACCTGTATGCTGTCAAGAGCAAATTTCAGTGAGTTGAAATTGCATGTACACCCCCGCCAGCTGACTGCAAACCGACAAGACAGAACAAAATCAAAGGAGAAGGCTTTTTGACGGCTGCGCGATTTTTCTTCCAACCTATTGCTCTACCAGTTTTCAAGTTACACATTCTAAAGAAACACTGAACTGTTCTCACTCAGGCTTCCACCACTTTAGTGGGGCTCTGTCTAGATGCTGGAGCTCACATTTTTTTATGTGTATATTTAAAACTACCAAAAAGATGCCTATCCAGGGGTCAAGGCATTCTTCCACCTTGCCTAATTAGACAATATGATGAAATACCAGCAGCCCCTGAAATAATCACACCAACAGGCATGATTCTCTTTACAGGCTTGGAATCTATGTAGGAACCTGTATACATAACACAGGAATTGTTCTGAATCTTCACTCTCTCCAAAATCGAACCTTTATTGAGAGAAAGAGTACAATCCACGGCACACAACTAGGAGTCAACCAGCATGGGTCTGTTCCTAGCTCTGCCACTAATGTGCTGTGTGACCTTGGGCAAGTCACATCTCTCTCCAGCTATCTTGTCCCTTTCACCTTTTCTCTCTTGCCTATTTAGAATGGAATCTATTTGGGGGATGGATTGAATCGTACTATTTATATGTACAGTACCTAGGACAGTGAAGCTCCATTCTCATTTGGGACCTCAAGTTACTACTGTAGGTCAGGTACTTATCAATAATGATGAAAAGAAGGTTGGCAATCATTTGTTACTTTTTAAAAAATAAATGTGTGTGAATTCCTGTTCTTTTAGAACAATAAAATAAAAATAAACCCAGTCTGCTACTTTTTTTCAATATTTCCCCAGCTTCTCAGGAAGTTTATTGTAATGCTCTACACAATAGGTTAAGAGGCATCCCAATTAAAAATCATGTGTTGTAAAATAAATGTCTTAACTGTGTTGTTAATATTTTGGGATATTAAAATAGAATTCACTTTAAAAATACATTTTCATTTCATATTGACTGTTTTGTTCACCATTCACTATTGTGCTTTCTTTCTGCACTGGGAACTCATTTCCTCACCATGACCCATGTAATGATATGTTATTTTAGTATATTATTCAGCCACTAGGTGTCTCTCTGTGCTCTACAGAGGTCAAAATAGGGTGTGATCACTGATAAGCAAGGGAGACAAAGGTGTGACTCAAGTTGGGCAGAAGCCTGTTTGTGTCTGAGTGTTATTTTAGTAAATACTTGTTTAAGAAATTCTGTGATTCTGTAGATCATAATTATCTGTAATAGACCTTGTCTCATGATGATCAGGGAATGCTGCAAGACCCACCTTGTATCTCTTGTCCATGATGGACAGGGCTGGGTAGCTGTTGTGAGTGACCATTTGTGGAGATTCTGAAGGAGTGCGGTCAAGGGTGCTGCAGTGCCAAGAAATTGTGTGTGTTGCCTGATGCATCAGTCAAAGGGCCTGATCCAAAGCTCACAAAGACTGTCAACTGCTTCATTGGGGTTTGGATCAGGCCTAAACAGTCTATTAAACTCACACTTGTGTGATATACTGTAAATGTCACTGTGTCAGGCTACGGGACTCAGTCCTAAATAAATTACCCTTTTACTCTCCTTCCAGGCTAATTCAAAGGACACTCATGGTCACTAATTGCTCTGGCTGGTATACACTGTAATGTTTTGTAATTTTTCAGCACATTCCATTGAAAGGTCTCAAAACACTTTACAAGCACTAAGTAAACACCCTCAGTTTCTCTGTGAGTTCTTAAGCCTATTTCAAAGATATGAATACTGAGACATACACAAGGCAGTTAGGGAATATCTTTTATTAGACCAACTTCTTCTGGTGAAAGAGACAAGCTTCCAAGCCACAAAGAGCCCTTACTTTTCTACCTGAAGGAGAGCTCTGTGTAGCTTAAAAGCTTGTCTTTCTCACTAACAGAACTTGGTCCAGTAAAAGGTATTACCTCCTTCACCTTGTCTCTCTCTAATGTCTTAGGAGCAACACAGCTACAACAACACTGCAAGAGAGATGCAGATGTCAGATGAGTTGTTCAGGGTCACAGAGCCCAGGCAGAGACCAAGCTGGAACCCACGAATCCTGACTCAAGAATGCATGTTGTAATAATTAATCCTCTCCCTTCATTTCACCACACTTCACCTGGCTTTAAAAATCCTGTTTTGTAATTCTCCTTAGCCATTTTGCTGCTTCCCATCAACCAATGCCTATTTCTTGGTGCTGCCACATGTACCTTCAATGAGCAGCATTACATTACGATTTCAGTGGCGCTTTAGCAGATCAAAGTGGTTTCACTCCAGGCCACTGAAGAACCCTGAAGGATCATACATATTTTAAGTAATAATTAATAAATAATAATATTATTTTACAGTACTTTGAAATCAGGGCTCTACCAGGGACTGCTAGGTGTTGGGATTCCCTCTGAGACCTCTTTCCACTTGGCTTCCTAAGAACTCAATTTGACTCCAGATTTTGCGTACAGCACAGCTATGCTAAGTTGAGTAGACTCAAGTGTTGGGGGTGGTTGGCTGTGTGGTACACATTTCAAGTTACACAGAAAATCTCTTCCTTTATATACATTATATTGCATTTACTATACCAGGGGTAGGCAACTTATGGCACGCATGCCGAAGGCGGCACACGAGCTGATTTTCAGTGGCACTCACATGCCCAGGTCCTGGCCACCAGTCCAGGGGGCTCTGCATTTTAATTTAATTTTAAATGAAGCTTCTTAAACATTAAAAAAACCATATTTACTTTACGTACAACAATAGTTTAATTATATATTATAGACTTATGGAAAGAGACCTCCTAAAAACATTAAAATGTATTACTGGCACACGACACCTTAAATCAGAGTGAATAAATGAAGACTCAGCACACCACTTCTGAAAGGTTGCCTGTACTATACATTGCATCACGCATTTGGGAATTGGCTTGGGTACACGTAGAAAGCAATCCCTGTATAGTACTGCTTTGCCCAGGCACGACTTAACTTTTTACCTCACCTTATGTTCCAGGTTTATTTCATCCTTTATAAATGGTTCCCTGGGTGTTCCCCCTTATTTTAGCTAGTACAGACCTTCTACCATTTAGCTCACTGATCCCTTTACCTACATTAGTTAGCACAGACATTCCGTTTCCAGCCTGCTGATCTATTTACTTCTCTCATCCTGTCTCCCAAGAAATGAGGCCTCACTCATGTGTAATTACTAATGGCATGCCAAGCCTACACTAAGGAGAGACATCAGAGGCAACTTATACTTATTTATATTATAATAGCACCTGGAGGGCCTACCTGAGACCAGGGCCCCATTGTGCTAAGCACTATACAAACACAAGGTAAGAGACAATACCCACCTAGAAGAATTTATAATCTAAACAACAAAGGGTAGGAGGGGGATCAAACACACAAAGAGGGGAAGTGACTTGCCCTGAGTCACACAGCAGGTCAGTGGCAGAGCTGGGCATAAAATCGAGGTCTCCTACATCTCACTGGGGTGCCCTATTCGTTAGGTCTCATGACCCCTGGTTTTTAAAATTGCAAATTCCTCAGAGGAGGGAGTGTATCATTGTATTTGTTTATACAGAATGTAACACAACAGGGCTCCAATTCTGATTGGAACCTCTAAATGCTACTGTTACTCTAATAATGAATCATAATAATGTGAAGCTTGCACTACTGCTTCAGAGACTTGAAGAGCAACCCCTATTCCAAGAGGGATAAAGAAGATGTAAAGAATAATGCTGTTGGCCCATCTTGTAATCTATAGCGCTCAACCCCGCCTGACTCCTTATTCCTGGTAAGAAAAGAATGTTATTTTACAGAACAGGCATTGTCTATTAACACCATAAGCCTTCATGATGCAATCTATGATTAAGACATCTTAAAGTAAAATTCATGGTTTGTTTTTATTAGGGACAAGTGTAGAGCATCTCTTTAAAAGCAAAGGAATTGGCATATTATATATATGTAAAGCTAAGTACACACACAGAACTGTGGCTACTGCAACAAGCCACTTCTGGTACAATCTTTTTTCTTTTCCTACCCAAGACATAGATCACTAGATGTAAATGAAGACACAAAGGTATCCCCACAAATTCTGCAGATGAGTGGGTGGAGGAGAGTGGGCGGGGGGGAAGAGGCAGCTTATCCACTCACTTTCTACAATAAAAGCTATATTTTGATTTGTGGAGTGTGAATGAATACTTTCAACATGGCACTAGTTTTTACAGATGGTTGGGAAATGATTTTCTCCCCCTCCCATACAAAGGAAATTGCACTAAAAGTAAAAGTGGTTTCATTTTTTTGTCTACATTTTTAACAAAAAATTCTCAGGTTTTCAATTAAAACTACTAAATTCTGGCTGGCTTGACGTCCTTCCCCCAATCAAAAACTGAAATTTTGAGAGGTTTCCGTTTTTTAATGACCCCCCCCACGCACATTTTTTTTTTTTTTTTACAAAACAAGTGTGAACATTGTCCAATTAGGTTTTCAAAAAATAATCTGTAAAAAAATATTTTGAGGGTCAAAATTTCAACTAGCTCCAGTAGCAATCAGGACACCTGACTTAATGTCCTGACTCTGCCACTGACTTGCTCTGATGTAAATTAACTTCTCTGTGCTGCAACTTACCCATGTGTAAAAGGTTGAAGATGAGAATAACAGGAGAGATTTTAAAAGGCACATAAGCTCAACTGACAGTGAATTACATTTGGGCCCTTGTGAAAATCTTTAGACCTATTTCAATTAATGGGCCAAACGCGACACTCAATTAAACCCTCACAACCTTCTTGGCTTTTGTATTTACACTGGTGAAACAGAAAAGAAATGGGAAACCAATAAATCAAATGCATTTTACATTTAAAAACAAACTAAAAACCCTCTACCTCATCCTCAGACCTAACCTACCTATTTTGAGACCACAATGCCTTTCTTGGGGATTGCTGAGGTGTGGGAGCTAAAAAAAAATCCATTTTTAACGGAAACTCACTCACAAACTATATCATGGAGAGACTGCTGTCACTCTGTAAAACATGTTAAGTGTTACCATGATCGGTGCATTTCGCTATGATGCTGCATTTCAGATTTAACAGAGCTTCCCTGTGCCAAGGCCTTGATTCTGCCACTGGACCCATTCAGGAGAATTTCTGTGCCTATTCAGAACTCCACTGATTCCAATGGAGCTCTGCATATATGCAAGGATTCACTAGCAAGATTGGGACCTGACCCTGGATTTGTGGGGGTTATGTTCCAGCCCATCTGCAATTAGAACATTGCTCTCATCTTACATTTCTGGGGGTTTGATCTTTCAAGGTGCTGAGCAGTGAGAATTCTAACCCAAATCAGGAAAGCATATAAGTATGTACCTTAGCTCCATTCCTGTTCCATCAAGTGGTTAAACCCTGGGCTCAAGTAGTGATAAACTTTAGCACGTGATTAGGTATTTGACTGTATTTTGAGTTTTAAGCCACCAGGAACACGTGTTTAAAGTTAAATTCTTTGTTAAGGACTTAGCTGGATCTGGGCCAGGCCACTCATGATTGGGGCCCTAAATTAATCTATATCTTCAGGATGGGGCCCTATCTGAGCCTATTTTTCACTGAAATTCTCAGTCCACAGCAATAGGTCTATTTCAAAAAATAAATAAAAAGCTAGAACTTTTGATGTGAACATTGGAATGATTTTTGGCCTGACAGCAGTGAATTTCAGTTAGAATGGCAAAACACAGAGGAGTGGGTTTGCAATAGAATCTGATAAAGGGTACAGAATTGGAGTTCTGATGCTGTCAATTATTTTGTTGGTTGTTTTTTTCTATTTTATTTTATTAAAATTCTCTCTCAAATGTCTTCTTCCAACCCTTCACCCCTTCTCTTCCTTGCTTTCTCTCTCTCTGTCAGCTAACATCACACTATTTAGAAAATACTTAGTCCTGTCATGAGTGCAGGGCACAAGACTAGATGACCTCTCAAGGCCCACGTCCAGACTAACCCGCGGCATCGGCAGGTTAAAATCGATTGCTCGGGGATCGATATATCGCGTCTAGTCTGGACGCGATGTATCGATCCCCGAGCGCGCTTACATCGATTCCAGAACTCCATCAACCCGAACGGAGTTCCGGAATTGACACGGAGAGCCACGGACATCGATGCCGTGCCGTCTGGACGGGTGAGTACCTCGATTTTAGAAATTCGACTTCAGCTACGTTATTCACGTAGCTGAAGTTGTGTATCTAAAATCGATTTTAATACCCTAGTCTGGACGTGGCCAAGGTCTCTTCCAGTTCTCTGAGTCTATGATTTTCCTTTAGGCAATGAGAACAGGCTTGAGACACTGTTAAGGGGGAGTTTGAGCATTGGCCTGCTAAACCCAGCGTTGTGAATTCAATCCTTGAGGGGGCCATTTAGGGATCTGGGCAAAAATCAGTACTTTGTCCTGCTAGTGAATGCAGGGGGCTGGACTCAATGACCTTTTAAGGTCCTTTCCAGTTCTAGGAGATAGGTATGTCTCCTATTATTATTATTATCATTATTATTATTATTATTATTTATTTTTAAGAAACAGTTCCATGGGTAGAGAGGGCAAGAGTTGACACTGACACTATCCACTTTCTCTTCCGCCTAGGAAATGAAGTGGGTTAGAGAAGTATCTCTCTGACTCTCTTGATCTCTGACAGACCCTTACTTGGGGTTGAAATAGTATGCATTTTGAAGCTGGAGTTTCTTGTTGATTTGGGTATATAGGGGATCAAAATGTGACAGAACTGCAATATCGGTGATTCAGAATAACTGCTTATTTTTGTACAACCTGAGCATTCTTCGATAGTTCAGTATGGAATTTCTAAGCCTTACTTGGCTTGAAATCTTGTGAAATTTCTTGTCACCTGGAATAAAATTCTGGTTCAAAACATCCACTGACTTTAACAAGACCAGGATTGTAGCCCCAGATTTGTTTGCTAGTCATATGGGCTGCAATTCAGACAAACACCCATTGAAATGATGCTTACAGATAAGCACATGCTTACGTGTTTTTCTGAAAAGGGTCCAAAGATTGCAAGGATGTTTTTTTGTTAGCACCCATAATTTCACATCCCTGGTTCGATCCTGCAGATAGTCAAGTGACCTCATTTACCATTTATCTCAGTAGGTAGGGTCTTAGTGGGAATGACAGATGGTCACAAGCTGCTACATTCTGACCAGGATCCAGCATCCTAACTAACCTATGGTTCATGAGTGCTCTGATTTTTCAGTCCAGTCCCACTCATCATAGACAAGCCTGAGAAGTGATGTTCAGCTCTGGAATGAAGTTACCCACAATTTGTGGTTAGGGCACTAGCTTAGGACTTGAGAGAAAAGGGTTCAGTCTCCTGATCTTGCCCCAGACTTCTTGTGTGATCTTGGGAAAGTCACTTAGTTTTGTTGTGCCTCAGTTCCCCATCTGTATAGTAGGGATAAGAGCACTTCTCTACCTGACAGAGTTTTGTGAAGATAAATACATTAGATTATGAGGTGCTCAGATAATATCGTGACGGGGGGCATAGAAGTACCTTAGGTAGATAGATTGTAGGTGTTTGGATCTGTTTGTCTGGCTTGAGCCCATCTCTAATATGAAGAGATTGCATTGGGGAGTGGATGGGACAGGGGAATTGAGGGTGAAATGCATTCCCTTTGCTATTTTTGCTATTTATTCTGCACTATTCAGTTTGGCCTGTGGGCTAGAAAACTCCTGCAAGCAGGTTTTATTGTGACATTTCCTGATAGTAGATTGGCTGAAATACCAGGAGAAACAGCCAGGTTTACTGTATTTTGGCACTTTATATCTTGAGTAGAAGCAGAAATTGCTGACTGGGCGAGAGAGAAGGATGGAGTCGGGGGGGAAGAATTAACAAACCTTTGAGAAAACTTTTAAAAACACCAAGTCTGCTTTGATTTGAGGCTTAGGTGAAGATTGCACAGAGAATACTACACTTTGATTTTAACTTTCCAGTGCAGATTTTCTTATCTTCCTCAGTTCTCATTCCTACAGAGCAGAAATGCTGCCTCTGATACAGGATGATATTTAGTCTGGAAATGCTCTTATTTGCTAATCTGGAGCTCCAGGGCGTCTTTAAGGAAAAACAGCACTTGCATCATATAAGGCCAGATTAAACAGGTAGGCCTGTATCTCCCTTCAAATACATAGTGAAATCACAAGTAATTCCACTGAAGTCAGTGTAGTTAAACTAGTATTAAGTGACAGCAGAATCAGCCCCTCTGTGTCTAACTTTTGTAGGTGGAAAACCACTCAAATCCACACAAATCCTCCAAATTGATTTTCAGGGAGGGCCAGGGGCAAGTTTGAAGTGTGACAGGCTGGCAGAACTTTCATTGAATCTGATCCTGGAGTTCCATTTTCCTCTTTAATCATCCTTTGATCTGGCACATATGCACAAAAGACTTCCATGTTGCTGATCAAGGTAGGGCTTGTGCAGTGTATAAGGAGAAAATTAACCAGACTTCAGTTTAACCCTGGACATTCCCGCACCTATACTTGCAAATGTATATGCCTATTGTGTAAGCATCTCCTATGTCCACCCCAGACAGCCTTGGCTAAGGTGACCAGATGTCCTGTTTTCAAAGGGACAGTCCCGTTTTTTGGGACTTTCTCTTATATAGGCACCTATTACTCTCCACTCCCGTCCCATTTTTTCACAATTGCTTTCTGGTCACCTTAGCCTTGGCATGATTATTTGTTGTCATCGTCAAAAGGCCAGAAAGGGAAAAATAAACTGTATTGTATTTTAGTTCTTCAGATAACAACATATCTGCTCTCAAAGCACAAATCCATATTGGGCCAGATTCTCTGCAGGTATGAACCAATGCACATCAGGGGATTTCAACAGGCTTTCACTAATTTACATAAGCTGAGAGACTGGCCCACACCAGCCAGAGCTCAGAAATTCACAGCTTTAAAAAGAGCCAACGTTGAGAGAGAAAGACAGACAGAGCTTGATGATCCCGAGGAAGAGACTGAAAGCACTGAGTGAGCCAGACATTTTATGAGCTGCCCTCCACACCACTACACTTCAATGGTCTTGTTCTTGGCACAATAAGTGATCCTCTTATTGCCTAATGAGGCTTCAGTACATACAAAGAAGGTGAGGAAAGGGGCACATTTCAGTGACAAGCCTTCACAATGACATCTCAGTTTTTTAGATCACCCTGAAGTAAAATTGGGCAAGTAGGGCCCCTTTGGTATCTACATTACAAATCACTCGCTCATTAGGAATGGAGATAGCTCTCTGGAAAATTACCTGGCAAAAGATGGTAGCCCTGTGATCATGGTACTGGATTGCGACTTAGGAGATATAGCTATGAAAGCTTATGCTCAAATAAATGTGTTAGTCTCTAAGGTGCCACAAAGACTCCTCGTTCTTCTTGCTGATACAGACTAACATGGCTACCACTCTGAAGCCTATCAGAGACATAGATTCAATTCCTGGTGCTGCCACAGACTTCCTGAGAGATCAAATCACCTAATTTCCCTTTAAAATGGAGAAAACACTTTCTTACATTACTGCAGTGTTGTGAAGATAAAGTAATGTTTATGAAGTACTGGGTTCAATATAAATATCTGAACTGGATATCAATAGCACTGGGCGGGGGGCTTCCAACCACCATATCATCCTGGAACTGGATATCTATAATATCTGGCACTGAAACATCATTCATGGAGTAACGGAAGTGACCTTGCAAGCTATCCTTTCCACCCTCCCCATGCCCCGACATTCCAGTGAAGAGCTGATGTAGAGAACAACCAGAGGAAACAATCTGCAATACTTAAGTTTTACTTTAAAGACTAATAGATTAATTTGAGCATAAGCTTTCATGGGTAAGAAACCTTACTTCTTCAGGTGCACGGAGTGAAAATTACTATATAATGCCTGCATCTGTAACGTTTACTCCATGCATCTGAAGAAGTGAGGTTTTTTTTACCCACGAAAGTTTATGCCCAAATAAATCTGTTAGTTTTTAAGATGCCACCGGACTCCTTGTTGTTTTTGTGGATACAGACTAACACGGCTATCTCCTGATACTTAAGTTTTACTGGTTTTACAAAACCTACATGATTTTCAGCACCGTCTTCTGATACCTTAACTATTAATTATTTAAGAATATACAGAAATAGAGCACTCCTGCAACAGTTCCTTCCTCCTGAGTGGTTGAATCACAGAATGTTGGCTTCAGAAATTTCCTATAATTTTTTTAATTTCTTCTGCTTTGCATCATTTAGCAATCCATAGACTTGGCTTGATTTGCAATGTTGACAAAATGTCTATTTTAGCACAGGAAACATATGGTCACTTGTTTAAATTTGTGCATCTTGACTCAAAAAAATGGTGCTCCTTGTTATTCAGAAACAGGCCCAACTTTGCTACTAGAAATAATGGTCAGAGCACTAGGCTGGTATTCAAACATATTGTATTCTAGTTTACATGTTGAATAGACACGATATAAGAAGACAAAGACAGACAGAACAATTAGATATTCCCCTTAGTCACTGGTTTCTTTGGTGCTTTTGGAGAATTCACTTAGAATATGTCTACACTGCAACTGGAGGTTTGTTTGCAGCTCCAGTGGACACATCCATACTACTATGGCTAAAAATAGCAGCGTAGATGCAGCAGTGAAGACTTCAGCAATGAAAGTAGGAACCCAGCATTCCCAGCGTGTTTGTACAGCATGGTCTGAAGCCCATACTGCTACATTTATACTGATATTTTTAGCACACAAAAGGCTAGTACAGGATGTCTACCCACACTGCAATCACACTTCAGATTGCTCTGTAGACCCTCCCTTAACCTCTCTGTGCCTCCATTTGCCCATCTGTAAAATAGGTATATTACTTTTTATTTCACTAAGTCCCCAATTCAGGAAAGCACACGTGCTTGATGATAAAAATGTGCTTAAGTATGTGCTCAAAATTAAGCATGTGGTTAAGTTCTCTCTTGAATGGGGAGGCTTGTTTGAATTGTGGCCAAAGGGACTGATCCAAGGATTTCAATAAGCATTGGTTCAGTTCCTATTTAATTAGTCTTTTCAAAACTGGGATGTTTGGAAAGCACTTTGAACTTCTTAGACGAAAGGTGCTATGGGCCCATCTTTTTGAAAGGGAAAATGATTATAATACACTACTCCCTTGTAAAGATTTCACTGACATAAAAGCTTCTTCTTTCCCCTCGATGAGGGAGAAAAAGAAAAACTAATTCAAATTTAAACCTTTACATTCAGTAACATTTCCCTACTGTGATTTTTAAAAAAACAAACAAACAAAAATCCCAGTTTGAACAGCTTTCCACTTTCCGGTCACCTTGAGAACATATTTGAAATATATGAGAGCATAAATTAAAATGACTGATGAGAGGTCAGAGATGCCATGAACATGCCATATTTGTAGTGACATCCTTCAAGTGTCAATCAGCCATCAGGGGAGATTAAATCACTGCAGGGTAACATATCTTTGTTCTGTTTATCTTTCAGAAGATTGCTCCCCGTATCCTCTTGATACTGTAACTGACCTTCCTTTGGGACAGGTATTTGTGCGGAGCTATTTGTTTCGCTCTCCTCATGGATGTTTGAATAATAATTAAAGTTTTGTGAGGGTAGCCATGTTATTGGCGTGATTTACAGTACACCAGATGGCTAGGATGTCTGCTAGATTCTGTTTGACTGCAATGAAGAGTAAATTGAAGACTTCCCTCAATGACCTATCAGAGGACAGAAATTACTGCGGCAATTACTGCATGATCTCCATTGCTTCCTACACCACTTTGTAAAGCTACTGGCACTGCAATTACTTTTTGTGCATGAGCCATCTTATTTAGAATGTGTGTTATTTCATTAAATTATTTGGCACAGAGCAGTGATGTTGAGAGCGATTAAAATTCCAGGTATTTATATACAAGTAAGGTTATGGCAGGTTTATGCCATGGGTCATGGCTTCAAAAAAGTCCACCTGAGTGGCATGGAGCAGTTAGGTCAAGAGCAAATCCCCTTTTCCTTGCATGGAAACAAACAACTGTCCTAAACTGCAGCACCTTCTGTGGATACCATCGCAAGCCCCATCTCATAATCAGGATACGGTGAGGTGCAGCCCACCTTGGGCATTCAATATCTAAATGGATTCAAAAGGATGGGATAACCCTGTACACTCATCCCTTATTAAATACCCACGTCTGGGTATTAGGGAGAAATACACACCAGTCAAAAAGGGAGTTGAAGTCCCAATTGAGGAGCTAAATAGGAAAGTTAAATGCTGAGACACTGTCCTTGACCTGCACAGGCCACTCCTGTCATGACCACACCTGAATTAGGCAGGTGATCCCAAATTCATGGCAATGAAACCATTACATCGGTTCACACATGTATTCTCTAGGCAGATGTGCACATACATATATGCACACACATTGTATCATATTCACATATAGACACACAAACCTGTTCCACTAGACATTTTTGGGAACCCTCTCACTTGTCCCAGTACCATGGCTGCTGCTCCACCATGGTAATGACCCTGGAAATCTAGCGTATACCAGGCCACATCCATCCATCCATCAAGTTTTTCTGTTTCACTATTCGTATAGTCAGATATACTCACAATGACACCTTAGTGCCTGCTTGTGCCAGAATTATTCCCTCATTGGTTGTCTTTATCTGAAAGACTGGGAACACTTGGGTGGCAACAATATTGTCTTTCATGTGTTTTGCAAACCACATTGTATTTCAGAGGCAGTGTGACCTAGTGTATAGGTCAATGGACTGGAACTCCGGGTGCCTAGGTTCTACTCCTAGCTGTAGTACTGATCATGCATGCTACACATCTGTGTTTCTCCTTCATTCCTTCAAGACTGCCTTGGCTATTCAGATGTGTAAGCTCCTTAGGGAACGGGATGTTTCTCACTACATGTTTGTACAGTGCACAGCACCTGGGCCTTGATCTGGACAGGAGCCTCTAGAAACTACTGTATTACAAATAAGTGAGATACTGTCTGTATTTCAGTTGACGCCTGTTTCTATTTAAGGTCTTCTGCATTTCATCAGGCATCACAGTGCTCTAATTTCAGCACACATAATGTGGGCTCTGCGTTACCCAATCGACACAACGGCAAAACATCCTACAGCAATAAAAACAACATATGACCTTTTAATTAAACATTTTAAAGCCATTTATTTATTAAGACGACACATTCCTGAGTAATACTTCATCTAGTTTATTCTGAGGCTGCTGCATTAGCAGTTTTAAGCCCAACTTTTTACTGACCTTTGGGCAAGATAAAGAGGCCTGAATTATATTCTCCATTCTTAACCGGCATCATTAAACACTCAATTGTTCTCTTCCGGGGTAAGCTCTAACAATGGTATGAGGACAATAAGGAGGAAGACAACAGGAACTAGGGACACTGATGGAACTGTAATTATTTACCCAGCATAGACTACAAACACTACAATAGCACAGATACACCACTGCGGCATTGTAGTGTGCACACAGGCTTCAGTGATGGAAGGGATTTTCCCCATCCCTTGTAGTAAACCCATCTCCTCAAGAGGTGGTAGCTAGGCTGACAGAAGAATTCTTCTGTCAACCTAGAGGTGGCTTAGGTTGACTTTTTCACACCCCTAAGCAATATAGCTAGGTCGACCAGCTTTAAACTTGGTCAGAGTGGTGGTGTTTTTTTCCTCTCCATGAAAAATTGTGACTTTCATAAAAAACCCTGGCAAAACCCTACCCCTGAAAATCAATGTTTGTTTGGACAAAAACTAATTAAAAAAAACCCCAAATATGGCCAGAATTGCCAAAAAGCAGAATATTTTGGGGTTTCTGATTTTCTGCTTGAAAAATCATTTTTATCCAAGAAAAATTATTATTGTGTGAAAATTTTCACTTCATCAAAATTCAAAACTTCCAACAACCAGGGCCAGTGCAAGGATGTTTCACGCCCTAGGCGAAACTTCCACCTTGTGGCCCCCCCCCCCACCCTGAGGTGCCCCCTCGTGGCAGCTCCCCCCCTCTGCCCTGAGGCGCCCCCCTTGAGGCAGCTCCCCAAGGCGCCACAAGCCTGGGAGGCGGGAGAAGTGAAGCAGCCACGGTGTGCTTGAGGAGGAGGTGGGGCAGGGCAGAGGTGAGCTGGGGCAGGGAGTTCCACTGCGTGCCGCCGCCCCCCTTACTTGCTGCAGGCGCCATCCCTACGCTCCCCTGCCCCAGCTCCTTCCGCCTAAATGCCGGTGGTGACCAGGGCAGTCGAAGATCTGGCCGCCGTGGTCACTGCCAAAGAAAATGGCGCCCCCTCATCGGCCCTGCCAACAACAGCAACAAAATCTCCTTTTCTTTCTTTGTGTCTATGTCCATGGTATTCCAAGTCTTTTCTTTCCTTTTTCAAAATCTGTCACTGGAAATGAATAAATAAATAAAAAGATAGATAGATTTGGGCTGAAAACCAACATTTTTGATTTGCTATGAAATTTCCAAAAATATTGGAAATGGGCACTCCTTACAGAAATTTCCAGTTTGATGGGGGAAAAAATGATGGGGGTGGGGGGAAAGAAGGGGGAAGCATTTTGAAGGAAAAGTTTCAACCAGATCCACTTACCATACAAGCTCACGTTCCTTCCTGCACTTACACTCTTGCTTAACTTTAAACATGAGTGTTGTCCCATGAAAGTCTACTTGTTTGCAGGGCTGACAGGGGGCGGGGAAGGGTAACTCTCCCATTGCTGTAGTAAATCCATCTCCACAAGAGGTAGCAGTTAGGTTAATGTAAGAATGCTTATGTCAACTTAGCACTGTCTACACAGTGACTTAGGTTGGCTTAACTACATCACTCAGTCGGGATTTTTCACACCTCTGAGCAACTAATTTTCTAGTGTAGACTGTCCCAAAGGGTTAATATTTTTGGCTGGGGGCTTGTTTCTGTACCCGAGAGCACAATCCTTAGGTGCTTCAGTGTGCTTCCCTCGCTGTGATTGGATAGCTCTGCTGAAAGGTGTGAATGAGAAGTTCATAGTTCTGCCTCTATGCCCTCACCTCCTCTCTCTGCTTTGTGTCTGTGAGATCCCAAAGAAGATGCAGAAGCTCAAGGGAATGCAGGCATTGTGAATTGAATGTGCAGGAGTTCAAAGGCCAAGTGGAGGCTTTCTTTGCTTGTGCACCCACCTGTGAGTCTTCCAGAAACAATCTGGCCCTACATATCAAGAGGAATCAGAGCTGGAGAAAGAGAGAGAGCTGCACAGAGAATGCAAGGAAGGAGACACACAAAGCAACCATTTTGGGCCAAGCCAGGCAGAGGTAGGCCATGTATCATCAGCCTAAAAGGACAAGTGCACTCATTCATTTACTATAACATGCTTTAAGCACTTGGCTTAGGACGAGGCAAGTGGAGCTCTAGCCAAGACTGCTGCACTATGCTTTGCCAGTTCTGTACAGTGAAGAAAAGGATGGTTAATGGAACCAATTAAGAGGTTTGAATGCCCTTCTGACCTCTGTTTCCCCTGCCTTCCAGGTGAATAGGAGTGTAAGAGGGAGGGAGAGGGAGCAGCCCATTCAGCCAGTTAGATTGAAATGGTTGGGTGATTTATGATTTTTAATTAAAGGCTTTTAAGGTTTATATAAATTGACATTTTTCCTGCAAAGAGGGGGTGGAGGGTGGAGAGGTGGTCTGTGGGTGGGCGGAAGGGAGTAGAGGTTGAAGTTACATCCATTATTTGACAGAGAAAATGCAGGTCAGTGTACTCCGAGTGCACCCATGCATGCACGTATGTGTGTGAACGTATACGCATGTATATAATTAGTAACACCTTTCCTCACAAAGTCTCCCAAGGGCATGACAGACTGCCAGAATGAGACAGCTGTTTAACAGCACACAGGAAAGCAGTTTAGAAGGGAAAAGCATATTGCTCAGTTGAAACTTTATATTCTCAGTTACTCCCTGACCCCTTTATGCCACTCCAGCAGTGTAAACGGACTTTAAAGTGGGTGTGAATGGTCCTTTGAGAAGATACCCATGGAGAGGGCCTATCCCAGCCAGCACAGAACTGGGGTAAAGGCACTGCACCAGCTCTACACCTAGAATATTGGGATGGAGGAGGAGAGGTGGTGCAGTCAGAGCACACTGCGTTTCTGTTATTGTCTGAGTTCTTGGGCTCAGGGGAAGCAGACTATAAGGTTGAAGTTGAGGCTCAATGAGACCCTGGCTACCCCAGAATACAATGAGCATAAAGATGGTTGAAAACCTCCTTAACTTCCCCCTTTCTCCAGCCTTGCATTCTAGCATTGCCAACATGAACTGTTACAAAAAAAATCATGTCATATGCAAAAAAGTCATGAGACTGACATTAAAATCATGATATTTTAAAAAATAATACATTGGAGTTTCTCTTATTTGTCTTCAGGTTTTTGAGACTATAGGGTTCACATTGTCAAACTTTTTTCTGTAACCACCAGGGCTAGAAACATTTTTTCCCCCTAAATGAAAGCTTAGAGTCCCTTGTAATGAGGGCTCCAGGAGGTAGGGTAATAAAATCCTGAGAGCTGGCAACACTGCAACAGAGAAAGCGATAACCGGCTCTAGGGACCTGCTTCTGATTTCACTTAGACCAACACTAAGCTGGAGTATCTCTGGTGACTCAACTGTCCAGATGCTCACAAGTGTATGAGAGAGAAAGAACAGGTGCTGTTTTTTGAAAATTAAGCCCTGTATCTCTTGGTTTAATAATACACAATTTGTTTCCTACAAGTCCAGTTTATTTTGTTCTTTATGAAAGACATAAGGTGCACTGAATAGGACACCATGAGTGCCTTTGTCACACAGGAAGCACTAATAATTATCTTCTGTGAGCAAAGCTGTTCTTGTTCTTAGTCTAGTAGCACTGTCAAATGAAATTAGGGCCCCATTGTGCTAGGATTTGTACATAGTGAGAAACAGAACCATTCCCAAAGAACTTACAATCTAAAGACAGACAGACACAGTGGGAGAAAGGAAGTGTTATTCTCTCTGTTTTACAGATGGGGAACTGAGGCACATAGAGATTAAAGACTGGTTTACACTTAAAAGTTAAGTTGACATAGCTACAGTGCTCAGGGGATGTGAAAATGCACACTCCGGAACCTGGTAGTTATGCCCCTTTAATCTCTGGTGTAGACTTGGCTAGGTCAATGGAAGAATGCTTTTGTTGACCTAGCTATCGCTGCTCAGGAAGGAGGAATTCCCATAGTAACAGCAAACCCCTCTCCATTACTGTAGGAAGTATCTATACTACAGCACTAGGATGGCATAGTTACGGTGTCGTAGCTGTGCCTCTTTAGTGCCTGTAGTGTAGACATGGGCTAAGTAACTTGCCCATGGTCATAGAGGGAGTCTGTGGCAAAACCAGAAACTGAAAACAGATTTCCTATGTGCCCAGGACCTTAACCACAAGACTGTCCAAGCTGCTTTTGAATCCTTTGGGCAGAGGCCTCTCTAGAAGTGTGAACTGGTTTTGTTCTGTATTGCTTCTTCAGAAATACACACAAGGGAGCCCTTCCCAGCTTGCTGAAATGTTGTTGAATCAGGGAAGTTAGAAATAGGAAAGAGGTGATAGGTCATCTAGTTCATTCCCCAGAAAACTAGTAACTGAGCTGTTGAATAACTACATGGGATAATCATCTTTACATCATCCACATCATCTTTACTGATGATAATTACAACATTTTCTTCTAAATGCAGGCACAGCCCTCTGCAAAGCTGGCTGGATGTTATTAGTATGGTTTAAAACATTACGCTCTAGATTAGCCATCAAGACTTCTCTGGCTTTTCAGTAGATCTAGGGCACGGCAAAGCTTGTCCCATCAAGCGTTTGTAATGTTCTGATTATAACATCATTGTCCAGTAAATTAGTTATTTGCAAATTGTATATAACACTTTGGGAGAATTCCATTAGGCATGATTCTCTTTTATACCAAAGCCTTTTTACACCACTCTGGCAGTGTAAAGGGGCCTTGAAGTGATCAAGATCTTAGTGTAATGGCTTGTCTATGCAGGGAAATCAACCAAAATCACTATTATGAAATAAAAGCATCTGCACAGTGAGATTTTCTAAAATAGCTTGTTGACAGATGTTCGACTGAGGGTGTGTGTTCTCCCTGTGTGCTGTCCCAGCTCTGCTCAGACAGTTGGCACAGCAGACGTCGAGCGAACTGCTCAATGACCACCAGATCCGTTAAGATACCTAGGCACCCAGTCAGGTTTATTGTTGATGATGCATGGTACTAATATCCCGCAGACTCTACCAGACCATTAATCACAGAATCATAGAATATTAGGGTTGGAAGAGACCTCAGGAGGTCATCTAGTCCAATCCCCTGTTCAAAGCAGGACCAACACCAACTAAATCATCCCAGCCAGGGCTTTGTCAAGCCAGGACTTACAAACCTCTAAGCATGGCGATTCCACCACTTCCCTGGGGAACCCATTCCAGTGCTTCATACCCTCCTAGTGAAATAAAACATGTATGCCTGTAACAATGGACCAGCTTACTGAATGGCAGGACTTTCTGTTCTTCCCTAGGCTAGACAAAGACACTCCCTCTGAGATGCATCTTTATACCCGGATATAAACAAGTTACGTACCGCCACTCTGACATAACTAGCCACATCGGGAGCAGTAATTATCACCCATCACCTTGTCCATGTTGGTTCAATCAAAACAGCTCTATTATGTACTATCATCCTGACCTTACCTTTTAGGAGGGGTCAGTGTGTTCCTATTATCCTTGGGGAAGGTTTTTGTACCATCCTTGATATTGGGATATTCTGGTACCACTTGATATCTGGATGTGTTTGCATGAGTACTCTGTGCCTAGCACTTAGGAATGTGTATTTATGCAATATCAGCCCTGTTCTTGCCAGATTCTGTGAGCAGGTCCTGCCTCTTGCCCACAGCTTGTCTTTGTTTTATATCAGTAAAGGTTTGACTACTACTTTAGCCTAGGCCTCAGATCCAAGGGCTCACGTCTCAGGCTCTCTTCCTACTACACTGCTATTCTGGTTAATTTACCCATGTAGACAAGCCCAAGTGAATATCAGGCTTGTGAGCTGGAACCAGGATATACTCTTGTATTAGTTTTTCAACCAATGATATGATTAAACTGAAATGATGAATCAGAGTTTTCTTTGAGGGTTAGATATAATTGAAAGCCTGCAACATTATAGTTATATTTATGTAAAATAAGTTAAATTGTTCCAACATGGAACAATTCTCAAGACAGTGTTATTTTTATATAGGCACTTGATTTGAAAGATTGACTTATTCTATTAACCTTGATGTGAAATTGCTGCATCCTTAAAAAGTGCAGGACCTTTTCACACATAATCTAGTGCATTCAGGCAGGGGGTAAAATTTTCAAAAGCTCCTAAGTCCCATTAAAAAAAAAGACTTAGGATCTTAGGAGTCTTAAGACAGAGATTTTTAAAGGCATTTAGTTCCTTAACAATGCAGATAAGTGCCTAGTGGGATTTTCAAAAGCACCTGCACACCTAACTTTCATGGGAGTTAAGCATTCAGGGACTTTTGAAAAGCCACCTAGTCATCTTTAGGTTCCAAAATATTTTTACAAATCTGGCCCTTAAATGCTTTTGAAAATTGTACCCATATTCTGTATTTCCGAGAGAGACAGGAATGGACCTAAACTCTGGATTCCCACTGGGCCAATCTGAATGCAAAATCCACCACCACCCCAAACGCTGGATGTGTTCTAAATTTTACACCACCATGTTTGGGAACATTTGCACATTACGTTTTTGGTCTGGAAGGGATTGATTTGTATCAGGCAAGGCACATGGGAAGTGTGTGGCATTCAAATCAAAGGAAAGATAAAGAGAAGTGTGCTAAAGCCACTGATGTTTGAAATTCTTTCTTTGAGGCTTTGGCTGAATTTGGGAGGTCAGATGGCCTCATGGTAAGTTTAGTTAATAGTGAAAAGCAGTCAGTCCTAATATCCTGAGAGATAGCAGGAGGTAAACCTTGTATGCCATGCTTGTTGCTGCTGAGGTGCATGCATAAGGGATGGAACTGCTCACTGTAATGAGGACAGGTTGTTAATGAGACAGTGTTTTGGAAAAGAGCTTCATTAGTCATTTGCTATTCTTGTCACAGTTCAGAGTTAAGCTGGAATTGCTGGGTGACATTAACTCATCCCATTATGCCTCAGTGTTAGAGTGCACTGGGATATGTTGTAACAACGGGCCCGTACATACACGGGATAAGTAAAAGACGTGATAGGACCTAACGCATGTTTCTGTATGCGTACAGTGCCTTGCACAACGGGGCTCTGCTATTTCATTGGAACCTTGAGGCACCTCGGCACTATAAATAAATCACAGTAGTGCTTCAAGGGGTGAAAGGAATCCACAATGCCAACTGCTCACAGTCCCTGCCCTGTCTCACTATATGTGTACACTGTACCTAGCATTGTGAGGTGCTGATCTCATCTGAGACCTTTAGGCACTGCTGAAATACAAAGAATATGAGTAGTGCCAGGCCAACCATGAATTTACAATTTTTTCCAGGTCAGATTAATTGTAGTAAGTAAATGCAAAACTTTATTAGAAAGGCGTGAAGGCTGAAAGTATGTTTAAGTGGAGTCCAATTAACACTCCAAAAAACAATAAGAAAATAAAACCTGGATGCAAAAATCTAGAAATGAACAGATAAAAGATACGGGCAGTTCCCCAATTCCATAAGGGAATGTAGGACCTCCCGATCAAGTCCAGTGCTATCACAGGCAATCATAGAATCATAGAAGATTAGGGTTGGAAGAGACCTCAGGAGGTTATCTAGTCCAACGCCCTGCGCAAAGCAGGACCAGCACCAACTAAATCATCCCAACCAGGGCTTTGTCAAGCCAGGCCTTAAAAACCTCTAAGGAAGAAGATTCCACCACCTCCCTAGGTAACCCATTCCAGTGCTTCACCACCCTCCTAGTGAAATAGTGTTTCCTAATATCCAAACTTGACCTCCCCTACTGCAACTTGAGACCATTGCTCCTTGTTTTGTCATCTGCCAGCACTGAGAACAGCCGAGATCCATCCTCTTTGGAACCCTCCTTCAGGTGGTTGAAGGCTGCTATCAAATCCACCCTCACTCTTCTCTTCTGCAGACTAAACAATCCCAGTTCCCTCAGTGTCTCCTCATAAGTCATGTGCTCCACCTCCTGATCATTTGCACTGCCCAGTGCTGGACTCTCTCCAATTTGTCCACATCATTTCTGTAGTGTGGGGCACAAAACTGGACGCAATACTCCACATGTAGGAATAATCACTTCCCTCGATCTGCTGGCAATGCTCCTACTAATGCAGCCCGATATGCCATTAGCCTTCTTGGTAATGAGGGCACACTGTTGACTCATATCCAACTTCTCATCCACTGTAATCCTCAGGTCCTTTTCTGCAGAACTGCTTAGCCACTCGGTTCCCAGCCTGTAGCGGTGCATGGAATTCTTCCATACTAAGTCCAATGCCATCATACAATTGATAACCCATTATATAATTGTATTTTTTTAAATCTCTGTCAAGGTATTTTTTCCACTTTGAACTTTAGCATCCAAACAGTGGGGACCTGCATGTACCCTTCTAAGCTTAATTCCTAGCTTAGATCTGATAGCGCTGCCACCAACCAGAAATTCCAGTGTCTGGTACACTCCCTGTCCCCCAAAACCTTCCCTGGGGGACCCAAGATCCAAACCCCTTGGGTCTTAAAACAAGGAGAAATAAACCATTCCCCCGTCTTCCCCCTCCCAGGGTTACCCTGAGAGGTTACATTGATCCAAACTCCTTGGATCTTAAAACAGAGAGGAATTAACTCCCTCCCCACCTCCTTTCCCCCCACCAATCCTCTGGTGAGTTCAGACCCAATCCCCTTGGGTCTTAGACAAGGAAAAACAAATCAGTCAGGTTCTTAAAAAAGAAAGCTTTTAATTAAAGAAAGAAAAAGTAAAAATTTATCTATCTAAACCAGGATGGAAAATGTTTAAAGGGTCTTCAGCTTATATAGACTAGAGGGACTCCCTCCCCCCTAGCCTAAGATACCAGTTACAGCAAACAGAGGTAAAACTCCTTCCAGCAAAATACACATTCACAAATTAAGAAAACAAACATAAGACTAATCTGCCTTTTCTAGCTAGTACTTACTATTTTGAACATAAGAGACTGTTTCAGAAAGATTGGAGAAAGACCTGGTTGCACGTTTGGCTCCTCTTAGCCCCAAGAGCGAACAACAAAACAAAATAAACAGTACAAATAAAGACTTCCCTCCATCAAGATTTGAAAGTATCTTGTCCCCTGATTGGTCCTCTGGTCAGGTATCAGCCAGGTTTACTGAGCTTCTTAACCCTTTACAGGTAAAAGAGACATTAACCCTTAACTATCTGTTTATGACAATCTCTCACTATCATTTCTGAAGAAGGTAAAAATGGCAGTCCCTTTACAGATATTAGCAAGCTTATAGGTGGCATGGAGGGGTGGTAGTAGTGAGAATGGGATATGGGTTGGTGGATGGTGGAGAAGGAGCTGACACTGGTTTTTATCCACTTGGCAGGAAAAAGAGGAAGAGCACTTGTCCTGTACCTTCAGATGTGAGCAGGTCATTAAGGATATGTACAACTGTGAATCGGGGAGGGTGTCAGAGCTCAGGCTCCAGCTTGAGCCCAAATGTCTACATTGCAATTTTATAGCACCACAGCCCAAGTGCCACAAGTCCGAGTCGACTGACATGGGCCAGCTGCAGGTGTTTTACTCCAGTGTCCTAACATTTCCTGACACATTGGTTGGCCAGCTCAGGAAACCATCATTAGCCATGGACTTTCTAAAGCCCTAGTCCCACAAGCTGCACAGAGTGGATAGAACCCCAGATGAGGCTCTATTGAAGTATCGCTGCAGGGGTCAGTCCACACAGAGCAGCTTTCAGGATCAGAGCCTAAATGATTATGTGGCTCTTTGGTCCCAGTTTCCAGAAAACGTTCATTTCTCTCAGTTAGTTTATATCACAGAAGGAGAAATTCATGCTAGCAAAGCCTTTCCCTTTGCTTCATGAAATTCAATAACCAAACAAACAAATAACTCAGTGTTTTGGGGTAAATTTTGCCTATTCACATAATGCTGTGATGGTGTAAAGCATGTAACTTGCACTAAAAGAAAAAAAAACAAAAGAGCAACAACATTTTCAGAAGGTGTCAGCTCTTTAAGTACACCCTATACTGTTCATCACTTTAGTAATGATCTCCTAGTTATGTTCCTAATAGCTCCTTGTTAGTTTGCCTCCTTTTAAGATACAGATGCTAGCTCAGTTATTGTTTTGGTTTTTAAATTACCGAGCTATGTAATGAGGAAAACGCTTTCTCTTGAAAGTACTTTAATGAAAGTACATCTGACTTATTATTTTGCTAGATAGCAGCTCTATGTTCACTAATGGTGCTATACAGTGCAAATAATAATTGTCTCCATGCCCCCCAGCTATGAAGTACATAAACATTAAGATGTCTGCATTTTATAGATTGGAAACTGAGGTAAAAAGATGAAGTTTCAGATGAAGCAAGTGTCAGCCAGAATTAAAAACCCAGAGTTCCTGGCTCCCAGCTCTGTTCTCACACCATTACAGCTCACTTCTATCTAATGGCATAGGTTAAAGATTAATGTATTGGAAAATTTAAGTCATTGTGCATCACATTTCCCCACATCCATCCTTACATTTGAAGGGCCTGTGTTTTGTCTGTGCACATGCCCGTATTCCAGGGTCCATGGGAGATTATCAGAGAGAACAGTGATTGCATGGACTTGTGATTGAGTTGTCAGTTCTTTGAGGCAGGGACTCTCTTTTCATTGTGTACACCACCTAACACAATTGAGTCCCGGTCCATGACAGGTTCCTACTTGCTACAGCAAGACAAATAAATAACATCATCAACGTGAGTTGTGAAATTAATTAAAATGTTATGAATTCCACAGCTTCGGCTAGCTCTGCTGGTGTGACGGGTAAACGCTGTTTAAATGTTATTGTTAACAGGGTTCTAGCATAGTTTGCCTAACCAGTGTAAACAGAGAGATGTCTGTCAATTTAATCTACTGCTAAACTTCCTATCATCATACTAGTCTGCCAACCAAACTATGCTCAAGATAACAAAGATATAACAGGCAAAAAAGATGCATCTATACTACCAAATGTCCAATAACTGTCCTTATACTACGAGGGACTGTCCCTTCTGGAATATCTCTATGGTATTCCAGCTACAACTTCTTTGTTTTCATTAGCATTTTTTGCAGGAACAAAAACCATTTCCTGAGCAGCTCTAACTGCAAGCTCTTTGTGGCTGGGTATATCCAGTGTACTATAGCCCCTAGCACAAAGAGATCCCAATCCAGACTGGGGTCTCAAAATGCTCTGGCAATAATAAGAAGTACAAGAGAGCCTTTGGCAGCAAGACACCCTTGAGAAACAGTGCATCTGTTGAGGTGGATTAGCTCCAGTGTAATGGCTGTCACCAAGTATGTAAAAATTAGCAGGCATACTCAGCGTAGTGGTAGTTTTCTTACAACAATATACTCAAAAGTGACAACAAATTCTAAAAAATGTCCAACATGAGCAATGTCTGCAGAAATCAATGGTGCCACCTGATCTTGCATTGATTAAGAGGCCCTTGCACCAGAAAGTTCTCTAGCCTTTTGATTTTTTTTCTCAATTATAATGTTACACAGAAACCACTCCATTGATTTTTCTCCCCCACCTTGCTTTCCACTTAAAATATACAGCTTCAGATGTGGCTTACAGTTGCCTGCATTTTCAGCTCCCTCTTTCTGCAAAATCCCATCAGAAAAACGTGACTCAGATAAATAAAAATGGATAAGTATTATATCACCTTTTGGTACAAAATAATTACAGCATTATCTACTGACTGACAGGTTCAGATAAAATCCTTTCAGCCTATGTATTTAATACACATATCTAATGGCTTTGGAGCAACAGATGCTTGGGTTGGGTGGGTTGTGGACTCAGTATGCCACATTTTCTCTCCCATTCTGGAAGGTTAGTCTTAATTTGCATGAAATATCATCAGAGTAGTATACAATCTTTAAGGCTCAACTGTGCAACTCTTGCTAACCACTGAAGTCCATTCGGGTCCTCGTGAGAACAAATGTTCACCACTGTCATTAAAGTGTCTAACAATTGGGCCCTGGGTAAACTGAGGGACAGAGACAAAGGACAGTGCTTTTCAAAGTAGTCTACAATCTTGGTGCCTCATTGTTTAAGCAGGGATTTGCCACCTCTCAGATGAATACCCTAATTACTGGATTATGGTATATTCCGATGTGCGTCTCTCTCCATCTCACCTGTTGAATTCCACTTTAATTAAATATTAATTGGGCCAGAGGTAGAGTAAGTATGCCTCTATCATCCACTGGTTAGGATGCTCACCTGAGAGGTGGCAGATCCCTGTTCAAATTCTCTCTTCTCAGACAGAGAGGATAATTGAACCAGAGCCTCCTGTGTCCCAGGTGATTAACTTAACAACCGGGCTCTATGTTATAAGGAACGCCTCTCCCTACACCCAGCAGTTTTGTGTGGAGTTAGGCATGCTCAGAGCACGCCTACCTGATCAGGCCCAGTAGGAAAGGTAAGTGCTCCTGTGCCTATTTTCCCCTGGGGGCTCTCAGGGCCTACACTGACAATAGTTAGGATTAGCCCCTTTAAAGCAGCCCAATCTCTTTTGGACTCCCCTTCTCCTAGTCCTTGTCACAATCCAGCTCATCCTGAATGTGCCTGAATGATGAATTTTCAAAGAGAGAGGAATAAAGCAGGGTGGGTTTTTTTATATATACAACTTTAATACGTATCTATTTTTTCCAAAAAAATCCTTCATTCTTCTCCTGAAAGCCCTGCCAAACTTAGGCACTATTTCTGGGTAGCAATTAGCAAAAGAATCAGTCCCAAAAATACTGCAGTTACCAAGCAGCAGAGATTAAGGGAAGAAAAAAAAATCCAATGCTGTAGCCCCCTGGCATGTGATCTGCTTTTGGAACATAAGCAGGATCTCATGCCACATGCTGTGCTTTAATTTGAGAATTCAGTGCTACACTTTTAGGTGCTTGCTCTTTTCCCTTTGCACCACAATTATATCTTCCCATGTCCCCACAACTGTCTGATTTCCTGATCCCTGGGTGCTAATTGATCACTTGCACCTGACCTATGTGGCCACGACATGTCTTCCCTTTCAAAGGTCAGGTGCTGCTATGGTTGAGCTTTGGCTGCTGCAGCAAAGTGAGCATGACTCTGCCCTCAATCAGATGGGCACAAATGTATTTCACAGATGGGAAAACTGAGGTACAGAGAAGTGAAGTAACTTGCCCAAAGTCACCTGGTAGGCCAGTGACAGAAACAGGAATAGAACCCAGGTCTCCTAAATTCTAATCCAGAGCTCTATCCACTATGTCTCCCTAAAGCTAATGATATTCCATCCTGATTTACATTACTGGGAGAGAGAGCAGAATTTGGTCCTGATGGCCTATGTGAATGCTATATGACAAATGGAGGATTTGACTGACGTTCTGTGATTACCTATGGTGATGCCGAGTTGAATAGCATGCACGACCTTACAAAGGGTCTAACTCTGCAAAACTCCTTCTACTTTAGTGTCTTCGATATACCTGCTTTATATTGTGTCGGATTGTTCAGCATGAGTTAAAATGGCGAATGCACGTGGGGGCAGGTATCAGAATGCCACACAGACTGAAGTACCATAATCCCTGCCCCCTCCCATCACACTCCCTTGTCATCAGAACTGTATTCAGTACCCATGGTATTAACAGTCAAGACACAAGAGCACAATCTGCTAAACCCTACACTCCTAAAGCCTGACCCAAAGTCGGTTGAAGTCAGTGCAAGGACTTCCATTGTGAGACCCAAAGACACTCCTGTGAATCACAACTGCCTCAGATTCCTCTCTGCCCATGTATGCCTGCAGTAAATTGCTTCCCACAAGCACCGGCTCTGCTACTCTGGCAAATAAGGAGTGGGGGCAAAGGATCGGCCCAATCCCTGTCTCAGTTGCCCCAGAAAGGGAGTAAGCAGGTAAAGATCCCCAGCTACTCCTCCCTGCCACACATGGACCCAAGAACCAGGTAACCCATGTAAGGGTTTAAAAGAAGGCCTATTCCCTCACATGGGCACATAGCCTGACTCATCTTGTAATGAAGGCAAGTTAGCGACAGGGCCAGTGCTGGGATCCATAAGTCCTGACTCATAATATTCAGTTCTAATCATCATACTACACCGCTTCCGGGTAAAATAACATATACCATGACCACATGAACATTATAGAATCAGATTCTGCAGACTCATGTTGCTGATTGTATTGAAGACCAGCTCAGATGAATTGCCCCGCTGGAACAATAATCATGCAAGAGTGACAGATAAGGCAATTTCCCACAATACTCTTGAAAGACTGTATGATATCAAATGTGTGTATTACTGTGGGCCAGGATTGCAACTAACTTCTCTATGGAAGACTCGAGATAAATATTGCAACCCCATACAATATATTTGTTCCATTGTTTTAAATGAATATAGGATTGAATTCTACTCTGTGGGGGAGGGCTATCATAGTTCCCCAGGAACTAAGAACAATGGGTAGTGATTAAGGCAAATCAGCCAGGTTCTAACACCTCCAGAGAGGTACCACCGCATGTGGAGATTCACATATACTAGTTCACACTGGATTCTCCAAAGATCAACAGACAAAGAAAGGTCTTTTGGGTAAATAGCCTGAGTTTAACCTGATTTGGGGCCTTCTTTCTGATCCAGCAAATGGACAGGACCTGCTATCCAAGAGGGGCCCCATCTTTAGGGAAGGGTTGGAAGGACTGACACTGAGCAATCCCATTGTTGGAGCTGGGAAGATCTTTGGTAAGCATATTTGCAGGTGTTTACATTCCTTTATTGATTGTAACATGTTCTCTCTGTAATGCTTTTACCTTAAGAATAAATGTGCTTGCTTAGAAAGAACATTGCAGTAATGTAACTGTGGGCAATTAACCTTCAAACAGAAGGCAAAGCAGAGACACTGGCCTGTTTACATGCTCTGTCTTGCTGGGGATATCACAATGTAAGGAGGGAACTTGTGCACCCTAGAAAAATCCCGATCAAGAGGGAGAGAGAGACATTTCCACTCAAGAAAAGTGATGGCAGGGGAGCCAGAAGCCTGAGAATGGGTGCCCTTCTTGGGCCACGGAGGGGGAAGAGAGCTGCAGTTGCCCTGAACTGCGATAGCAAGAAGTTTTGTTCTAGACATGGAAGAAAGGAGTAGTCCATCCATGAACAAACTCTTGAGACAACTCTCCAGGAAAAAATTAATGAGGTTTAGAAAAGCTGTCTCTCCCTACAGACTAGCAGACAGAGTTCTGATGTGCTGCATGCATTTCATGTTGACAAGTAAAATGTGTAATGCAACGTAGAGCTCCTGACTCTGTTCAGCAGACAGCATAAATAAACTGTTAGTGCAACTTGTGATTAATGGATACTTCTCAGCCATTTTTAGTAGCAGGGATTTCTGCAGAGGTGTGTCTTCAGCTGATCAGTGAGAAATGCATGGTCATGCTCTATGAAGTAGAGGTTAGGTAATTCACTAAGAGAGCTGTATGTGAAATTGAGTTAATGGGGCCTGATTTACAGAGGTGCTGAGCACGTGCAGCTCTCACTGACTGCAAAAAGAGTCTGGCTCTTCTAGAAATCAGTCCCATCACTTTATTTTATCCAAGGCATGTGCTTATTTGCATATGACAACTAAATGCTCAAGCCAGTGACTGTAGAAACATATGGAAATACTCCATTTGATTTCCTTCCTGTTCAGAGGTCTATCCACATAGAGAAACTTGCAGGATTGGAGAGAGAGAGAGAGAGAGAAACCCTGCACTTCCACAGCATCATTCATTTTGGTATCTCCAAGTTTTCTAAGCATTAACTGAGTTAACCCCACTCGCTTTGAGACGTATAAACTGAGGCACAGGGAGTGTTCAATGATTTGCCCAGTGTCACACAACTAGTCAAAAGCTGATACATTAATGACATTACTCAAGGAATAATAGAACAGCTCCATAATAACAACTCCCCATTCACTTTACTGTGTAGATATCCCATCAGTTCATCTCTCCAAATCTCAAGGAAAAAAGATGGGCTTTACAGAACTGTGAAACCAAAAACTTGAAATCTGATTCCTGTTCTAACCCATAGACTTTGCTGTCAAATTAAAATACATTTATTTTTGTCAGGTACCTTCCTGTTATTTCAGTCTGCCCAAAATCCTCTTAAATAAAGGAAGAGTTCTCTACACTATTACCGAAGTGCCCATTCAAACTAATCTACAGGTGAAAATTGGTACCTGCACTTCAGATAATAAGAAAAAATTAACTAAGTGGACATATGACATGTCAGGGGTGATGCTATATACTCATTAATGTGTAGAAGTGTTGAATGAAGCACTCAGCTTTTCCCAAGATCAGGCCCTAAGTGCACTGGGACCATTTCTAAAAGTAAGCCAGGAGCTCTACAGGAATGTGGCCTACTTTTGAGTTATCAGGAAACACAGGTGACAGGCTAGGAGAATTTAGGTGGACTGAAAAATTGTCGATAGCCAGGATTCCAAGCCTGGCCAATCTTTAGACGCTTTTTGAGAACTGAGAATGTTGTTAATAACCAGGTGTGACTATGTGGCATATTTGACTACATGCTTATTTTACATCCACTGCTAGAGGCAACATCTAACAATGGGGTTATTTTCCATGGTTGCATATTTAAGTATAACACTAAGACGATATATCTACATAAAAGTCTCAAGACAAATAATATCTCTTCTAAATAAACTTTTTAAGATGCGTTTTGGGATAAGTACCTTGTTTCACTGTTACTAATGTGTATGGGTATGAGTGAGAGAGAGAACATTTTCAGCAAAAACTTCAATAAAAGAATTAGACTGTCTTGTATACATTTGTACACAGGGGCCCTAAGCCTGGATGGAGCCTTTGGATGCTACCACCATATACATTATTTTTAATAACAACAATATCAGCTCTAATAATAAAAGTACAGTAAATGATATACTAACCTTGTCAATTGTTTAAGATCTTGAAGTATCATGGGTTAATAGTTAGGAAGCGGCATACGTAAGAAAATATTTCAACATTAATAGCTCTAAAGAGCAAAAGAGATTGTCTAAACAGATTCACAGGCACAAAATCCTCTTAGCTCTTCTGAGTTACAGAGATGTTTGTATGCAAAGGTCTGCACAAAAGTCCCCTAAACAGTCCACATGCCATGAAGTTGAGCAATTAGAAGTGATCACTGCTGGTATTAGAACTGAAGTCTCCATTTTTTCAGAGAACTGAAACCTCTTCAGATCAACCTCCCGTCTACTATAGTTAATCCAGAGAATTATTTCAAAACTTGGAAGTGCAGGGTAAATGAAAGCCACCAAGTGCTTTTCAACACCATTAACTAGAATTAGCCCAGTCAAGCCACTGCACATTGGCTGCATATATTTTTCAAATATAAATGGGGGCAGACAAGGGGAGAGGATGCTTGGAACACAGCAAGCAGTATAATTTTAGTAGTTTTGCCGTAAAAAGGAATGAATAAATAAATAAATAAACTCCCTAGAATTAATTCTGAGAGATGGTATTTTAGGCCATGTTGCTGTGCCTGAACCTAAGTGCAGCAAATTCCTCTAAAAATAAATATTTGCAGAAGAGATTAAAAGAACAAAAAAGAAAAGTTGGAAGTGTGATGAGATGACTAATGGTTCTAAATTTAAGCAAGCAGCTTATTGCCTGGTTTCTTCATCTAGATGACTGCTAAATTGTTAGTGGGTTTATGTAACTAACGTTGCTTTAGATTTGACAGGACGATGCTCAGTAATCTGTCGCCTCTCAAGGGTCTGTTTTGCTTTATGCCTTTCAGTTGCTGTTTTTTTGTTGTTGTTTTTTTTTAAATCACTGGCAAACAGAATCATTGACAGTACAAATTATTCTCTCACATCCCTGTTAAAGAGGACCTGATCAAAAGCCATAGAAGTCAATGTAAAGATGTCTTCAGTGGGGTTTAGAGCTGGCTCACAGAGCCCAATCTAAATCCAATTAAACCATGAAAGTAATGCACATTGGAAAACATAATCCCAACTAGACATACAAAACGATAGGGTCTAAATGAGCTGTGACCACTCAAGAAAGAGATCTTGGCGTTATTGTGGATCTTTCTCTGAACATATCCGCTCAGTGTGCAGCAGCAGTTGAAGAAGCTAATGGAAAGTTAGGAACCATTAGGAAAGGGATAGATAAGACAGAATATTTCATAATTCCTCTGTATAAATCCATGGTATGCCCACAACCTGAATATGGCATACAGATCTGGTTGTCCCATTGCAAAAAAGATATATTGGAATTGGAAGAGGTACATGGAATGACAACAAAAATGATTAGGGTATGGTACAGCTTCCACATGAAGAGAGATTAAAAAGACTGGGACTTTTCACCTTGGAAAAGAGACAACTAAGGGGAAAATGGAAGACGTCTATAAAATCTTCACTAGTGTGGAGCAACTGAATAGGGAAATGGCATTTACTCCTTTACATAAATCAAAAACTAGGGGTTACCCAATGAAATTAACAGGCAGCAAGTTTAAAACAAAGAGAAGTACTTCTTCACACAATGCACAGTCAACCTGTGGAACTCTTTGCCAGGGAATATGGTGATGGTCAAAACTATAACAAGGTTCCAAAAAAGAACAAGATAAATTCATGGAGGATAGATCCCTCAATGGCTATTAGCCAGGACTGGCAGGGATGCAACGCCATGCTCTGAGTGTTCCTAGCCTCTGTTTGCCAGAAGCTGGGGGTGGACAACAGGGAATGGATCACTTGATAAATTACCCTGTTTTGTTCATTCTCTCTGAAGCACCTGGTATTAGCCACTGTAGGAAGACAGGATACTGGGCTAGCTGGAGCAGTGGTCTGACCCAGTACGGCTGTTGTTAGGTTCTTATGAAAGATTTTCCATTGAATTCAGGTCCTAAAAGCAAGGGTGGTGAATACAGAAGATGTGGGGATTCAGCAGTGCTAGGGTAGTGCTGGTTATGAACTGCAATAGGCAGATATTTGTGGTTGGGGATGTGTGCTAACAACACTTGTATCTATCACTTGCATCTACTTGTACATCCAATGAGAAGCTGGATATGAGTCGACAGTGTGCCCTTGTTGCCTAGAAGCATTTTGGGCTGTATAAGTAGGGGCATTGCCAGAAGATAGAGGGACATGATCATTCCCCTCTATTTGACATTGGTGAGGCCTCATCTGGAGTACTGTGTCCAGTTTTGGGCCCCACACTACAAGAAGGATGTGGAAAAATTAGAAAGAGTCCAGTGGAGGGCAACAGAAATGATTAGGGGGCTGGAGCACATGACTTATGAGGAGAGTTGAGGGGATCGGGATTGTTTAGTCTGCAGAAGAGAAGAATGAGGGGGGATTTGATAGCTGCTTTCAACTACCTGAAAGGGGGTTCCAAAGAGGATGGATCTAGACTGTTTTCAGTGGTACCAGATGACAGAACAAGGAGTAATGGTCTCAAGTTGCAGTGGGGGAGGCTTAGGTTGGATATTAGGAAAAACTTTTTCACTAGGAGGGTGGTGAAGCACTGGAATGGTTTACCTAGGGAGTTGGTGGACTCTCCTTTCTTAGAGGTTTTTAAGGTCAGGCTTGACAAAGCCCTGGCTGGGATGATTTAGTTGGGGATTGTTCCTGTTTTGAGCAGGGGGTTGGACTAGATGATCTCCTGAGGTCCCTTCCAACCCTGATATTCTATGATTCTATGATTTCCAATTAGCTAACCCCATCTGACTCACATTTCCCCAGGCAGGGTCTGATCCAAATCCCACTGCAGTGTACACACACACACACACACACACAAATATATAATGGGGCAAAATTAGTATGGCATAAGTAGTGGCAGCCCCACTGATTGATTTTATGGGCTATTTCTAATGGTGCTCTCACCACAACTGTGTTTTGTAGTGTAACAACACTGATAATCATGCTCTGAAGTCAATGGCACTACTAATGTGCTTACAGATAAGCATGTACTTCAGTGCTTCTATTTTATGCTGTACGGGTTCTTGTATCACTCTCATCACCACAGTATCTGAGAACCTTCTGGCAGTGCATTAAGCAACATGACTAGCATCTGTCACGTGTGGTTCTTTCTCTCTTTCCTCCTCTCCCCAGGGGGAGAATTGGATAGTATAGTATTTTGTTTTGGAAGATTTTTTTTTAATGCATACATTATTCTGTGTTTGTGTTGTGTTTATATTTAGATAGTTCATTTTGGGGGGCAGGTGCCAGATTTTTCTTCCATTTGTATAGTACCTAGTTCAATCCAGGGGTCCTGGTCCTGACTGGGGCTCCTAGACACTACCACAATATGAATAAACTTATAATAATAATGTTAGAGCAGGTAAACCAAAGAAACGTGCCTGGCACTTGGAGCAGACAGTGGTGAAGTTTCTACTGGTCATTAGTTCCTGTGGGAGTTTGTTGCACAATCATGGACCAGCCCCTGAGAAAGCGGCCTCCTGAACAGATGGCTTTATCTGCATAATACACACAGCTTTGCAGAATCAGACCCAGAGTACTTACACCTTCAAGGATCAATCCCATACTCCTGAGGCAGTTCCAATGGAAACCAACACGCTCAACATTAATATAGTGTTTCAAAATCCAGCTCTATGGGATATTTGCACTTGCAGTTCTGACAGCCTCTGGAATTCTGCAATGTTTGCATTTTCACTAGTTCACAGAAAAAATACTGCACTTTAGAGTGTCTCACATACCTTGGAGAAATTAAACAAGGCATTGAAATGACATAGAAATATAAAGATCTTAGTGAGTAGCAACATGCTACATATACTACCCCAAATTGAACACTATACAACGCGTCAGACGCCGACAATGAAAATGAATTACAGAACACAGGGAAGCCAAGTTAATGCGCAGGTGCTCATTAGTGTGTTGCAAGAGATGTGAAATGCCTTCAAAAACCAGTGGAAAACAATGGGAGGCTGGCTGGTTCAGGGAATTAGCAAATGGATACAAAGTCATTCAGCTGTAAATTACCTGATTGAATTTGAAACCACAGATAATGTCTAGTAATGACTCAAAAGTGCTGTCATCCAAACAGTCCACTGCAAAATCAGAGGAGGGAGGGTCTTCTTCCTGATCCTAAAGGGACAAGTAGCACTAATTGGCATCCTTATTGGCCACCTCAGTAGCAAGACCAAGGGAAAGAGAAGGAGAGAACTCAATTCATTGCTGAAGCTAGCCGGACATGGCTGTAAATCCACTGCCTTACCTGAGTCCTGAAAGCAAAGCAACAGCATTATCGCTGGAATATTAAACTAAAGCAAATTAAATCAATGCTTAGCCCTTGCCTGTTAATTTTCTCTGCATCCAAGCTCTCAGCACCCCATGTCAAGAAGAAAGACACGTCGAAAATGGGCTGAAATACAGATCCAAGTTAAAATCCTGGTTTTGTCTTTGTGTAGCTATCGAGTAGCCTGCTGTCCGGTCTCAATCAAAACTTCCATCCTTGGCCATTGTCTGGTCAGGACCTTGCTTTCACATTACATTGGGCCTGAAAAATGAGAGCATCAGAATTGCTGTTCTGAACCAGACCCATGGCCCATCCAATCCAGTATTCCATCTCGGTCTGCATTCAGCGCCAGCTGCTTCGGAAGAAGCGGCACGGGAAATGGTTTGGATGAAGGACAGTTAAACTGGCTCCTTGCCATTTCCCTAATTCATCAGCTTCACTGTGAGGCTTTTTGGCCCAGTTTAACAACATGCAGTATGCTGGTTGGCAATGAACAGAGCAGCAGCAGTGCAGACAGCTGAAATGTTTGACAGATTACCTGCCTGCTAGCTAGCTACAAGCACCTATTAAATAGTGTAAGTACCTGCAAGGACAGAGATATGTTTATTTTTATTTTAATCTAGCTCATTATTTTAAGACAAGCCTTTTACATGGGGAAACATAATACAGACAGGTAAGATCAGGTAGGAAGGGACTGGATTCCAAACATGGTATCGGAAGTGGGAACTAGTGGGTAGCACAGGGAAATGGGACTCAGGTCTATTTTTAGGCTCTGAGTGGGAGGCTTGTCTTGTAGTCAGAGCAGGAGTGACTCAGAAACAGGAATCCTGGGTGCTTTTACTGGTGCTCTGGAGAAGAATGTGATCAAATGATTAGAGCTGGAGTGACTGGGAGACAAGCCCCTGGATTCAATACCTGGCTCAGTAAGAGTGCGTTTTGTGGTTAGAGCACAAGGATTAAGTTCTATTTTCATTAGGCTACTTGCAGCTGTTTGGGAAGAACCATGACCTTCTGTTCAGAGCACAGGATAGGACTCCCCAGGTCTGTTCCTGGCTTTGGGAAAAGATGTGTAGTGATTAAAGCAGGTCGGATCAGAAGTCAGTACTCATGTGTTCTCATAGACTCATAGACTTTAAGTTCAGAAGGGACCATTATGATCGTCTAGTCTGACCTCCTGCACAACGCAGGCCACAGAATCTCACCCACCCACTCCTGTAACAAACCCCTAACCTATGTCTGAGTTACTGAAGTCCTCAAATCATGGTTTAAAGACCTCAAGGTGCAGAGAATCCTACAGCAAGTGACCCACGCCCCATGCTACAGAGGAAGGTGAAAAACCTCCAGGGCCTCTGCCAGTCTGCTCTAGAGGAAAATTCCTTCCCGACCCCAAATATAGCGATCAGCTAAACCCTGAGCATGTGGGCAAGACTCACCAGCCAGATACCAAGGAAAGAATTCTCTATAGTGACTCAGATCCCACCCCATTTAACATCCCATCATAGGCCACTGGGCATATTTACTGCTAATACTATTTCTAGCTCTGCTACTGAACTCACTATATGACCAATGGCAAATCACTTAATCCCTCTGCTACACACCCACCCTCTTCCTCAATCTGGAAAACCATAAATAATTACACCTACTTCATAGGAATGGCACCAGAATCAAGTAATGTTTGATCCTCTGATGACAGATAAAAAACAGTGTTCCTATTATTATTATTATTACTACAGCTTTTGTATCATCTGCACCGGACAGGATTCATGCCTCTTGCTTCTCCAGTGATTTTAGTAATTTGCTCTGCAAATATCAACCAGCACAATTTTTGATGGTTCTCTCCTAAACATGCAAGAATTAAACAACAGTTTCCTTCTATCAGTGGATCTTTGAGGTACTTATTTGCTTTAAGCGTTTGCCTCGGAGACATATTTTGAAAAGTAGACAAATAAAATAATCTTCTTATGCTCACAAACAAATCCCTCATTTTAGGTTCTCTCTGCCACAGGGCCTGACGTCTCTGAGTTCATGGAGAAACAACAGAAAATGTCTTTAAAAGACTGGAAATACTCCTCTTATCCGTGCAGAATTCAGCAATAAACGAAATCGAGATGCAGCAGAGGACCTCTTCCTATTCTTTCACTTTACATTCATTTGGTTACTGGAACACCAGGAACATTCAGAATTTCATAGCTCCATTAAATCTCTTTTCCCATGATCTCTTAGATGGGAAAACAAGGAGGCTATTTACCTTGGTAAATAAAATACAGGTACTGGTGAGTTTGCCAAATACATAGTAAGAGACATTCCCTTTCCTGAAGAGCTTACAGTATAAAGAGACAAGACAAAAGGTGAGAGGTGAAAACAGAGTATCAATAGCAGTGAGTCTGTGGTGGCACAGACTTCAGTGCTGGCTACCTGCCCAAGAAAGTACCCTAGGTCTCAGTCAGCTTGTACAGTCTGAGCTGACACCCGAATTGCTGTGGCTTCGTTTTTCTTGGTACCTGCATTAGACCGGTTAAAGCTAGATCAGAGATTTCTACATATCACACCTCTGAATTGCAATTTAGACGTAGCCCTAGCTTTTGGTTTTCATCTGGAAGCAGTTTAGAATTAGAGATACAGTCAGCTTGCACAGAATATGTGCTAACACGAGGGCTTTGGACAGGTCACTTCAACTCTATGCCTGTGTTTAAAATGAGGAGAATAATTTTTATCTTTCCCACAGGGAGCTACCAGAGCCTTCTGTGCATATAAGGAGCTCACCTGAGGGGGGCATGCAGAATTTCTGGGGTTGGTATTCTTCTGGTGCCCTGGTGCGTAGGGCAGGCAGGTGGTAGGTCATGGCTGAGTGTCAGGAACCAGCAGGTTGCATGGGAGGGAAATAAGCAGCAGCCCAGCACACAGTGCCTCCTGGGACTCCCCCTTGGGCAATGTGGCCTCATGTCACCCTTTGCAAACTGGCATAATCTGGTCCCTTCATCTTAAATATGGTCCCGTAAATCCTCCGATGAAAGGTTCTAAACAAGGACCAATCAGTGATGGAAGCTGTGACTGATACTGCAACCATGGGGGAAGGTTACCACGGCTCATCCAGGGACTAAAAACAACAGGGGGTGATTAAGGCGGGTCTCAGACTACAGAAAACTCCAGAGAGGTACCATGCCCTGGGGTAATAGAGATTAAGTCTTTGGAAAACTCAGTTTGAACCAAAGAAAAGGCTTTTGGTATAAAAAGCTGAGCTTGAACTGATCTGTGGCCTTCCTTGCGATTCAGCAAATGGACAGGACTTTTGATCCTTTGGGGATTCCAACCTTTGCTGAAGGGTTGGAAAGATTTGACTTACCATGACCCCATCGGTCTGATGGGCGATTTATGGTACTTTGTGTGTTGTAAATCCCCTTTTTGTTTTATACGTTTTCTCTGTGTGCTTTTGTCTATAAAATAATTTTGCTTGCTTTTGAAGAGCTGTATGGTAATTTATAATTGCTGGCATATCTTGGTCTTTGGAGAGGAAGCAAAGTGCAGGTTCTGGCCTTTAGGCAGACTGACTTATTGGGGATATCATAGTGCATAGTAGGGGGCTGTGTAGCCTTAAAACCACTGGTCAAAAAGGGAAAGGGAAACAAGTCCCTATCCAGAGACAGGTGGAAGCCTCACAAGTGACTGGACACCCCTGGAGTGGATCACAGAGGGAGAGTACAGGTACAGTTAGCCTGAAACTCTGATAGATTGTGGGTGTCCGGAGACCCTAAAATCAGGGTCTCATCATGCCAGGCATTGTATATACACAAAGAGCCCATCCCTACCCTGAAAAATTCATATTCTCTCTCTCTCTCTCTCTCTCTCTCTCTCTGTGTATATATATATATAAACTTCTCTCTGTGTGTGTGTGTGTGTGTATATATATATACATAAACACAGACAAAAGGTGGGAGAAAGGAAGCATATCATTGGAAGCACACAGAAATTAAGTGATTTACCCAAGTTGGCACAGGGAGTCTGTGGCCTAGCTGGGGAATTGAACCTTAACCTCCTCAATTCCAGTTCAATTCCTTAACCATAAATTCATCCCTGCCCCCTCCTCCCAGTATAAGCAACACACTCAGAACCATTCCATGTATTCCATGACACACAATTGTTTCCCAGGGGAACATTTCTAACAGATTATGGTTCCCCCCTCTTCTTTCCTTTCCTTTCCTTCTCTTTTATTTGGGAGAGGGGGAGGAAAAGCGGTTGGGGATCTGATATATCATCGCCGATAAAAATATGCTGCTAGCTGTCTCTGCCTTGATGCCTCATCCTCTGCTGTATCAGTCAATCACACCGGGCCAGATTCAAATCTCAGCTATAACAGGTGTGAATATGGAGGACTTCCCTTTTACTCCAGTTATCAAGGAAATCAGAATCCGTCTCATGGAATAGCAGAGCAGCTCTCATTTTGGGAGAAGAGACAGATGCTGTCCAGGGGGCTACTAACACATAGACTGATGTGTATGTGCACAAATTACTACCTGTGCTCCTGAGGCAGATTCACAGGGCTTAATGAAGTCATCACCAGTCAAGAACTTCCTTCAGGAAATTAGAAAAAAAGGTCTCCTTGGACATTCTGTAAGAGATTTAAAAGTAACTATTCTTGAACAAAAAAACTTCAGAAACAGATTTCAAAGAGAAACAGCAGAACTAAAATTCATTTGCAAATTTAACACCATTAATTTGGGCTTAAATAGGGAGTGGGAGAGATTGGCTCATTACAAAAGCAGCTTTGCCTCTCCTGGAACTGACACCTCCTCATCTATTATTGGGAGTCGACCACAGCCACCCTGATCGAATTGGCCCTGTCAACTCCCTTCTCTTCATGCGTTGTCATATAATGCCTGCATCCGTAACTTTCACTCATGCATCTGAAGAAGTGAGGGGCTTTTTTACTCACAAAAGCTTATGCCCAAATAAATCTGTTAGTCTTTAAGGTGCCACCAGACTCCTTGATGTTTTTTTAGGGAAAAAAATTTGTATATTAAAAATGTTAAAAAGAGGAACATGAGCAGATAATCAAGTTCCCGCTGCACTAGACATGAGACTGCTGAACCGATTCATTGCTAAATTGCATAAAATGGAGCCAGATGAGGGGCGGGGACCTGATTTAATCTCATCCACACAGGTTTATTTAGATGGCAAGACCTTTGGGGCAGGGACCTTCTTTTAGTTATGTATGTGTTTATGCAGTGTCTAGCATAAACACATACATATATAGTGCTCTGATCCCTGAACAGGACCTCTAGGCTCCCCCTTTACAAAGAATAAGTAATAATGATAAAGGGTAAGTCTGGATTTACGACAGAGGGACTCAGATCAGAATCTAGCCCAGTGTTTTTAGCTCAGGGTGAAATTCACCTCTACACATAACACAGGGACTGTCTACTGGGTCCAATCACTTTTCAATTTAATTCAGCTCTGTCATTGACAGTGGCCAATAGCAGCTGCTTCAGAGGAAGGTGCTCTGCATTAGGCTGGTACAGAATATCCTATCCACAGGGAAAGTGTGTTCCCAAATCCCTATGATTAGTTAGATATTGATTTTGGCCCTGAAGCACGAGGATTTATTTCCCTCCCAAGAAACTTAACATTCTGTTCAATCTTCATTATTTTAACTTTGGGATGTTCTCATTATCCATATAAATACACAGTCATTTTTATTTGCACCCACTAAACTCTCCTGTCTCAATGAGTTCCAAAAGCTAAATAAAAATAAAGCTTTCCTATTTCTCATTTATAAAATCTGCAGCTTTTTGTTTTCATTGAATGTTCCCTTGTTCTTGGATCTTAAGTGAGGCCTAAGTAGTGAATTACTAGTGTACTGTCCTCCTGATCCACGGAGTTATCCGTAATTGCCAACACTGAAAATGATGGACCAGATCCTCAGCTGACGTACATTTTTCACCAGTTGAACATCTGGCTCAATATGTTAATGCCCTTTGGGCAAACTAGGTCATGAGAAAACTTAAACAGTCCATCATTATTTCACATTCTTTCAACTTTATTCCATAAACCACATGTCGTAATTAACATACGGGACTTGCTAATTGATATGCATGGGAGTAAAGTAAAATCCTTCCAGATGTAGTAAGCAGAAGTGACAGATTTAGGCATAACGGAAGCTCATATTTTATTTATCCCTGAACAGGAGTGAATGTGTGTGCTGAACTGCGAATGATCAAATTAGGTGATTTCAAATACACCTCTGAACTCAAGTCTCATAGAGCAGTTTCCATTTTCTAAGCAGCAAAGGTTGCTATTTTACCTACAGATATTTTCCCTTCCTCGCTTTCTGAGTTTTGGGCATAATATGCATCCCAGCAGCTTTGTGGATATGATAAAAGATCACTTGCACCCTTCCCTGAAATGACTAATGGGTTCAGTCCATTCAGCATAGATAAAAATGAAAATAAATTGTATCAATGGAGCAGAAAAAGTGGAGTTTGACAATCAGATTATTTAGCCTCAGGTATACAGAGGAATCTTCCTTTTTAAAACAAACTAACTGACTTAGTAAGCTTCCATGGTAACATGTCCAAGAATTGTGCTATCTGAAAAAGTAGTTAATAGTTGTACTTGAAGGTATATAAAAAAATATAGTATAACTGGGTGGGGATTTTCAAAAGAGCCTGAGAGAGTTAGGAACTCAAATCCCATTGATTTCCAGGGGGAGTTGGGTCCTTTGAAGACTTCAACTTTTAAGATATTGAAACAAATCCATAGCTACCTAGGGATTTCACCATTATCATTATGGTGAACACCACAGCCAATGAAAATTTCATAAACAGCAGATCTGAGACCTATGTGTACAGTGCCACTCCTTCTCATTCCCACCCTCACCTCAGCCCTTAAATGCAAGGAGAATCTCTATTAGTTGCTGTGAATATAGAGACTATGACACACACTCCTGATTCCATCCATTAAAGAGAAGCACTGCTGCACACACACGTGCCAGTTCATTACTGTGTTATTATTGCAATCACTGTTAAATGCAAAACAGAACATAATAAAAAGCCCTTTCATTTCATATTAACCCCGGTGCACTGTTCCAGAAAGGTAAAATTCCCATTAACTTCAGTAGGTATTTTGCCTAAGTAAGGACTGTAGAATCCATTATTAAAGATTGGTGTAGCTGTTCAAGTAAAATAAACACCATGAACCTCCTTTCACTTTCAGATCCAAACTCGAACCAAGCCTTCTGAGGTTTAGATAGGAAGTTTTTCAGTTCCCAGAGATCAGCTCTCTTCCAGCTGGGACTAGAAGCTAAAGACGAAGTGCCATAAGGAAGACTCTTCTTGGGATCAGAAGTAGGAGGAAGCAGAAATCCCACAAGAAACCCTGTTCTCAGAAACTTTCCAGCCTAGCGTGCTGACTCAAGAGGAAGTTTGAATAAGCTTCAGATAAGAATGTGAACTGACCTTAAGCTTGAAGCCTTTTGTGTTTCAGCTGTCAGCTGAGGTGACGGAAACAGACCACCAAGTGTCATCCTTACAGTTTACTATGCAATCCTGCAGTCACATCTGCTTTAGTCCATATCAGGAGTACGCCTACACTACGGGATTATTCCGATTTTACATAAACCGGTTTTATAAAACAGATTGTATAAAGTCGAGTGCACACGGCCACACTAAGCACATTAATTCGACGGTGTGCATCCATGGTCCAAGGCTAGCGTCGATTTCTGGAGCGTTGCATTGTGGGTAGCTATTCTGTAGCTATCCCATAGTTCCCGCGGTCTCCCCCAGCCCTTGGAATTCTGGGTTGAGATCCCAGTGCCTGACGGGGCAAAAACCATTGTCGTGGCTGGTTCTGGGTAAATGTCGTCACTCATTCCTTCCTCCAGGAAAACAATGGCAGACAATCATTTCACGCCCTTTTTCCCTTGATTGCCCTGGCAGACGCCATAGCACGGCAACCATGGAGCCCGTTCAGCTTTTTTTTTTACTGTCACCGTATGTGTACTGATGCCACTAGCAGAGGTGTTACTGCAGCGCTACACAGCAGCATTCGTTTGCTTTTGCATGATAGCAGAGACGGTTATCAGTCGTTCTGTACTGTCTGCTGCCATTGTAAATTGGCAGTAAGATGACGGTTATCTGTCGTTCTGTACTGTCTGCTGCTATCATGGGTGCCCCTGGCTGAGGTTGGCAAAGGCAAAACTGGGAATGACTCCCCGAGTCAATTCCTCCTTTATGGTTTCTAAAAATAGAGTCAGTCCTGCCTAGAATATATAGCAAGTGCGCTAGAGAACCAGTGTATCAGAGAGCACAGCTGCTCCATGTCAGATCCTGCAGAAATGATGAGCTACATGCCATTCATTGGGGGTGCCCCTGCAACAACCCCACCCATTGCTTCCCTCCTCCCCCAACCTTCCTGGGCTACCGTGGCAGTGTCCCCCCATTTGTGTCATGATTTTATAAAGAATGCAGGAATAAGAAACAGTGACTTGTTAGTGAGATAAAATAAGGGGGAGGCAGCCTCTCGGTGCTATGACAGTCCAGGCAGGACATTAAGCGGTGCGGAGGAGAGGAGCCCAGCATCCCGCTGCTATGATCGTCCAGGCAGGACAGAATCTTTTCTTTACACAGGAAAGGGAGGGGGCTGAGCTCCATCAGTTGCTATGATGAGGATGGTTACCAGCCATTCTGTACCATCTACTGGGAATGACCAGGAATCATTCCTATTTTTACCCAGGCGCCCCCAGCTGACTTCACCTGAGGCCAGCCAGGAGCGCTCACGGGCTGATGGTGACGACGGATATCAGTCATATTGTACCGTCTGCCACCAGGGAGGGGAGAGGAGCGGATACTGCTCTTCACTGCTGCAGCGTCGCGTCTACCACCAGCATTCAGTAGACATAGGGTGACATTGAAAAAGGTCAAGAAATGATTTCTTTCCCTTTTCTTTCACTTGGTGGGGGGAGGGAGTAAATTGACAAGCTATACCCTGAACCATGCTGGACAATGTGTTTGAACCTAGAGGCACTGGGAACTCAGCCAAGAATGCAAATAGTTTTCGGAGACTGCTGTGGACTGTGGGATAGCTGGAGTCCTCAGTACCCCCTCCCTCCATCCATGAGCGCCCATTTGATTCTTTGGCTGTCCGTTACGCTTGTCACGCAGCACTGTGTAGTCTGGAGATTTTTTTCAAACGCTTTGGCATTTCATCTTCTGTAACAGAGCTCTGATAGAACAGATTTGTCTCCCCATACAGCGATCAGATCCAGTATCTCCTGTACGGTCTATGCTGGAGCTCTTTTTGGATTTGGGACTGCATGGCCACCCGTGCTGATCAGAGCTCCACGCTGGGCAAACAGGAAATGTAATTCAAAAGTTCGCAGGGCTTTTCCTGTTTACCTGGCCACTGCATCCTAGTTCAGATTGCTGTCCAGAGCGGTCACAGTGGTGCACTGTGTGATACCGCCCGGAGGCCAATACTGTCAATTTGCGGCCACACTAACCCTAATCCGATATGGTAATACCGATTTTAGCGCTACTCCTCTTGCTGGGGAGGAGTACAGAAACCGATTTAAAGAGCCCTTTATATTGTTATAAAGGGCCTCGTAGTGTGGACAGGTGCGGCGTTAAATCGGTTTAACGCTGCTAAAATCGGTTTAAACATGTAGTGTAGACCAGGCCCTGGTCACATGCCAAGAAATACAGTGATTTTTTGTTTTTTTAAGTTACAATATTGTAGTATTAATCCTGCAAAATGCTGAGTTGTTGGGGCTACCTGATGGCAGTATTGGGCCCCATGTCTCACAATCTGGTACAGAACATTTGAAAACAGATTGATCACTCTTTTTAAAAATATTATTACTTGTTCTTCATGTAATGACAACCTATTTAGCCTTAGAAACCAATAGCTGACATTACAAAATGATCTTAGTTTAGGCAAATCAGGGAGAACAATCTTTTTCACCATATTGTTTTAAACAAGATTATTTATATCACGTTGGATTAGACGAGGGTTGGAGACTGGTTTTCCAATATGTATAAGAATATTTTTACGAGTTTATTTCTATGAACCTAAATTATGCAAAGCCATCTTAAAAGCTCTTTAAATGGCATGTTTCAAATGAGGTTCCTTTTACAGTATGCCATACTCCAGGATTCTCTTCTGCCAGTCATATCTGCCTCCTACTACTCTATCTATACTTACAGGCTGAAATCCTAGCTCTGTTGAAGTCAATGGTGAAATTCCCATTAATTTCAGTTTCACCTTTCATAGCTAGAGCAGAGGAGGCTTCCTGGTCATAAATTTACTTTTATTTCTTTGTCGCTTAAAGACCTAGATGAGGCAAGGAGATAGAGGTCTCAAAATAGGTACATCAGAACATTTTCCTCCTCCCTGAGAATCAAGGGCTATTGACTTCAATGGAGGAGTTGGCAACAAGTAAGTATTATTGCATATAAAAACCACTGTCTGAAAGAGAGGAGCTGTTGGTCTCATCTTAAAAAAGAAAAAAAAAGTACAAAAGTGGCCACCAGTACAAAATCAGTATTTACCAACCAGTGGCACTGGGAACACCAAACTTTTTCCTTATACCTAAAATCCAAATTTAAGGCTTGATCCAACTCTCATGGAAGTCAATAGAGAGACTGCAAGATTAGACCTTTAATGTGGTGTATGTGAGAGAGAGATCTGCCGGCAAATATAGCCTTTTTAATGGCTTCCATCATATTTCTAGCAATAGCATTACACCACGGGCCACTCCCGAATGATCAAGCCTGGGGTGTAATTGCCATTGATGCTGCCTTCTTTCAAATTAGCATTCCCCTCACCCCATATAATGAAGTAAATTGTATTAATTTGCTTGTAATTAAACTAAGGTGGATAAGTAGAAGCTTTCAATGCTACCATCTGTGGAACCAGAGTGTTTGTAATGGAGCTTTCAAAATTCATTATGAGAATAATTCTAATAGGAGTTTACACCTGCTATTGAGTGAGGCTTATTCCAGTTTTGCTTAATCAGTTTAATTCAAAAGCTGTGGTGACATTATCACCTTAAAAGAAAATTGCAGCCATTTTTGCTCAGCCTGGAAATCTGCAATTTCAAAAGGTTGGAAATGTTTGGCAATAAACTCATGCTATTAAAAAAAAAAACCTGTTAAATGTAGGTCAGATTATGAATCTTTTACTCTCTTTAGGGAGTAGTTCCTCACATGAGAAGTCTCATTGACTTCAATAGAACTACTCGGGTGAATAATTGTTCACCACTGGGAATAAAAGATTCACAACTTAGCTTTTTATTTAACAAGATTTTATGAATGATTGTAAAGGGGGTAGCATCAATGGGGCAGAACCTCGGCTGTATAAACTGTCATAGTTCCACTGAAACCAATACATCAGCTGAGGACCTTCCCCAGACCTGGCCCCTTCATGAATGGATGTCCTGCAGGATATACTGAATTAATTATTGTCAGAGATGTAGTAGTAGTAGTTTTGGATAAAATAATCTGTCAACACAACAGCAATGAATCCATTTTCCCCTGACTGTTTACAAAAAGGCCTATACAAGAGGTTAATGTATCCCACTATAGGTGTGCCTGCTCGCCACGTGCACCAGTGCCTGAAGTTTTTCCCTTAGCGGTATCCATAGTGGGGGAGCACCGCTGCGACCCCTGGAGTGTGGCCGACATATCGTGCCATAAAGGGGGCTGCGTGCTCCCTCCACCCTCAGTTCCTTCTTGCCAGACAACTCTGACAGAGGGGAAGGAGGGTGGGACGTGGAATACACGTGAGCAACACATCTCGAAGAACGCCAGTTACGGAAACAGGTAACTGTCCTTTCTTCTTTGAGTGATTGCTCATGTGTATTCCACTATAGGTAACTCCAAGCTATACCTGAGAAGGCGGGTAGGAGTTTAAATGTGAAGTTTTAAGGGTTACCAGGGCGGAGCACCGCCCTACCAAACCCGGCATCATCCCTCGTTTGGGAGACGATCGCATAGTGCTATGAAAGGGTGTGGACAAAGGACCATGTAGCAGCCCTACAGATGTCCTGGATAGGGACATGAACCACATAGCCACGTGGAGTAGCAATGCTGTCAGGTGGAATGTGGCTAGGTTGGGATGGAGGAGACGACCTTCCTCCTGGGAGAGGAGGTCTGGGCAGAGCGGCAGCCTGCACAGAGAGCTGCTAAGTGTAGCAGTAGGGACCCATACCAATGCTGACAAGCCCAATCCAGGGCTATGAGAATGATCCTCGCCCTGTCTGACTTCACCTTCTGTAGGACCCTGCCTGTTAAGGGGAAGGGTGGAAAGGCATACAACAGGGGCCCCGACCATGGGAGCAGGAATGTGTCTGATATCGCCCCCTCACTCCCTCCCGCTCTGGAGCAGAATCGCGGACACTGCCGATTCTGGGCGGTGGCAAACAGGTCTACGTGGGGAGCGCCCCACTGTAGGAAGATCCACCTGGCTACTTCCCTGTGCAGGGACCACTCGTGCTGCTGGGAGAACACCCTGCTCAGGCAGTCAGCGAGCATGTTGCTATTGCCCGGCAGATACAAAGCCCAAAGAAGTAAGTTGTGGGCTATACAAAACTCCCACAGGAGTTGGGCTTCCTGGCATAAGGCCTGGGAAAGCGTGCCCCCATTTGTTGATGTAATACAAGGCGGTCGTGTCCATAAGGACTCTGACCACCTTCCCTTGTATGTGCTGGCAAAAGGCCATGCACTCCAGGCGTACAGCCCTGAGCTCCCTGACATTTATGTGCAGGGTCAGTTCCTCTGGTGACCACATGTCCTGGGTCCTGATATCACCCATTCGGGCTCCCCAGCCCAGGTTCGATGCGTCCGACACTAGGTCTAGTGATGGAGGAGGCTCTCGGAAGGGGATCCTCCTGAGCAACATGATCCGGGGTGACCACCATTGGAGATCTGCCACCACCCTGGGCGGCAGCATGACCACCTTGTCCAGGCTGTCTCTGACCTGGGAGTATCAGGAGGCCAACCAGCGCTGAAGAGGCCTCATTCAAAGCCTGGCATGTCGTACCACATAGGTGCATGCTGTCATGCGGCCAAGGATTTGCGGGCACACCCAATGCCATGGTCACCAGAAAAGCCGTCACCGAGGCGATGAGAGCTTTGAGCATCTCGAATCTGTCCTGTGGAAGGGAGGCTATGGCCACCCGGGAATCCAGCTGTGCCCCTATAAAGCTTATGCGCTGAACCAGGATTAACGTGGATTTCTCCTCGTTTACCAGTAGGCCCAGACCTGCACAGGTGCTTAGCAGGACACTCATGTGCTGCTGCACCAGAGACCGAGATCGGCCCTTGAGCAGCCAGTCATCGAGGTAGGGAAAGATTTGCAGCCCGTTTTTACTGAGGTGGGCAGCCACGATGACCATACACTTTGTAAATACTCTGGGGGCAGTAGAGAGGCCAAAGGGGAGGACCGTAAACTGGAAATGGTCCTGACCCACCATGAAACGGAGGAAATGCCTGTGACCCTCGAATATGTGGATGTGAAAGTATGCATCCTGGAGGTCCAGCGCCGTAAACCAATCCCCCTGGTCTAGGGATGGAATAATAAAGGCCAGGGACACCATGCGGAATTTGCAACAAACGAGGAACTGGTTGAGATTCCGCAGGTCGAAGATGGGCTGGAGCCTGCCCTTCGCTTTCGGGATGAGGAAATACCTGGAGTAAAAACCCGTGCCTTGGTATTCTCGAGATACCCTTTCCACTACTCCCAGAGAAAGGAGGTGCTCCACTTCCTGACGGAGGAGGAGGGCATGCTCTGGGACCCCGGACGGCTGCCCAGACGGGGGACAGTTGGAAGGGGTGGAAACAAACTGCAGCCTGTACCCTTGGGAAATGGTTCTGAGGACCCATTGGTCCGATGTTATACCGGCCCATTGCAGTCGGAAGGCCAATAAACGGTTCATAAAAGGCAACTTTATTAAGTGCGGGGGGTAACACTGGCAACAGGCTCGGTGACCCCCCTCAATGAATCAAAAACGCCGCTTCCCCAGCTGCCTGGCCTTAGAGGTTGCAGGCCATGGGGCCAAACGGGATTGGCATTGGGACCAACACCTTAGTTCCCTCTGCCACTTAGGCTGGGGCTCGTATCTGCCCCAAATGAGAGGAGCAGAGGTTTGAGGCCTGGGCTTGTCCTTAGAGGAAGGGACGTACAGGCCTAGTGTCTGAAGGGTGGTGCAGGAGTCTTTCATCCCGTGCAGACTGGTATCTGTCTATTCTGCAAACACGGCCTTACCATCAAACGGCAGGTCCTGCATTATAGATTGGAATTCAACCGACAACCCTGAAAGCGAGAGCCACAATGCCTGTCGCATGGAGACTGCGGAAGCCATCGTATGAGCAGCTCTGTCTGCTGCATCCGAAGCTGCCTGGACAGCTGCTTTGGCCGTGGCCGCACCCTTGTTGATCAAGGCCCAAAACTCCTTTCCGTCCTTGTCCTGGAGAAGGGGATCAAACTTAGAGAGGGAACCCCAGAGATTAAACTCATACCAGCTCAGCAGTGCCTGGTAGTTGGCCACTCAGAGCTGGAAACTCTCGGATGAATAAACCTTTTTTCCAAAGGTGTCCAGTCTATGAGCGTCCTTGTCTTTTGGTGTGGGTGTGGGCTGGCCATTCCGCTCATGGGTGGTGGACCAACTGTACCACCAAGGAGTTAGGAGCTGGGTGGGTGTAGAGGTACTCATGACCCTTTGTGGGGATGAAGTACTTCCTCTCGGCCTTTTTGGAAATTGATGCAAGGGAGGTCGAGGTGTGCCAGAGGCCAGTGGTGATGTTGGCTACTCCCTGATGGAATGGGAGTGCCACACGCCCCAGTACCGATGAGGTGAGGACATTGAAGAGGTTATTGGAGGGCTCCTCCATCTTCTCGGCCCGAAGCTCGAGATTTGCTGCCACCCTCTTAAGCAGCTCCTGATGTGCCTTGAAATCCTCTTGGGAAGAGGAAGGCAGTACTGCAACTGAATCCCTCGGTGCCGAAGAAGTGGATGGTGCGATGCCTTCAGCCATCAATGGCATCATGGGCTCGACATCCAGAGTTGGTGCCAGGGGTTCGGCGCCCATGGTCTGATCCCGGTGCCAGAGTGGTGACGCAGGGAGGCCTTGAGAGGCTCCCGCCACGGAGCAAGGTCTCAGCTGCGCAGGAACCTGAGGCATGGTGCCCCAGTGGCACCATTGTCCTTGCCAGGGAACGACTTGGAAATGAGTTGCCTCAGCGCCGGCAGGGCTGATTGGTCATGCGGTGCGGTGCGGCTCGGGGAGAGACGGCTGCGCGCTGATGCCGAAGTCCTGGAGGAACGCACAGTGTCATAGGAATGACTGGAGCGGTCTCCGTCATGACGGCTCCTGCCACGAGACTTCGACCTGGAGGAAGTCGAAAGGTAGATTTCCAACGAGGTATCTCTGGACTCCCTGCGGCGCCTGCGACCAGGGTGCCTCAGTGCCGGGGACTCTTGGGACGCACTCTGAGCATGGCCTCTGTAATGGCTGGTGCTTGAGTACGAGCCTCGGTGCTGACGGCATCGAGACCTGTTCCTCTCGGACTGGCTGGAGGAGAAAGGGCGTCATCTCTTGTCACCTCCTCGACGGCGTCCGAGACCAGAGGGGTGAGATCTGCTCACTGAAGAGCCGGGACGCGGAGTCGACGTGCGTCACGGAGCTCTACTCAGCACCTCGACCTGGGAAGGTGCCTCGACCTCCGACACCTCCGGGGAGGGCTGATGGGTGCCCAAGGGCAGCTTTCCATGGGACTGGGGGCCTGACTGAGGCGGCACACTCGGCACCGGAAGTACCAAGTTATTGCACGCGGCCTGAGCTGCCTCTGGTGTTGACAGCATGTGTACTTCGAGCGAGACTCGCATGGACGGGAGTGGACTACTAGGCTCAGGAACCAACCCATGCAACAAACCTCGATGCCAATTCTGCCCACATATCTACACCAGCGACACCATCACAGGACCTAACCAGATCAGCCACACCATCACCAGTTCATTCACCTGCACATCCATCAATGTAATATACACCATCATATGCCAGCAATGCCCCTCTGCTATGTACATAGGCCAAACTGAATAGTTCCTAGGTAAAATGATAAACGGACGCAAATCAGATATTAGTAATGGCAATATACAAAAACCTGGAGAAGAACACTTCAATCTCCCTGGACACACAATAGCAGATTTAAAGGTAGCCATCCTGCAGTAAAAAAAACTTCAGGACCAGACTTCAAAGAGAAACTGCTGAGCTTCAGTTCATCTCCAAATTTGACACCATCAGCTCAGGATTAAACAAAGACTGTGAATGGCTAGCCAACTACAAAAGCAACTTCGCCTCCCTTGGTGTTCACACCTCAACTGCTAGAAGAGGGCCTCATCCTCCCTGATCGAACTAACCTCGTTATCTCCAGCCTGATTCTTGCTTGCATATATATACCTGCCCCTAGAAATTTCCATTACATGCATCCGACGAAGTGGGTATTCACCCACAAAAGCTCATGCTCCAATACATGTTAGTCTATAATGTGCCACAGGATTCTTTGCTGCTTTTCCTTGTGTTAGTTACCACATGTTAGCTGATGTGTAGTAAGAAGACATCTTTTATTTCTAGTGAATAAAACGGCATGACTCTCCTTTGTACCATTCAGGATGTGTCAATGGGCCTTAAAATCGGTGTTACAGTACACACTTTAAGGGCCTTTTACACGGCCAGTGTGATATAAATAGGACTTAATGGAAAGGAGAAACAGGTCCCTTGGTATTTAACCTTCAGTAAAGCACCATACCTTCACTGTTGGGTAGGTTGCATGCTATCTTGGTATTTCTCCTTCCTTATTCTGCAAAGCTAACAGATACAAGTACCAAGAATTGCCCTAGATCTTATACCACTGACAAATGGCAGCTACTACATTGTTTGACATGTGAGCAAGCTTACTAATTCCATAAGCAGTTTCTTAGCTGCCATTTATACATATATATAAAATTGTTTACTATTTTTTTAAACACAACAGAATGAGACAGACATAAGAAGTTATTGGCATTCATTTTCAACCTTGAAGTCACCTGCTCCATTAGCCCTGACTGCCCGTCTTATTTGTATACGCCATCTGACATTTCAACACTGATGAGCTGCTCACAGTCATGGAATTTGGCATGCACAGCTTATTTCCATTCAGGTTGGAAATGCAGAGCTGGTGTAATGCACAGGGACGGTATTAAAGGAAGAGAAACAGTCAGGGCTGAATTTAGGGGCAGACAAACCAGGAGACCACCTAAGGTGCTGGGCTTGTGGTGCTGTTTTTGTTGTTAGCGACAACTGGGGAAATTGAATGTTTGAAGTAAAATATTTCAGGTATTCCATATGTGGATATATTTTTCACTAACCTAGAATGTTCTGGACCTTTGTAGAATCTCGTGGAATCTTCCACACTTTCTGATAACTACATTTTCCTTGAACCTCCTAGAATGTTGTCTGCCATGCCCAGGGCCGCCTGGGGGGGGAGGGGGACAAGTGGGGCAATTTGCCCCAGGCCCCAGGCTCTGCAGGGGCCCCCACAAGAAGAGTTGAGGCACCCTCCCTGGCCCGACCCCACCTCCACCCCTCTCTCGGAGCCTCAGCACATCCAGGAATGTCCCTGGACAGCGCTGCAGCGTGGCTCTGGTGGGGCCTGAGCTCCTCTCCTCTCAGAGCTGCGTGGTAAGAGGGTGGGGCTGCAAGCTCCAGGCCAAGCGGAGGGAGCTCAGGCCCTGCTGCAGCTCGCAGCCCTGCCCCCTTACCACATGGCTTTGAGCGGGGAGGAGCTCAGGCCCCACCAGAGCCATGCTGCAGCGCTGTCCAGGGACACTCCTGGATGCAGCACGCTGAGGCTCTGGGTCAGGGGGAAGCTGGGGTTGTGGGCCCAGGGAAGTTGGATAAGGGGCAGGGAGTCCCAGGGACAGTCAGGGGACAGGGAGGGGACAGAGGTTGGGGGGGGGCGGTCAGGGGACAGAGTTCCGGAGGTCTGTCAGGACTCATCGGGGGGGGGTGGATAGGGGTCGGGGCAGTCGGGACAGGAGCAGGAGTGGGGTCCCAGGGTGGTGGTTGAGGGAGGGGTGTCTCTGGGGGATGGTGAGGGGACAAGGAGCAGGGTGGGTCGGGGATTCTGAGGGGGGCAGGCAGTGGGTGGGGGTCGGATAGGGAGAAGGGCCAGGCTGTTTGGGAGGCACAGCCTTCCCTACCCTAAAGCTCATTCAGCAGTTTGAGGCTTGCAGAAGAGCCAAGCTGTTAGCTTTTCCATTAGGGCTACCATCCCTTTCACTTCTCAAATGCCAAATTATAGTCTATATTTCATTTCAGTGCCATAGGGAGATTCATGTCAGGGGACGGTAGCTTCATTTAAAATTAGCCACTGGGGGAGGGATCACATGAGAAGATAATATCCTACTCCACCTACCTCCTTCCCAAGCCTATCAAGGGAGATCCCTCCCCCCGCCCCTGCATTCCCTGAGGCTTCAGTGGGGCTAATTCAGTGGTTCTCAGACTTTTTTTTTACTGGTGACCCCTTTCGCATAGCAAACCTCTGAGTGCAACCCCCCTCCCTTATAAATTAAAAACAATTTTTTATATATTTAACACTATTTATATATATATGTAACATATTTGCTGGAGGCAAAGCGGGGTTTGAGGTAGAGGCTGACAGCTCGCAAGCCCCAGTAATAACTTTGTGACCCCCTGAGGGGTCCTGACTCCCAGTTTGAGAACCCCTGGGTTAATTTAATTTTAGCACACTGTGTCCATTCACATGCATGTGCTATTTTGAGCATTTCAATTTTCACAACATAGGCTGATCCCAGATTCTGGAACAAGCTCAAATGCTCAGTTCATGGAGTATGTACATAAGCTATACTATAGACAAACCCACAGTAACCGTCTCCAGTTTGTGAGGGACCCCATGGAGCCAGTCTCTAGGAAACAGATAAATGCATGGAGGTTAAGTCCATTAATGGCTATTAGCCAGGATGGGTAAGGAACGGTGTCCCTACCCTTTGTTTGTCAGAGGGTGGAGATGGATGACAGGAGAGAGATCACTTGATCATTACCTGTTAGGTTCACGCCTTCTGGGGAACTTGATGTTGGCCATTGTCGGTAGACAGGATACTGGGCTGGATGGACCTTTGGTTTGACCTAGTATGGCTGTTCTTATGTTTTAACCTAAATGAACCCAAAGTTATGGAGACAGTTATGAGTCAAGGAAGCCAGCAGAGTATCAGAAACCTGGAAAAAACTCCGACTGGATGGGCTCAGGCATTTGGTCACAAGCTGAGGTGGTTCGAAAGTTTTGGATTTTTTTTAAGTAGAAATTTTTTATTGTTTCTTTAAACAATCAAACACAGCAAGCAGCAAATATTTGGCCACACACATCTGAAACCCCAAACCATGTTCAGGTTTTGGCAGACTAATTTCAGCTTTTCAATTAAAAAAAACACAACAAATTTTGAAGGAAAGCAGACACTGTCTGTGATCTTTTTCTGCTTTTTAAAAACCCCTAGTTTTCGATCCAAAAAAAGTTTTGAAGGAAAATATTTCTCCAACCCTTTTAATGAGCTTTAGTGCCTTTTAGTACTAGCTGATGCTGAGAACCAGTGATACCTTGTAAAGAAGTTTTCTCAAAACTGGATTTGTGCTGAGATGTGGAAGGTTTATTTTTCCCAGGCCCACGGGGGGGAGGGGGAGCAAGTGGGGCAATTTGCCCCAGGCCCCACAGGGGCGCCCACGAGAATATAGTATTGTATAATATTGCAAATTTTTTTATGGAAGGGGCCCCCGAAATTGCTTTGCCCCAGGCCCCCTGAATCCTCTGGGTGGGCCTGGCCATGCCTCCACAGTATATAAGGGGCAGGGCATCACTAGTCAGTCAGTGAGATATAAGAGAGAGCACAGCTGCGATACTGTGAACCTTGTTTCATGGTGTAATTGTGAACATGTACTTGTGTTTTAAGACCTGAAGAGAGTAAACAGCAACAAATAATGAACATATTTAATGAGATGCCAGAGATATCTATCAAACCTCTATCTATGAAAGACTATAAAAGTAATACTTCTTTTGCCATGCTTAACACGTAATGTTTGATGTCTTTCTAAGACTTCTGAAGCTCAGGCTAACTAAAACATGTCTTCGATCAACAATGGCCGATGAAAGACTGACATTGCTGGCTATTTTATCACTTGAAAATGCCATTGGCCAATCTCTGGATCTGTGACATTGTGCTTCAGTTCGTGAGGGCAAAGGCAAGAAAAGGAATTGTCATAACATATTCCCAGATTTGGACCTTAGCGTCCAAAATATGGGTGTTAGCATGAAAACCTCCAAGCTTAGTTACCAGCTTGGACCTGGTAAAGCTGCCGCCACCCAAAAAATTAGAGTGTTTTGGGGCACTCTGGACCCCCCAAAAACCTTCCCTGGGGACCCCAAAGACCCAAATTCCTTGAGTCTTACAACAAAGGGGAATATACCATTTCCTCCCACTTCTCCCTTCCAGGTGTTCCCTCCCTGGGTTCCTGGAGAGATACACAGAAGCAAGCTCCGTGAATCTAAACAGAGGGACTCCACCCTCCCTATTTCCAGTCCTGGAAAACACAAGTACCGAGAGAGAGCTAATCTCTCCCTTTCCTCCCTCACTCAGAGGGTATGCAAAGTCAGGTTAATAAAGCTAACACAAAAAGATTTTCCCCCCTGACTTCTTCCTCCCACCAATTCCCTGGTGAGTTGCAGACTCAATTCCCCGGAGTCCCCACTAAAGAAAAACTCCAACAGGTCTTAAAAAGAAAGCTTTATATAAAAAGAAAGAAAAGGACATAAAAATGGTCTCTCTGTATTAAGGTGACAAATACAGGGTCAATTGCTTAAAAGAAATATGAATAAACAGCCTTATTCCAAAGAACACAATTCAAAACACTCCAGCAACTACACACATGTAAATACAAAAAAAAAAAAAAAAAACTCCTATTGTTTTATGATCTTTCTACTCACAACTTGGAAACAGAAGATTAGAAAGCAGGAGACAGAAAAATCCTTCCCATAGCCGAGAGGGACAGACACAAGACAAAGGACAAAGAACTCACACACAAACTTCCCTCCACCCAGATTTGAAAAAGTCTTGTTTCCTGATTGGTCCTCTGGTTAGGTGTTTCAGGTTACTCCTTTCCGGGTAAAAGAACATTAACCCTTAGCTATCTGTTTATGACAGGAACCTTTTGAACTAAAGGACTAGGGTTAACATTCTAAGGGCTTGTCTCCCCTTACTGGGGGATTGACGTGCATTTCATGGGAGAGTTTCTTCCATCAATCCAGTGTGGTGTAGATACTGCAATAAGTTGACCTAAGGTACGTCAACTCCAGTGACATTATTCACGTAGCTGGAGTTGCGTAACTTAGGTCAACTTAGCCCCATAGTGTAGACCTGCCCTAAGGCAGTCACCTACTGTCACACTACTTAATACTGGTCTGCCCAATGTTGGTGCACAGTTCAATTTCTTGTTCTTAGTACATTTCAGTTACGGAAACTTTTTAATTTTAAGAATAAGCTTAGAGGGAATGATTTTTTATTTGCTTCCATATGGCATGAATAAATACAGATTTACAGATCTTAGTGTGAAAATTTATCATCTTATATGACAGGAATAAATCATGCAAATTGTGCACTGAAGTCATGAAATGGGCTATTTACATTGCACTAGTTCTCACTGAGCTAGTGCGTATGCCTAAACAAGTGGGAAAAATCACACCCCTAGCTCATTATGTAGATTTAACCTAAGAGACTGAGGTGCCCAAATCCACACCCCAAACTGCCTTTTGAAAATGTCATTATTGTTAGACCACCAAAGGTGTAGAAAGCATCTAGAGCTCGCCTAACTCTGCACCCACTGAAATCAATAGGGAACTTTTAGCGAGCAATTACTTGGTGCACATGGACAGTTAGTGCACAGCCCGCCTGAGCACTGTGGTATTACAACCCAGGTTGCCATGCACACAATATAAACAACAACTCCATTAAAGTCAGGAAGTTCAGAATTATGTCCCATATAATTCCACAAACACTCCTTCCTGAGAGAGAGAATGTTTCAAAACCAAAAGTTTGTTATATAATAATATTCTTCTTCTGAACAGATGAGGAGGGAATCCAGTGCTAATTTCTATTGTAATATGAATCTGCCACACAACTGAAACCTATAATTTGGGATTTAAATTAGATTAATTCTAGTGTTTCAACTATATTAATAGTCCTTTTTATTTGATATATTTAAGAAAAAAAGGATGATAAAATACACTGAGAGAAAATAAGCTTTATGGAAACCAGCCAGTCTCCAGAACAGCTTTAACTGACTTTAGCAAAGTGGCTTCTACCACTTCGTTTTGTGAATGAATTCAGTCTAATAAATCTCAAGTAAACTTTTCAAAAGTGCCTACATCGCTCTTGAAAATAGAGTATAGGAATTATCCCATTGACTTTGTCTGGGACTTAGGCTCTTAAGTCCGTTAAGTCACTTCTCAGTGGTGCAGGGTAGAATTTTCAGAAATGTTTTCAGGCTATTCAGACTAAATTTATTTTGGATTAATCTCATCCTATTACTCTTAGCTGTCTTCCCAGTGAAGAAGCCTCAACAATTCTTTTCCTTTCATGGCATTTCCACACCTCAGAGGCTTATAAGCTGCTAACATATTTTCCCTCAGTGATTATCAATTGGAAGACTGTGTACAAACCTGATATATGCTATCATAATGCACCAGAGCCCATCTTCCTTGAAGCAGACTTTGCCCAGAAATTCACCAAGAATTTGAACCTGTCATGACCTGGGCTTGGTCAAAATGGCAGTCTCATTCCATCCAAAGATGGTGACTGTACCAGTTGTGAGTCTTATCAGTTGGACTATGTCCTACAAAGGCACATTTGAGATGATCCCAGGATTTTTTTAAAAAGCTATTAAAAATACAATGCACATTCTTTTCCTCATGAAAAGGTCTTTCTTGCCATGATTAATTCATAAAACAGCTGTGTTCTGACCATGCATCCCATCTGGCCTATTATGGTAATATGCATGGAACAGATTTGATTCAAGCATCTCACACCAAGGCCCTGTAATCGTATACAGTACCGTGGATAAGCAGATGAACATGTTCTGTCCATGGGCTGCCCGAGGGAAATGAAATCTCTGTGGATGAACCATAAATCACCACTTGCAAATGGATCTTTAATCAGAACATTTGAACATACTGCAGGAGATGTAAAAATTCAACTGCTGTTTATGTAATCCCTTTAACCCCTTCCTTTGCTTTTCTGTTCATGGCAGTTACATTCATAAGAGGGTGATCAGCATCCTCTAGGAGTGCAGCAATATTCACTTGGACAGGAGCTGTGCTGTTTCTTCTAACCTAGGGCTTGATCCTGGTAAGCACTGAGCACTCTCAACCCAGAGTGATTTCACTGGTATCTGTCACCAAGATTCAAATCCAAAAAGTATTTAAGTTCCTAACTTCCATTCATTTCACTGCAAGTTAGTAGCCTAAACTTCTGTGGATCTGGTTCTTAGAAACTAAGGGCCAAGAATTTATTGAGTTTCATTGGGAGTTTTCCCATTGACTTTGAATGAACTGACCTGAGGCATCACTCCTGCAACAAATTTAGACTCTGTCAGTTCAAGAAGTGGGAATGGATTCCTTCTTGTTTAACGTTGAATGGTGTTCTTATTCCAATAGGATAACTGATATGTCTTCTTTGTAACAATCTTTACATCCTGTGATCATACATAACAGGGCATGGGTCAAGACCTGCTTTTCGGGGGTTGCCAATTACAAAAAAAAAACTTGATTAATACTCCTGAACTCACACTAAAGTTCCTGGTTTTATGTAGAACTGTTTAAAAATTGGATTTTTTTTAAATTTCATTTGAAAAGAAATATTGTTTTATTTTGAAATGTTAAAAAAAATCCCATTTTGAGTCATGTAGACTCACCGCTTACTTTTGGTTATATATGTCCAGCAACTAGTTTTAAGTTTTACAAAAACCTCCAAACTTAGGTTAAGTTCACTGTAGGTTTCCTAGATTTTCTGGCAAGTCAGAGTCCAATTCCGAAGTGAGTTATGGCTTCATCAGGAATCTCTGCACAACTCAATGGTGGTTTATGTGGTTACCTGGGCCAGGCTCTAGGGATAATGGTGGAGGCAGCTACTCAAGATACACAGGGCAACTCAAATGGTGCAAAACTACGTATACAGAAAAATAATCAGAAGAGGGGGAAGAAATTTGTATGCACCACAAGGACATGAAGCGTTCAAGCCCCAACTCTATGGTGAGAGCAGTGATAATTCTTTCTGACAACTTGGGTTCAAGTCCTAGTTTAAGTCCGAAATGACAATGAGTTTAGTCGGCTCAACCTATGTCCCTAGTACAGCACAGCCCACACTGCAAATCCACCACACAATGTAATATGAGCAGCCACCAACACTTGCACAGCCTTAGAAACCATTTTGCACTCTGAGCAGTTCTTCTGAAACTCTTGAGAAAAACAAATTCTGCCAGAGAGACCATGGAACTGCGGTGCAGTTGCTCATTATAGACCTGGTTCAAAGACTAATGGTGTCAACGGGGTATTCACTGATATCAATGGGCTTTGCATCAGGCCCTCTGCAGCTGCTTCTCTAGCCTCAATGATGGAACACGCCCCTGCATCACTTTGCCAATTTATAGAGGTGAAACAGCCTGTGTACCCTTTTCTCTCCATCCTATCCTCAAGTCATCTCTGCACAGTTGCACACGGGGGACTTGCATCAGGAATGCTGTCCAGTACCCACTGTGACCTTTCCAAGAGAAGTAGTCATGCAAGAGATGGCATAATTTTCCTCTGTAAGCAGATAGGATAGGCCACAGGAGAAACCTAACCTGTCTTTAAAGAGTTTAGTAGCTTGGTTACTTTGCTCTCTGATCTAGCAAAACATTTAGGTCCTGATTCAGCAGGGGACTGGCTTGAGACAATGGAACAAACTCCCCCAGGAACCAGGGGACATTTCGCCGCCCCAAGCACGGCAGCATGCTGCAGGGGGTGCTCTGCCGGTCGCTAGTCTCTCAGCTCTGGTGGACCTCCCGCAGGCCTGCCTTCGGAGGGTCCGCTGGTCCCGTGGCTCCACCGAAGCCGTGGAACCAGCGACCCTCCGCAGGCATGCCTGAGGGAGGTCCACCAGAGGAGCAGGATGCCACCCTTCCGGCAACCGGCAGAGCGCCCCCCGTGGCATGCCGCCCCAAGCACGCGCTTGGCATGCTCGGGCCTGGAGCCGCCCCTGCCGGGAACTAAGGACCATCACAAATCTCACCACCTTCTGCTACAAATGGCAGGGAGATTTCTTTGACCTTGCCTTCTCTAACATAAGCATATAACAACGTGTGTGTGTGTATCTATAATTTTATTTAAAAAAAATAGCGCTGTACTGTCCATCTCTCCCCCCTGGAGAAAGGATGAGAGAACAAATGTGGGATAGAAGATAATCATGTTGCTTAATGCATGACTGGAAGACTCTCAGATACTACTGTAAGGGAACATAACCCCCCCCCCCCCCGTCTCGTTGGATAGAGTTTTGCAACTGTTTATATGGGATCTTGTCTTGCCACCAAAGCCTTTTGGAGGTTGTTGTCACTGGTCGGATACTGTACCAGGACCTTGATTAAAATAGTAAACTGTCAGTCCCTGCTGCAGAGCCCTGATATTGATATAAGCCTCTATAATTTTAACATATAATATTGTAACAATTAAAAGCTTTTCGCTTTATTGTTTTACAAGTCTATATATCCAGGCCTCAGGCTTTAGCTAAAATTAATGCAAGCTAAATAATGTAAAATATCAGTATACCAGGCACTGGTGGGGAGGAAACTAGATATGAAGAAACAGGGTATAGAACACTGACAAAAGAGGAACTGGGCAGGGGGACAAAGGGTCACTTAAGTGCCAGCCCAGCTTCAAGCAAAATATAGCATGATAATTACTGCTTGCTTATGGTAACTGCAAGGTGGGGTTATCAAATAACCAGCTCAGTCACTGCCAGAATGTGTGATATATGGAATATTCCAATAGATTTTGCAATATGTATTCGCAATCAAGAGGTCACAAGACAGTCAATGTAATTGCAAAAAAAGAGACAATACCTGGAAATACCCCAAACTGAACTTACAGTAAATAACCTGCTGATCTGCAATATTAATTACCAAAAAAAGGCAAATAACTTGTGTAATCAATATGACGTTTTGCGGTTTTAACCTTTATAACCTTGGTAAAATTTGTGAAGGGAAAAGCAGCTTATCCCTTGCATGGGATTTTCGCTCTCTCTCCCTGTATGCATACTTGTACTCTTGTTATAACAATAAAGGTGACTCAGCCTGTCTGACCAAAATCGAATGGGTGGTGGTCTTTTCCCCAACAATTTGGTGCCGTGACTCGGATTCCACGGATGACCCCCCCTGGATTGAAGGACCGTGGATGGCTTCCTCCCACACTCCGGGCCCACCTAAGAGGTAATAGACCTTTTGAAATCTCTATTGGGGTCTGGAGAGGGACCGGCCCGTAGGCTCTGGCTGGGGGTAAGTCACAAGCTGGAATCGAACTTTTAACTTCAGACAGGCCTGACGCTCTTTCTTTAAGGTTCTTAAGGTTTTTCCAAGGTTTTAAAGTCTTAAGGTATCTGTCAAGGTTCTTAAGGGTCTTTCCAAAGTTCTTAGAGTCTTAAGGTATCTGTCAAGGTTCTTAAAGGTCTTTCCAAGGTTCTTAGAGTCTTAAGGTATCTGTTAAGGTTCTTAAAGGTCTTTCCAAGGTTCTTAAAGTCTTAAGGTCTTAAAGGTATCGCCGGCAGCCCACGGATCGCACTCCTTTCGGTCCGGTGAGTCCTGATCCGCTCTTGGGCTAATACGCCCTGGGAGTTGATCGGGGGTCCCCTTCCTACCAGGATTGGTGGGGACCCGGGTTTTGAGGTTTCTTGCCTTGACAGCTATGTCAAGAACGTGCCTGTGTGTGTGAAGGCCAAGCGGCCAGTGTAAGTGACAGCTGTGGGAAGAAGCCCCGAGCCTCCTGCGAAGGGAAAGCTCGTGACCGGGAGTGTCTCGAAAGCAAGCCCCACAGCTGAGCTTGGAGATACTGTGAAGCTCCCCAGCTGGCAGGCCTTGGTAAGTGGCTCTCCAGCTGAGGTGCGTGCATGTTTCCTCGTCCCTTTTCCCTTCCCCTTTCATGACCTATAACCCTGTGACCGCTCTTTGAGTACTGTCTTGTAAAGGACCACAGGGTCCCTATCTTTGCCCTCAGGAGCCATAAGCTCCCTCCCCTTCTCAGAGAGAAAGGGAGCCGCAGGAAACTGCACCGCTAACTCATTAGCTCAAGAGGCACCGTTGGCTTGAAGGCTGGTGCTCTGCGCAAGGGAGAAGGCATGCGGGGACCACGGATTTCTTATAGGTTCCCCTCCCTTTTACCTCTTTCCCTTGTAGGTCTCCAGCCGTGGTTCTGGTCCACGGAAACCTTTTTCCCCTGCCAAGGGCAGGAACGAGGCCATAGGTGTTAGAACCATGGCAATCCTATCGCATTCCTTGTGTGTGTGGCTTGTGTGAATGTGGGCTGAAGCAAGAATAGGGAAAGGGGGATCCAAAGGCATCCCAGTTCCTCCTAAAGGCACGCCTGCTGCATATATGTATGTACATTATAGTCCATCGACGTGTAAATACTTAAAAAAAAATAAAATTGGTGTACCAAAAATAATCCAAAATTGCAATTTCCCCTAGAAGGAAGTTTCGACGTTGACAGGATTGTGCACCTGCAAGGTGCACTTGCCAATGCCGTACCACAGGGGCAGTTCAATGCGTATCTTAATTGGCATAATGAGACAGTAAAATGGCACCATGAATTCCAAATAAGGGGTCTTAAGGACTCCCGAAAAAAGTTAAGTCCGTGCCCAGGAAACTCAAAGAAAGCTAGTCTGGGTCCAGGGACTGTCGGGCCAGTCTGCAGCTGGTCTGGGAGCCCCTCTCTGGGGAGCAGCAACCTCTAGGCTGCCATCTTTATCCCCACCAAATAGTTTATATAACTTATTTATAAAATGTAAACTGTGGCCTCCACTGGTAGCCATTAATAAAGGGAGAGGTCAAGATACCTCTCACCCTCCCATAATTGTAGTCGCTAATCGGAAAGGAGAAAATTTAGAGGGTATTTTAGCTGCGGCACAACACTTTTATAGGCAACTGGAAACGGAAAAGGACAAGACGGAGTCTAAGTTTATGGCTCTGCACATTCAAACCATGCAGAACACTAGTAAAAGGTTGCCCAAACAGAGACAGGTACCGAGGACGAAAAGGGTAAGCCCCTGGTAAGCCTCCCACCTAAACCCGGTGCCTGCTTTTCGTGCGGGCAAGTAGGACACTGAAAGGATAAATGCCCTCGTAAAAAAAAATGCTGCGCCTACTGTAAGCAGAAAGGCCATCTTATAAAAAACTGTCCCTCACGACCTCCTAAGCGTTTTCCTCGTCCTGGGAAAGTTTCGAACCAAGTTTTTTTTTATTTAATTGTCAGCCAGTCAATCAAACTGGCCCTTCAGTTCTTGTATTATAAACGAAGTGCCTACCTCTTGCTTAATAGATACTGGAGCTTTGCGTTCCACTCTTAGGGTGCAGGATTTCCCTCCAGCACCCTTCTCTCAAAAGTTATTACTGCCATCGGTGTGGAAAATGTTCCCATTCCCCACCCTGTTTCCTCTCCTTTGTCAGTCTCAATCAGCCCTCTCACTGAGTACCATGCATTTCTCCTCAGTCCTTGCTCCCCTGTCAATCTGTTGGGAAAGGATTTGCTGTGTAAATTAAATTGCACTATATATTGCTCCCTGAAAGGGGTGTTTCTGGATGTGCCTGATCCTGTGCAAAACAAAGTTTTAGCCCTGTTACAAAAGGAGCAAGCTCCTGTGGGGGACACCGACTCAAGCCCTTCCTCGTTGCAACAGGAACTGCTGGTTAAGGTCTCTCCCTCCCTGTGGGCATTGTAAGCCGATCATGCTAGCCAAAATGGGCACATTGGGTCTGCCCAACTGGCTAAAATTTGTCTGAACTCAGCAAGACCACTTCCCAAAATATAGCAAACCCCTCTCTCAAACTATACCGAAAAAAAATAATAATTTATTCTGCTGTTTATGCTTTTGTTCTCCCTATTTTGTTTGTTTGTAGCCCTGTTATTAGTTTTTCTTATAATGCACCGGGGCTGAGGAGTTGTTATTGCCTCAAGGACAAATTGTATTAAGTCCGAACATAAAAAACCATTAATTATTACACAAAATGTATCTAAATGTAATTTTTATATGTAAATAGGTGTGCATAAACAGTTAAAAGGGGAGTTTAGGCAAAAGCCCACCCTCCCATGTTAAATTAGTAGTAAAATTATGCCTGTGCCCATAAAAAAAATAATACAGCAAAAAAAAAAAAAAAAGGATCGGGCCCAAACAAATGGCAACCGCGGTTTAAGGAAGTTAAAAAGTTAAAAGTTAACTCTGCAGTTATTAAACAAAATTAAGCAGTAAAACTAAGTACCAATATACTTTTACCAAAACACAAAACTAAACAAAAAAAAATCCAAAGTTGTGGCTGCAATAGGGCAGTCAAGACCAAAAGAATGGTAAAAAAACCCACTTAAATCTGTTTTGGTAACAAATAGATAAAAACTGTAGTAAGTACCCCACATTAAGCCTTAAGGTGGCTCTATGTAATCAACAGTCATGTTGCCAAAGGGAAGCCAAAATGGATTGTGTTTTCTATTTTAGATCAACATGTATTCCAAGGCAGAAGTTAAAAAGGTAAAAGCCATTAAAACTTAGCCTGGCTATAAAACAAATACAGGAAAATATGGGGAGTAATTTGAGTAATTCCTCAGTTTTACCTACATCAGCAAAAATATTTGTAAAAATGATTTATTCAAATGTTTAAATGTTGTAATTGCAAGACTTGACCTTGGACAAGGTCACAGACCCCCATCCCTTGAACATCAGAGGCCAATGAGGCTTTCACTCAGGTTAAGCATGTTCTGGCCGAGCATTAGCCTTGGGCCTCCCTGCTTATTAAAAAGAAAAAAACCAAAACCCTTTACTCTCTATTGTCATGAAAAGGAGGAAATGGCCCTGGGGTCCTCATGCAAACCCACGGAAATAAGCAGAGATCCGTTGCATATTTTAGTTCCTCTTTGGACCCAGTAGCTGATGGCTTCCCTCCTTGTCTTAGGTCTGTGGCTGCTGCGGCGGCCCTTGTAGAATCTTCCGCTACCCTTGTGCTGGGCAGCCCCTTGATTATTGTGGTTCCCCATGCTGTTATTGCTCTCCTCACTAAGGGGAAAACTCAACATCTCTCTAACTCCAGGCTCACTAAATACGAGATGCTTCTTTTAAATGCATCTAATGTTACCTTAACTAGGTGCCCTATGCTTAACCTAGCCTTTCTGTTTCCCGTGGGGGGGATAGTGAACCCCATGACTGTCTAACAGTAACTGCTGGGCTCTCTTCTCCCAGGCTTAATTTGGAGGACACTCCGCTTCAGATTTCTGAGTTATTTTATGTGAATGGCTTATGTCTTAGGAAAACCCTCGGGCCAGCTTGTAGCTGGCTATGCAGTTTGTGCCACCCATGGCCCGGTGGAAGCCTACTGTCTTCGAAAGACCAGCTCTGCCCAGGTGGCGGAACTGGTTGCCCTTACCAGGGCCTGCTCCATAGCTGAGGGCAAGTCTGTTACCATCTATATGGATTCCAGATATGCCTTCGGGGTGGTGCATAATTATGGGCAGCTCTGAAAATATAAAGGATTTCTTACCTCTGAAGAAGCACCCATTAGTCATGACCCTTATGTTAATGCCCTTTTATCTGCCCTTTAGCTTTAGTCTGCAATTGTTGTTGTTAAATGTTCTGCCCATCAAAAGCCCTGCAATAATGTTATGTGCAAAAATGTCCTGGCAGACACTGCTGCCAGGCAAGCGGCCCTTTCTGGGTCTCCAGCTTCCTCTAAAATTTTTGTCTTTGTATGCTGCAACCTCTTTCTCCAGCTGCGTCCCCTCATGACCTGGCTTTTGCAAGAATCAGTGTCTGAGAAGAACAACAACGGTTGGAGACAAAATGGGTGTTCTCCACACCCTGAGGATGCCTTGTGGTGTACTCCAAATGGCTGCCTGGCTGCGCCCCGGGCTTTGCTCTCCTACCTTGCTCACATGGCCCATGGTTTGGCCCGCGTGAGCAAAGAAGGGATGATTGCATCAGTGGTATGGCATTGGTATGCCCCCCAAAAAATTTCGATCATGGCTCAACAATATTGGAATTCTTGCCCTATTTGTCTGGCACACAACAGCGAAAAGCCAGTTCAGACTAAACCGGCAGCTCACCCCACTCCATGGGGACCTTTTGTAAATACTCAAATACATGGCTTATCCCCACACAAAATTCTCATGGCATGGCCCATAAAAATGCCTGTTTCCCCACCTCTGCTCCCCAGTCAAGTGAACTTGCAGTTAAATAATGAAACTGTTTTAAATTATTGCAGATCACTAATTCGCCATGTCAGGTTTGTTCACTCACAGGTCCAATGCCTGATCCGGCGGAGACTGTGTGCCATCCCTTACAGCCTGGAGACTGGATTTATTTCAAGGTCCACCTGCGCAAACCTCCCCTGAAACCTAGGTGAAAGAGTCCATATCAGGTTTTGTTAATCACCCATACCACGGTGAAGTGCCAAGGCTTCTCGGTGTAAAAGGATCTCACCGCCTTTGAACCCCACCAGCATACCCTGCAGCCCCGCGAATCAGGCACCAAGTGTTAAAGAGACTCATCATCCATCGAAGCCCTCCGCAACACCTAACACGCCAAAAAAAGGAACTAAGATATAATCTCAGAAACAGAAAAAAAAAAAGGAACTAAAATATCTCAAAACCAGAAAAAAAAAACTAGAGGGAAAAGGTTGTAGGACTACTGTTAAACTGTTCTTGCTGTGATTGGTCCAAAAATCCGCCATGGCACGAAGCGGGTTAATGCTCTCCCTTTGTTTTATTTGTGTAACCAGGTTTCTTTTGTTACTTTTAAACTTGCTTCTTTTGTTATTTTTAAACTTTCATGATTCCTTTAAGTGTCTCTGGATGCCCGGAAGAACTGGTACTCCAGTAATACCACTCCATCCTACACCTGAGAGCCGCCCTGAAGTGCCCCTAGACCTCCCATCACGTGAAACAAGACCATTCTCAACCCCGAAATGGAAAAGAACTGTGCGATCAGTGGCGAAGCAACCTGGAAGGAAGTCCCTGACTGTTAAGAATGTTAAAAGTTGGCCGTGGTATAAAAGACAAAACATTGTTACCTGGCAAGGAGGGACTTGTGGGGTGTACTCCTGGAAATGTGGGACAAATTGGGTTTTGGGTTTCATTCCCCAAGTGGCTACCTGTAAGTATGGCCAGGTACCATATCTGTGTCAAGTGCTCCCTGAATTATTAAATAAACCTAGCCCCTCTCCTCCGACTACTTCCCTGCCCCTGCCCCATCATTCCCGTGCCCTGGTCCCGACCCAAAAGGACATCCCAAACAGCACTTCTGTGCCTCGGCCCCATTCCGATTTTAGCATGGGCATTACCTCTAGCATTTTATAATGGCCCAGGCCATCCCCTTCTGGTAATCTGTTTTCTTATTGCTCAGCTAGGTTATTTTTTCAGTCCAAGGCCTCATTTATAAACAAGTGGTCGAATGGAAAACTTTTGAAGCCGTGTATATCAGCTTTGTAAACATAACTACTAACCCCCATGATCAACCCGTTAAGTCCCTTTACTTTGTACATAATTGGTGAAAAGATGTGGATTCTATGCTAATCCTTGGCCTATGTTCCACCCTTAATAAACGAGGTCCTTTTTGTTTCTTAATTACCCAAGTAACCAAATTTGTCGTAAATACCCAAAGATTTTGCCCTTCTACAGTGTCCTTCAGCTGTAAAGAAACCCTTCCCCTGACTAAAAATATAACCTGCACCCTAATTCAATATACCCCCGCACATACAACCAATATAACTGCATCCAAGCAGGGCATTCAAGTGTTCAGCCAGCAGTTATGGTACGAAGCTACAAGTAAAGGGGATTCTGCAGGGTTTAAATGAACCATACTTAATGCTACTTTGGGAACTATTAGGTTTTCCTTACCCTTAACTCACTTCCAAATTTCTGCTACCTACCCTAATTGTTCCCAAGGAGCTGCCCTCAGGTTACTACAGCAACAGGCTTGGAGCCACTCCTCTCTAAAAAAAAAAGAAGTATTACAGATACCCTATGGAAAGTGGCTAACAGTGCTGCCTCCGCTTAAAATATCTATAAAGCCCAACAGCATAAAAAAAGGGCCGCAGGACTTATTTCCGTGGCGCAGGTAATTGGGGTCCGGGCTGGGGTAGGTAAATTACATGTGATCTCCACCCTTAGTGTCTTTACCCAGGATTTGCTCAAGCAGATGGTTATTCGCGCTACGAAGTCTGAGAAGGCATTGCAGTGGGACCATGCTTGCTCCGAGGTACAGGATTTCCTAAATGTTCAGCTAGCCTCCATTCAAGACGACTTCAAGCACCAAACCCGGCCCACTGCCCTCACAAATGCCTCGGGCGTGCCACCTAATTTATGGTCATGGAGACACACTTAAAAGTTTTCGGGGTGGAATTGCTGGCGCTCACAGTGTTCCTTCCAGGCTCATGGCCCTGTGAAAGGAGTGTAGGCCCCCACGTACCGTATCCTCCCAGGCCCTTGGGGAGGTTGTATGTCAGACTGGGTGGTCCACCGGGACGTATGGAAAATAAAACCACCCCACGGCCCTAACCGATTACTTATCGGTGCCACGGAAATAACGCCTGATCTTTAAATGGGGCTCGGTAACCTGTAAACTTTTTGGCCTTTAGAACCTCCCCAGCTCCAATGCATACAAAAGCTCAAGCCTAAAAAAATAATTGTCACTGTGCATCAACAAGTATGTTGTAAAGGCAAGGGACGCATAATGACCCTCACCTCCCGAACCCTCATTCAGGCCAATAATAGCTGTGTCTATGTTAATTCCTCTATTTTGCAGGATGTAGCTTTCAATCTGGTCACGGCTTCAGGCACTCACGCTATACACTGGCCCACAGATAAATCATACCAGGTTTCCTTACAATTTCAGATTCCCTTTAACTGGGCATCTATAGTATCAAATCAATTTTATACGTTACTATCTCTTTTACCGGAGATCCAAAAAATCTCCCAATTACAAAACCAGTTCCATATCCTCAAAAACATGGGTCAAGCCAAGCTAAATACTTTCCAGACTGCCCATAGACTCACTACTCTTTGTGTGAAAACATATGTCCTTTGCCTAATTACAAAGGTCCTCCAGCCATCCCATGCTCATGGGTATCTCCTGTGGGATCTGTTGGGGGGAGAACTATTATTCTCTATGTGTCTTTGTTTCTGCTGCTATAGAACCTATTGCCTCTGCCCAAATTTTACCCCACGTCCCCCCACAATCATTAGCCCTAGTTTCCCCAATTTATAAAAAAATAATAATAATCATCCTTCTTATTTCAAAAATCAACACTTTAGGGACACCAATGCTGAGACCTTAATAACCCATGTTTAAAAGTTTGATGCCATAAAAGGCATCAAAAGAAGGGAATGTAAGGGAACAAACCCAGCCCCCCCCCCGTCTCGTTGGATAGAGATTTGCAACTGTTTATATGGGATCTTGTCTTGCCACCAAAGCCTTTTGGAGGTTGCTGTCACTGGTCGGATACTGTACCAGGGCCTTGATTAAAATAGTAAACTGTCAGTCCCTGCTGCAGAGCCCTGATATCGATATAAGCCTCTATAATTTTAACATATAATATTGTAACAATTAAATGCTTTTCGCTTTGTTTTACAAGTCTATACATCCAGGCCTCAGGCTTTAGCTAAAATTAATGCAAGCTAAATTTGGTGCCGTGACTCGGATTCCACGGATGACCCCCCCGGACTGAAGGACCGCGGACGGCTTCCTCCCACACCCTGGGCCCACCTAAGAGGTAAGAGACCTTTTGAAATCTCTATTCCCCAACACTACAGTGATGAGCGTGGTATAAGAACCTATACTGAATAGAAGGCACTTAAACACATGCCTAACTTTAAGCATAGGAGTAGCCCCACTGACTTCACCAAAGACTGCCTTAGGGTAGGCACATGCTTAAGCAACTTGCTGAATTGAGTCCTTAAACTAATCCTTAAATTTAAAGCCCACTGAAGTGTTTAAATACCTTGCTGGATTGAGGCCTCAAATGCTTTATATCTAACTATTAAAAAAAAAAATCCTGAAAGCACAGTCCATATTTTTGAATAATAACATGCATTTCCACTTATGAAGTATGTGGAAGAGCTACTTGAACTTATTTCTTTTTAGGCTGTTGTCTTGAAAAGCAGATTTTCACACACCAAAATACACAAAACAAAACAAAAAAACCTTTGTTACAATATCAAGGCATTTCACTTTAAATTTCTTCTCACCATTAAAGTTTCCCAACATGTTATACTCCTAAAATAGGGTTGATAATGGAATGCCAACAGAATCTTAATTACAGCAGCACAAACTCCCCCATTTTAATGGTGCCTCTGCCTCCCTGCCCCCCCATTGCAGTATGTATTAAGTAACACCTCAGTGAGACAGTATTATGCAGAAGAGCTGTCACTGCAAAGTGTTTTATTGTGCTTTGCCTGATTATGCTAATTCTATCTCTAACAAGCCACTTTGCTTTCATTCTCTCTCCCACTCCATGCTTCTCTTTGCAGTCAGCAAAGAGTGGTTGTTTTTTTTTAAATCAGGAATGTGAAAGCAGTTATGAAATAGAACATATTAAATGGAACATTTGTGAGCACTTTTTTTCACACTGCATTCTGTATATTGCAGTAACGTGGCTACAGTAAGTGGCAGATTCACCTTAGAAGCTATCTTTCTTATTTTATTTTTAAATGGTCCCAACATTCTTTTTGAGTGAAGACCCTGAATACTACTATAAGGGCCAGATTTTCAAAGGTCCAGAAGCCTAAGGCTATTTACCATTCTGTATGCCATTTCTGTGCACAGTTAGGCCCAGATCTTGCAATTGTATCTTTATTCACATCCACACAGAGCATCACTGATTCCAAAAGGGCTCAATGCAAACATAAAAATCTAAGTGCAGGATTTTGGGCCTTAATATGATTTCACACCTAAACTTGGTATTTGCATATGCAGGTAACTGACGTGGGCATCTACATGTCTCTTTCTGCATGCAAACACCAAAATGAATGCACTTTGTAGTAACCACATGCACAAATGTAGGTGAGCGATTGCACACAGGTTCATATGGAAACAGGGCTCCTTTTCTTCAAACAAGTTAGCCCTATTTCTCCATGAAGACCCATATTAATCAGGGCTGACTCTTCCTTAAGCACTGTCAGAGATAACTAGAGGAGAGTGTCAGAAAGCTGATGTACAGCTGGTCAGAAAGCTGGTTGGGAAAATAAATAGAAATGGTTACAAAATCAGGTACATGTTTTCAAAAGCTGATTTTGGGTTTGTTAATTTTCAGATCCCCAATATGACACACCGCGGGCCTGATTTTCAGAAGAGGCTACTGGCATCGGGGTTTGGTCACAGAGACTCCCTTGGGACTGTCAGCTGACATGCTGAAATTACCTCTGAGCCCATTTTCCCTGCCAGTTTGGGACTCCAGAACCCTGCCTTGTTGAGCCAGACATGCTAACCTGCTGCAACACAGACCAAGGGTCTGAACCACACCCCCAAAGCTGCAGGCTGTAACTGAAAAGCACTCAGCGGCTTACCTATCTCCAGGACCCAGACACTCAGTTCTCAATGGGATCCAAACCCCAAATAAATCTGTTTTACTCTCTATAAAGCATATACAGCGTAAATTAATAAATTGTCCACCCTCTATAACACTGATAGAATTTAGGTCCATGATGAACCTCAAAAGAGACTGGATTTTTGAGATTTGTTGCCCAAGAACTATGCAACTATGCAAAAAACCATGACAACAATATTCAAAAATCCAGTCTCTTTTGAGGTTCATCATGGACATAGCACTAATCATATTCCCAGTCTCAAGCTAAATTAACATTAATATGGTTGAACACTGGGGAAGTTCACTTTCAGTACACAGTCTTAATTAAAGAGGGGCCTAAGGCATTTCAGATATCAAGGTGATGAGCGTAGTATAAATACCTAGATTGGATGGGGACCGAGATACTGAAACTCTCCAGCGAAATTCAGACATGTTCCAATCTATTGTTTTAGTTTGACTCATTGTAGAGCTAGATAATCTGATTCTGTATTCTGAACCCCTCAAAATTTAGGGGTGCTTGCACTTATTTCTCCCTCTTTCCCCTCCATTTAGAGACATCACTGGGCCAGATAAGATGAGAAGCTTAATACAAAAGTCCAGGAGAGGCAAATGAGGCCTCTCTGATTCCCAGGCTGAATTCATACCTGACCCATTGGGGAAATTCAGAGCACTTTAGAGGCTGCTCTAACTGAACAGGCTATATTCTCTGTGAGACTACATGCCAGTTGTGAATTGCTGTATCACAGATATACTCCTCCCACCTACACCAGTGTGTGAGGAGAAGGCAGCTGTTATAGGAGCCAGCAATGACTCTCTATGCCAGCAGGTAGCTCATCCGTGTTGGCAGAATTCTTAGCTGGATAATCATGGCTAGTTTCGGTGGGTGGCACAAAGTAGCCTGAACAGGAGGAAATAATCTGCAATCCCTATGGTTAGGTTTGAATGTATACGGCTGAGTTTGCTGTCTATTTATTTAATACTTTTATTCTCAGCACTGTTTCCCTCTCCCACTCCTCGCCCCCAGGAAAGGGGCTTCCGTCATATCCTGTACTGTGGTTTTATAATTTATATCCATTCCTCACTCAGCGATACCAAACCTTCCCACTCCACTTGTTTATTTGTGCAGAATATTGCCTTCATCTTGCCCTCTAAATCTGGTGATCTTGTCTGCAAATCATGTCTGCAAAATGAATGATAAACAGTCAGTGCCTAATAAATATCCATTTCCATGAGAGACTCCCAAATTAGCAAGTCTGATGTCATTAAACATTTAGACCTTTATTAACTGCTGCATTATGTGGTCACTTGTCAATACAGCTGTCACACCAAGTGCCTAAAGCTCAAATAATTGTGAATATATGAACCAATATATTGTCATATGTTTAAAAAATAATGATTCATGCAGGCAACGTGATAATAAATATCCTCTATTCTTTTGTAAAACATTCTCCATTGAGATGCAGACATAAGGAGAGATGAAGGGTGGGCACCATTTTTTCCCATACAAATTCAAAAGCAAATTTTGATTCAGTCATGGTTCACAATCACTTGTCACCTATATTTGCACACTCGTGCTTTAATAGCACAAATACTCATGAAAAAAAGTGAATCTTAACTTCAGGATATTCTGTCCAAAGTGAAATACAGATTTCTTATTTGTTTGTACCGCTCACAATATTTGCAATTGTTGCTCCGCTGGTTTGTTACATTACCCACAGTAGCAGACTATTGCTGTGGCTCTTTAAATTAGATCCATGCAGCTCCATCCTGACTAGTTGGCCGTGATGCCTCTCAAACAAACAAAAATTGGGCGAAAATCCCCAATCACAACCCCCCAATGTCCTTTTTCTCCCCAGGTATCTTTGGTGGGTTTTCAGATGTTCCTCTACAGTTCAGGGGCAGAGTAAAAACATTCCAGCCTCATTCTCCCTGACCTAAGAGAAGTTAGCGGGTATCCTCCTCCTGTTAGCGTCTCTCCCGATTACAATGAGGGAAGAGAGATTATATGCTGCCCTGCCCTCCTTCCTAGAATTTGTCTTGATTGGTTGAGAAAGCAGAACCCTGCCCTCTCTACATGGCTCCTAGTTCCACGCCCTAAACAAAATCCCTCCCACTCTGTTTTGAAAAAAATTAATCCATTACTTCTCTAAAACAACTCTTGGCATCTTAGAATGTCAAACTAATACCCAAATATCCTAAGGCAAGATGGTTTAATTGGGCCCAAGTTTGCTCAAAATGTTTGCAAACCTTAAGCAAAAGTTTCACTAGACATCTGTTAAGCTTTTAAACACATCAAAAACCAAGCAGCTCTGTCACAGTTGTGCAGTAGGTGTAACCATTCACTCTACATGCTAGAAGTCAGACTTTTACATAGTTTATTGACAGATATCCTCTCTGAGGCAGGAGTATACTCGCATTTTATTATGCATCCACTAGATGTCTCTGCCCACTGTAAGAGTTCCAGGCTACCACTGGTTGAAATTCTCTGAATTTCGATTTTTCAACAAACTTTTTGTTGAATTTTGACAAAATAAAGTGATGAGTTTTCATTAAAATATATCCTGTTTTTCAAACACTCATTGAGCTTGTTGAAAAATTTTAATTTCAAATTTTTGATTAGAAGGTACATCAAGATTTCATTAAAAAAGAAATCCCACTCTTCAACTATTCCAGAAAAAAGTGTGGTCCCTGGTAAACAAAAGGCAGACCTGGAACTCAAGCTGTGGGGAAGTCTGAGAGTTTTCATCAATAAATGTTGCCAATTTAAGTAGGTCTATGACTCTGTGTACCAATTAATCTATGAATTTAGAAGTGCTTAAAATCTTGACCTGTATAGTATGATTATGGCCTCCCTAGAGGACATGTTCCTGGCTCATTTTCACTTTCAATGCACCATTGAAAGAAAAGAGAAAGTCTTGGCAGACCTCTCTTAAGAGCTAGCCTGAAAAATCAGATTGTATTCTGTCATAGGGGGAGGGAACATATATAGAAGGATAAACCTGTTCTTGAGGCATTCAAATTAATTTCCCCTGGGGGCAAAGGGAAAAAATGTGTTCAAAACCTTTCGAAAATGTTTGAGCAAAATATCTTAATATTTCAGAAAGACGGAAGGATCCAGTGAAACACAGAACTTCTTCAAAATCTCCTAACTCAAATATTGTTATATCAATTACCCTCGTCTCTTCAGAGCATTTGGTGACATGGCGGAAGCAGCTGGCTAAAAAAAAATATTAACCCCAAAGGAGCTGCTGTAGCAATACCCTAAATTCTCACAGTGTTTTGAAGATAGAAACAGACAATGTTTTGAGGCTTCAGGCTTAATAACATATGGAAATATATCTATCTCAGAGAACTGGAAGGGACCCTGAAAAGTCATTGAGCTCAGCCCCCTGCCTTTACTAGCAGGACCAAGTACTGATTTTGCCCCAGATCCCTAAGTGGTCCCCTCAAGGACTGAACTCACAATCCTGGGTTTTGTAGGCCAATGCTCAAACCACTGAGCTCTTCCTTCCCAACTTCAGAATGGGGAAATACAATGCTATCCGAGCAATCAATCTGGGTTTTAACATGCAGCAAGTAAGAGAAGCGGACACTGATTTCACATAGATTTTAAGTATAGCAGCCTTCCTTTGGGGTTCAGAGAATACATATGGGAATCAGGAGTTTTAGGTCCTAATTTTGACTCCACCGCCAAATCCAGAGCAAGTCATTCAGTCTGTCTGTTTATGCCTCCTAACCTGCAACAACGTGCCTCCCAACCTCGGTTGACAGACTTGGGCTAGGAGTATTGATACTAGTACTCTAAAAATAGCTGTGTAAAAAGCACTTTGAATTTGCAGGTCAGGCTCTGAAGCCCAGGCTGAGCTGCAACTTTCAAGTGCAGTCTTCAGAGCACTAGCATGAGACCTACTAGCCCAAGTCTGTCGACGCAGGCTGGGATGCTTGCTGCTGTGTCTCTGTTGCCCCTTTTTATAGTCTAGGTAGACAAGACAGAAAGGAGTCAGGAAGTTGTTGCAGCCAATCAGCACAGGGCTGAGCAAACCTGTAGATCATATGTTCAACCGGCGCTATTATACATACCTACCTCACTAGGTTATTGGTAAGAATCTACGTTAGAAGATCAGAAACCGCAATTACATTTTTTTCAAAGTAATTTGACTCCTTAGGGCAAGAATTTTAAAGATATTTAGGTGCCCAAAGATGCAGATAGTTGCCTAGCTAGTGGGATTTTCAAAAGCAGCTAGGCACCTAATATCCATGGCAAAATCCCAACAGGGTCCTACTTGCATCTTTAGGCATATAAATACTTATACAAATATGTCCTGACTCCCTATTTAAGCACCTAAACAAGTACACTGATTTTCAGATGTGCTGAACACCCACTGCATTAGAGGGAGTGGCAGATACTCAACACATTTGAAAAATCAGACATTCATTTAGGTGACTAACTTTAGGCATCTACATATGAAAATGATGGCTTTGAGTTTTATCTTCTGTGACTCAAGCCCTAGGGGGCTGTTGCTTTCACTTACTCTACATTATACCACACAAATTACAGCCAAAGGAAATGTTCACAGGAACCCCTGTGAAATGAAACTGCTATGTTTGACACCACTGTATTCAAATCCCTTTCGGTATTCATAGTTAACACACCAACGTCTCTATGATAAATCCTTGCTAACTATCTCCTCCCATTTCCAAAAGCCTGCCTCAGTTAGAACATATGGAAAGTCCATCCCAGCTAACTGGAGACTGGTATTTAGTAGATTTCTGCAAAAAGTCTGTCTAAGGATTGTTATATTTACCCCCTCTATTATAACGGTAGAAAAAGTAGGTAATATTACATAAAACAGCGGCAATGATATACAGTGTTTCAATTAGCATCCTGAGGCACGAGACATTACATCTGCATGTCCTGGAGTGGATTTTGCCCCTTGAAACTAGATTTATACAAAACGTATCCCCTCTTTTCTGAAAAGCACCAGGATTTTAATTTTTAAATAATTAATTTAAATTTGCATGACTAATATCTTCCTATCCCTGAAAAAGTAATTAAATCCAGGAGGATTTTCAAGCTCTATTTCCTATTTTAGATTCACTCCAACATTCCTGACTACACGCTACGGACTATCTTAGATACTTGCATAGCTCTCCATCACCATGATACCTGAGCACCTCACAATCTTTCACAAATTTTACCTTCACAATTTCAATCTGAAGTAGGGCAGTACTATTCTTCCTATTTTACAGAAGGAATGTGGGGAGAGGAAGGAAGTTCTAAATCCCAGGCTATTACCCTAATCATGGGCCCATCCTTTCTCTCTGACCCTCTTGAATTTTCAAAAGCAGCTTTGACTTTGAAAATTCACTCCATACATTTAGTTGTGCAATGTCCATTTTTTCTCTCTTTCCTTTTTCTGGTCTACCTGAGTAATTTAGGGCACACATGTTTAATAACCAGGTTGAATCTGCAGTGGCAGCCACTGAAGTCAGTAGAAACCATCCCTGTCATGTGACAGGGATATTAAGCCTCACAAAATATGAGTGGTGCCAGGAAATTAAGTTTCCTGACTGGATCCTTTCAAGCCAAGATTTGCTTGAAACAAGCAGTGGTTTGGGTTCTGTGGGAAGTGGCTACAGCTTCCTGATTCTCTGCCCTGTGCATCTCCAGCACCAGTGTTGGAATAGGTTACAGCAATCATAGAATCACAGAAGATTAGGGTTGGAAGAGACCTCAGGAGGTCATCTAGTCCAACCACCTGCTCAAAGCAGGACCAACCCCAACTAAATCAACCTAGCCAGGGCTTTGGCAAGCCGGGCCTTAAAAACCTCTACGGAAGGAGATTCCACCACCTCCCTAGGTAACCCATTCCAGTGCTTCACCACCCTCCTAGTGAAAAAGCTTTTCCTAATATCCAACCTAAACCTCCCCCACTGCAACTTGAGACCATTGCTCCTTGTTCTGTCATCTGGTACCACTGAGAACAGTCTTGATCCATCCTCTTTGGCACCCCTTTTCAGGTAGTTGAAAGCAGCTATCAAATCACCCCTCATTCTTCTCTTCTGCTGACTAAACAATCCCAGTGCCCTCAACCTCTCCTCATAAGTCATGTGGGCCAGCCCCTTGATCATTTTTGTTGCCCTCAGCTGGACACTCTCCAATTTGTCCACATCCTTTCTGTAGTGGGGGGGCCCAAAACTGGACGCAGTACTCCAGATGTGACCTCACCAGTGCCGAACAGAGGGAAATAATCACTTCCCTAGATCTGCTGGCAATACTCTTACTAATGCAATCCAATATGTCGTTAGCCTTCTTGGCAACAAGGGCACACTGCTGACTCATATCCAGCTTCTTGTCCACTGTAATCCCCAGGTCCTATTCTGCAGAACTGCTGCTTAGCCATTCGGTCCCCAGCCAGTAGCAGTGCATGGGATTCTTCCGTCCCAAGTGCAGGACTCTGCACTTGTCCTTGTTGAACCTCATCCGATTTCTTTTGACCCAATCCTCCAATTTGTCTAGGTCACTCTGGACCCTATCCCTACCCTCCAGTGTATCTACCTCTCCCCTCAGATGAGTGCCATCTGTGAACTTGCTGAGGGTGCAATCCATCCCTTCATGCAGATCATTAATAAAGATGTTGAACAAAACTGGCCCCAGGACCAACTCCTGGGGCACTCCACTCGATACCGGCAGCCAATTAGACATCAAGCCGTTGATCACTACCCGTTGAGACTGACAATCAAGCCAACTTTCTATCCACTCATTCAATCCATACTACTTTAACTTGCTGGCAAGAATACTGTGGGAGACTGTATCAAAAGCTTTGCTAAAGTCAAGATAATCATGTCCATGTTTTCCCTATATCCACAGAGATAGTTACCTCATCATAGAAGGCAATCAGGTTGGACAGGCATGATTTGCCTTTGGTGAATCCATGTTGACTGTTCCTGATCACCTTCCTCTCCTCCAAGAACCTACAGGAACTGGCAACTGCCTCCAAGGGCACATATGCCAGCTAAGAACAGCCCAAGTGCAGCAGCACCTGCCATGATCTCTCCCTTCCTTGGCTCACTTTCAACCTCAACACATCCCTTACATCAAGTCTGGGGTGAGGAATCAAGTAGGAGCTGGCTCAGCCAACTTGAGATCAGCTGAGAGCTCTCTCCAACCAGGGAACTCTCAGCCTGCCAATATCCAAGCCCTTTGTACCATGTGAGCAACCCAAAGGACCCGATCTGTTCTTCCATCTCTCTTCTGAGTCATGCCCTTGTTACAGAGTCCAGCTTGTAAAGTATATCCTTCTTGTATTATATTATGTAATATTTTATATTTCATTATATTATATCATATATCATATCGGGGTGGCCAAACTGACTGACCCTCTGAGCCGCATGCAATAATCTTCAGAAGTTTGAGAGCCGGGCACACCTGCCAGGGCTTGCAGCTTCAGCTCCGCTCCTGCTGAAGCCCCAAATCTCATCAGGCACCTTCTGCACGGCTGAAGCCACTAGCCCCACCACCTTGCTGCAGGGTAGAACCACTGAGCTCCCCCCATCCCAGTCTGGTAGGTGGAGAATAGGAGGGGTAGTGTGGAGGACTCCACAAGCATGCATGCAGCTCACAAGCCATGGTTTGGACACCCCTGTATTAATTATATGCTAGTATATTATAATATATCATGCCATGTAGCACCCCAAAGCCTTTCTGAACTGCACCTGCTTCGTATGCAGACCACCCAAAGCCCTGAGCCACTTACAGAAGGCACCACTGTCTCCATGGGTCAGACCTTACATACAAACACCAGTCATCAGCAGTAGTTTGTATTCTGCTCACCAGAGCCAAGTTCTAAAAGATTTCTTTTTTTTTTTTAAATAAGCTTGGCAAAATCAAAATAAAAACCTGAATCTTTTTGAAGTTCTGACACTTCCAAGAAATGCGTGTTCCCTGAATGTATTGTCAACTGCAATGCCTAGCAAATCCCCCTACTACCAGAGATGCTACATTTAAAGTTCAACAGCCTTCCACTGACACCTTGATTTGATGCAGAGCTACTACAAGAGGCTTTGAAATAAACAGAGAAATGGAATATTGACTGCTTAAGACATGCCACGGCTTGAAAAATATGCCCTTCTCTTTGTATTTTCCTAGAACACTGGAAATTACTATTATTCACACACACACACACACAGAAACTCTATAGGCTTCTGTTTTATAGTTTTGCACAGTCCTGTACGAACTAAAGGACTGAGCCAAAGCCCATCAAAAAATCAATGGAAATACTCCCACTGATATCAGTGGCCTCTGGATCAGAACATTAGGCCTCAATCTTGCAAATATTTATGTTCAGGCTTAACTCAATGACAGTGGGACTGCTCATGTGAGTAAAGTTAAGCACATGAGAAAATGCGTGCAGGATCAAAGCAACAGAGATTGTGTGTGCATTTGTGTCACTCTCTCTCTCTCAGCCTCCCTCTCCAACAACCCCACCTAGGCTTTCAGACTTCATAAGCACTTACAGCTCAACAACTGGAGAAATTAGTCCTATAAAGTACCATCAATTTTAAGGGTGCATTATTGCCTGTTACATTGATTACGTTATTCTTGCTTTATTTTTTCTGCCCACTTTTTAAAAGAATCAAAATGTAAGTCTACAAAAGAAAGACTTTGTTTCAATGTTTGTTCTTTGTACCACTTTACAATTTTCTTTCACTGCCTGCTGCCTCTTCTCCTTCTTAATTGAGTACTGTATTTTGACTACTGGATTGCAGTTTATAAACGAAATAATTGTAATAAACAGATTAAATGAAGAAACAAATAACTCAAGAATCACTGCGTATGTCTGTGTCCAACTAGATCTGTTTCTTTGCCTGGGCTGTTATACAAATTATCCCCTTTTAAAAAAGGACTGGTACCTGCATATTTAACTTTGAACCAAACTATCTCCAAGCCTATAAATAACCAAATTATTTCCAACACCTGTAAACATTTATGATATTCCACCAAGGAAAAGAAATGAGACTGTAAAAAACCTAACAGAACCATAATCATTCAAAGCTGTAATTATGCACCAGCTCCATGTTCACAATTTCCTATTCCAACTGTAGCTATAGATATTTAAGCACCAGCGAATCTGTATCATAACACAACACTAAACTGCCCAAACTAACTGTCTGTCAGGATTAAAATAATCAGGCCTGATTACAGACTTAGCATAAAACAAAATACAGGGACTCAATTTTATCTCTGGACGACAGAGAAGGCAACAAGGATCCTCTGTATTTAATTGGAAGATAATTAGGCTCGGAAGGATTTGATTTCTAAATCAGTAAGTGTCAGTAAATGTTGATTTCACTATAAATACACACAAGGACAAAAATGATTTCCATCAATAATTGGTGAAATTTACAGATAGGCAAAGTAAGAAAAATGCTGCTTGAGTACATCAAGTTTGTTTTAAGGATATTTCCTTAGTATATTTTGACATGGGATGGTGACAACTGATGTTTTAACAGTTATAAAGGTTTACCTATTTGAATTTCAATGTCTACTGTCATTAAATAATTACTACCTGACACTCCCCCCAATAATTTTGTGCAACTGTGATCATTTAAATTGATAAAGATCTAAAAAAGCTTTAAAATAGGCACCAATATTATCCATCAACAATATTTTTTAAAAAGCCTGAATTCTGTCAAGCCCAATGGTAATGCAAAGTATTTTGTCTGCTGTCATTTGTGACACAGAACAATCACAGATGTTTTTTATTTATTCATATTTTTTGTAGGGTCAGATTCTTCACTGCCTTTCACGTTGTGCTCTCTTTTAGGTCAGTGCAAGTTGTATGTAAATCATTACCATTTTGATTTAGTTTCATTTTACACTAGCCTGTGTGAGTGCACAAAAAGCAATGCTAAGGGGAGTCTATCCCTGTCATATTTGGCTCCAGATATCTGTAGAGGAAGGATGGTCCCATGGATAAAGCACTGGGTTAGGACTGAGATCTGGGTTCAGTTTCTGGACCATACACAGGCTTCCTAAGTAAACTTGGGCAAGTCACTTCATCTCTCTGTGACTCAGTTTCATATTTGTAAAATGGAAACAATAATGCTCTCCCTTTCCCATTCCTTGTCTATTTACATTGTGAGCTCTTTGGGGCAAGGACGTGGTAACAGCCACAAAGCTGCATGGATTTCAGATGGAACCTCTCGGCACTAACATAAAACAAGCAGTATCTTTACATTCACACTACCGATCAATCAGAATCAATCTAGGTTTTTGAAAAGACAAATCTAATTCTTTCTTATTGGGATATTTATCTTTCTACTGAAGCTAAGGACATTTCAACTTGCTCTATTCTGTGGTTTTCTAATGTTCACCCTTTTATTGGTATTTTTTCTGATAAGAAAATGACAAAACAAAAAGAATGCACAATGAAGTTAATAGGGGATGAGATACGAGACACACATTTGGGTGGAGAATGATAGCCTAACCAATATTCACAGTCAGCAATGAAAGATGATGATGTAATGTGTTTTTAGCTGAAAGGTATGTTAGCTGGTTCCCATAGCTTGCGAAATGTAACTTGTTTATCATTTTAACTGCGTAAAAGTTTTCACATGCATGTGCCTGGGACACTGCATGCAAATCATGATTTATATTCGGCAAAAAAGAATCCTTCCCTGTTAGGGAAGTGTCTAAAATGGTCATTCTTTTTTGTCTAAGTGGGCAAGAATTCTTCCTTTGACCTAGTACTGTCTACACAGACACTTAGGCTGGATTAACTACATAGCTCAGGGGTATGAATTTTTCACACTCCTGAGTGATGTAGCTGGGTCAATCTAATTTTCTACTGTAAACCAGCCCTCTGGAAAATTAATTCCAATGAACTTTTTTAAAGTGGATTAGTCACACTGCATTAAAAGCCTGCATGGGCCACTCTTATTCAGAATTAAAGTGGCCTTAGTTCAGTTTATCTTAATCCACTTCCAAAGTAAATTAACCTAAATCAAATGAAGTCCACTTTAATTCTGAATAAGTGTGTCCACACAGGTGTTTAATGCAGTCTGAATAATCCACTTTAAATTTGCACCTTTAGTTACTTTAGATTAATTTTCCTTAGTGTCCCTGCACAGACAAAAACAAACAAACAAGGAGTCCTTGTGGCACCTTAGAGACTAACAAATTAATGTGGCATAAGCTTTCATGGGCTAGAACCCACTTCATCAGATGTATGAAGTAAAAGATACTGAAGCAAGTATAAATACAGACTAACATGGCTACCACTGAAACCCGCATAGACAAATCGTAGAAGTGCTGTATGCTTGCATAGTTAAAACTGAACTTTCTGACTCTGAGTATATACTTCATTCACACTAAAGCCAAACTGAATCAAGACTTTAATGATTATAGATCATCAGCGCCATGGGTTTTGTGTCTCACTTTAAGCTAATTCTTTCCAATATCACAAAGACCTACGGAAACACACTGGGATGGAGATGGTCTAGTCTATCAGATAGACAGAGATCTCTACCATTTATCGAATGACCAACAGCTCTTTCAGTAGCATCTCTGTGTTCATTGGAGTTTGAGGACCAGTTCCATGCCACTCTTGCCAAGTAGGACCTTATTCTGAAAACAGGCCTAATGATTGCAATGCATAAGGGACTGCTCATTGTATGTGAGCAAGGGGCTAACTCAGATCCTGAATGAGTAGTAAAACTATTCTTTCCATGTGGGGCAGGGAGTGCCATTTCATGGAACAAAAATAGTTAAGTAGCACAGAAATTGCTGCCCTGTGAAAATGAAACCTCAAAGACAAAGCATAAATGAACAGAAGGGCACATATGCCACAATTTTATTCCTTAATAGCGGGTTGGAAGGGAGAAAGAGTATCTCATGCATCAAAGGGCAGATGCAGACAATATCTGGGCCATTGACCACTTCTACTTATGACTGGTAATCAGGAGACTCAAGGACTCTCTGACCAACCCCCACATGAATGCACCATATAGCCTACTAGATTGTGCATCTGTCTTAGGAGACCATACACCAGTTTGCTCCCTACTCTAATGGCGCAGATCCAGGCCAATTCCTAGCAGACTCTGCTTCTAAGAACTCTGTAGCTGGCTGATAATGGTTACTGCACACAGCTCTAGGGTGCAACCTATCATGATGTTTTTTGTCACTCTGTGCTGAGAAGCTTCTCCTGTTACTCATAGCCAAATCCAGTATGTTGTCAAATAGAAGGTGAGCTCTCATTTGATCTGCTTCATACTTTAAGCATTTGCAGAAATACTATTGCAGGCTGTGCTACCTTCTTAATGTCACGAACAACATTGTCACCTCAAGAAAGCTTCATGACAGAGGAGATGCAGTGTTATCTAAGTGTTCTGGATGGGTGAGAACAGCAAGATATTAAATATTTCACTTAGGGATTATTGGCATTAGATACTGAGGCTATGCCTTGAAACCTGAATAAAGGATTGTGGGCAGTCTTCTTTACAATCAGTATCCAGCAATATGTCCCAAATTCAGCAGGTGGGTTATATAAGTCACAAACTGTAGTAATTAGCAGGGGGTAGAGTTTAAAAACTGAAAACCTGGCTACAGGTATCCGAAGGGGAGCTGCTGGCTATTGAGTACTTTGGAAAATCTGGCCCTCATTTAGGTGATTAAATGGATGCCGAGCTATTTTGAGCATCTGGCCCCATCCATGAGCACTGACCACTTGAGAATCTGACCCCATGTGTTTTTCCCTTGGGCTTGATTACTAAGTGCTAAGGTGCAAATTATATTTTGACACCCAGGAAAGGGCCATTTTACACTGCCGGGATGTTTGTTGGAATGGGGCCTTAGTATAAATGAGAACCAGGGTCCTACTATGTGGTCATACACGCAGCATTGTCTTTCACAAACCCAAAATGGCATACAGTTTCTTTTTCACTGGGATTTCATGTTTTTTTTTCCACAGCAAACTATTGACTTCACATCGTCCATGTAGAACATGTAATAATACAGCCTCGCTGATTAGTTATATCATAGTCAGCATCCTCCAAAGTATCCATGCAGATAATTGTGTCCTTTTAGATATAATTTCCAATTTGTTGTAACTATAAGACTCCGCAGGAAGCTCATTTCTAGACTAGTATTACCTATCTACTCACTTAGGTTGAAATCCTGGCCCCAATTAAATTAAGAATAAAACTCCAGTTTATTTCTGTGTGAATAGGATTTCTATGTATAGTCTTGAGTTCACTATACATTGGAAACCCACAATAATAATCCCCTCAAAGAGAAAGCAGACTCAGTTAGGCCTTCTGGCATAAGAGCAGGTGGGAAACACAAACTGGGAGGTAGACAAGCAAAGAAGAATAGCACCAGGTGGTTCAGAAAATGAGGCACAACAAAAGAAGAGACCATAAGGGTAGACAAGATGTTTAGGTGCTCACAAGCACATAGCTACCGCATGGTAGGTTTTGCCCACATGAGGGCCTATCCTTTGTGTAAGAAGGCTAGTATTACTACAGTATAGTACTGACACTATCAGCTGAGTGAAACTGGCTAGCTTTAGCTGTTACAAGAGAAAAGGGAAAGTAATGGAAGAAAATATCCTAGCATGTGAAAATGCTTTAAGATGGTAACAATAAAAATTTTTGTTCAGTAGCAGCCTCCCACATAAAGATGTTCCAATCCAAGGCTATAGCTGTACTGTGTCAGCAATACACAAGGCAAAAAACTGCTCTTCATCCTAAATCCAGAAAATAATTAATCAATGCTGAAATCAAGACCCCAGAAATACATCCTTACCAAGAATACCAACACTGATCCTGTCCATAGGTACCTCAAAGTAAAATATATGGGCCTTTTAGCATGTTCCGCTGCTCAACAAATTTGAGCTATTTCAAACCAAGGTGCAGCAGAGTTCAAATGTGTGCCCCTCACAAAGAACTTGCTCTCTACCCCTTCTCATTTTTTGGCCAGCCCTTATTATGAGTCATTTTAAAAATGGTTCCTTATTTTTTGTATATAATACAATACAAAGAAGAGCACAGATGGACTCCTTTTTCAGTCTTCAGCCATCCTATATCCCCCCTGCCAATCTGTTTAATACTGCCAATTAATTGTGCTACAAAAAGACCTCAGAACAGATAGAAGCCAGAGCTTGAGGGTCATTGAACACCAGGCTTATTTCAAATGTATCCCAATTACACAAAGACCTGGGCTAAGTAACTTGGTGCTCAGGCACTGTGAGAATTCAGTGTTTAATAACCCTCAAAATTTCTCATTTCTGTGTGGTAGCGTGGATTAGCGCTCCCCTACAGAGCTGCTCTGTATGCTGTCCAAGACCGCTTTCTCTCTTTCTTAGAATCACAGAACTGGAAGGGACCTCAAGAGTTCATCTAGTCCAGTCCCCTGCACTCATGGTAGGACTAAGTATTGTCGAGACCATCCCTGACAGGTGTTTGTCTAACCTGCTCTTAAAAATCTCCAATGATGGAGATTCCATAACCTCCCTAGGCAATTTATTTCAGTGCTTAACCATCCTGACAGTTAGGAAGTTTTTCCTAATGTCCAACCTAAAACTCCCTTGCTCCAGTTTAAGTCCATTGCTTCTTGTCCTGTCTTCAGAGATTAATGAGAACAATTTTTTCTCCCTCCTCCTTGTAACAACCTTTTATATACTTGAAAACTGTTATGTCCCCTCTCAGTCTTCTCTTCTCCAGACTAAACATACCTAGTTTTTTCCCATCTTCCCTTGGTCATGTTTTCTAGACCTTTAATCATTTTTGTTGCTCTTCTCTGGACTTTCTCCAATTTGTCCACATCCTTCCTGAAATGTGGTGCCCAGAACTGGACGCAATACTCCAGCTGAGGCCTACCTGTCACTGTGTATGTTTGTGCCTTTGCATTTTATTATCTGGCCCATTCTAACAGGGAAAGGGGAGCAAAACAACTTTTCAAGATACTGTTGATGAAAAGCAGAGAGAACAGGCAGAAACTGAAGGAAAAAGACAACGGAACCCCAAGATACAAACTGATGTTTCACCTTCAAAGGCTCATGCGCTGCAAGACTAAAGTCCCAATTCATTAAAGTTCTTCAGCACAGGCTTAAATTTAAGGTCAATAGGGCTACTCCATGCTTAATGTTAAGCCTACACTTAAGCACTTTGCTGAACCAGGGACTAAGCGCCTTATATGCCAAATTCAAGCACACAAGAACTGAAGAGGTACAAAATGAGATTCTGATGGATTTGTGCTCCTAAATCCCATGAGCTGTTTTGAAAATCTCAGTCCAATAGCCTTAGAACATTGGTATGTATGTAAGGTCTTCTACACTTCAAGCTACCTTGTAAACTCCTTGTGAACTAGAGGGATTCATCTAATTGCATATTTACATAATTTAAAAGACAAAACAGAATGCGCACAACCTTGATACGTGCCTGTACTTGTACCTTCATTGACAGAGGGACTAAAATTGCTTCACATTTGGATTGACTAGCTAGGAAGTCTTGCAGCTGATGATTTTAGGAACCACTCATAGAAAAAGGCAAGTCCGGGACTTTATTTGAAACATTAGGTCTTTGGTTTGCTCACCTCCTGCTTTAAGGGAAGTGAGCAACTACACCTTTGGTGAAAGGAAACATGGTCTAGTGATTGAAGGAGCTGGTACTGCATCAGCAGAGCCTCCCTGTGTGGTGAGTTTATCCTTTCATTGCTGGTTATATCAGCTTTATGGCTGCTTTGCACTACCAGCATGGTAAAAACCAGCCTTAACTCAAGGGAGAATCAAAGCCACAATCTACATACTATGAATAGGGTAAAGCTTTAGCTTAGCTAGGAGGTATTATTCCAGCCCCAGTCCATAGCACCAGCTTCTTCTTCTACTTAAACAATTCTAACCATCTTTGCTTTTAAGAAAGTGCATTAAATTTCAGAGGAAAAAATAGGTTTCAGAGTAGCAGCTGAGTCAATCTGTATCAGCAAAAGGAACAGGAGTACTTGTGGCACCTTAGAGACTAACAAATTTATTTGAGCATAAGCTTTTGCGGGCTACAGCCCACTTCATAGGATGCATAGTGAAGTGGGCTGTAGTCCTTAAAAGCTTATGCTCAAATAAATTTGTTAGTCTCTAAGGTGCCACTAGAGGAAAAAATAGATTCACAAATTCAAACTACCTCAACAGCAGATCACAAATAGTGCTGGGTAAATAAGTGATTTTGCTGGTTCACTGGCTATTCTGGAAAACTGAGGAATGAGAGCGAGAATAATTTAGGTTTGAATGTTTTGAAATTTTTGGCTCAAACAATGTTTGGGGTTGAAATTAAATCTTTGAATGTTTTTAGGGTTTGTTTCTTTTACCCAAACAATTCAGCACAATCAATATAAATTCATAAAATGTTTCAGAATGACCAAATCTGCCTTTTTTGCTGGGGGAAAAAAAGGGTTAGTTGAAAAAGTTCTGATCTAATCACAAGGTTCATAAAACCTTGCACTCTCTAGGCCGGATTTTCAAGTGCTCAGCACCCATAGCTGGGATCAGATTTTCAAAAAATGCTCAGCACCTGACGTGCTAAGGTCTGGCCTTAAGAAACTTTCCCATCCCTCCACAGCAGAAAAAATCCATGTTAACACCAAACCCTCTATATATGACATCTTGGGACCGAAAACAAAGCCATGACTTTATCTGTTATGACATTGACCCTATTAGCATGAATAGGGTGTAAAATAACTTTTCTGAGTTGCTTCTCATAATTAATGTGACCTTTCAATGGTGCTGTTCAGTTACATTTCCACTTGGCCAACACTGGTTGCTTTTATGAATTTTTGATCAACGAAGGTCTTTAGGAGAGTTAAAGAAATCAAAAAACATCAAATAGAAATTTAAACACTGAAACAGGCGACTTTATTAAATATGCCCCTCGAAGCACAGAGGCAGGAGAATTCATGCTTTGCCTTTTGCAGTAGCATGACATTATAAATTGCTCCAACCCCCTTAATAAAATCTATTTGTTGACTCATGCAAGAAAACAAGATAATTGTCTTCTCTCCACTAGGATGCATTTTAAGCTGGAGTGTTAAATCTGTTTGACCCAATATTCAAAATGGAACAAAAATATACATAACTCTGTGCTCCTAGGGAAAAGGGTATAATCCTTGTGCCTGGGTGGATGTGTGAGTGAAGGATTTGTTAGTAAAATTGGTATATCCATTAAAAATAATGTAGGATTACACATTTGTCTCTTTCCCCTCTTCTTAGTTCTCTTTCCCTTATTTTTTTCCCCATTTCATTTTTATGGTTATGTTTATTTGGTAAAACGGTAGCATGATGAAAAAGAATGGTCCAGTAGTTAAGGCATTAGCTTGTGCATTTTCAGATCCAGGGTCGATTCTCTGCACTTCCACAGATTTGCTGTATGACCTTGGGCAGGGCCGGCTCCAGGCACCAGCGAAGGACGCATGTGCCTGGGGTGGCCAATAGAAAGGGGCGGCAAAAGGGCTGGAGCTGGCCCTGACCTTGGGCTAGTCATTTAGCCTTTCTGTCTCAGTTCTTCATCTGTAAAATGGAAATAAATGCACTGCCCTACCTCACATGGCTGCTGGGAGAATAAATACATTGAAAGACTGAGGTGTTCACATATTTATGGTAATAGGGGGCCACATATTTAAGGGCCCCAATGTAAACATACAGCACCTGCCACATAGTTAAGAGACATCCCCTGCTCCAAAGAACTTGCAATCTAAATAAACAAGACAGAGGAGCAGTGAAAAGAGAAATAAAGACAGAGAGGTCAGTACTGTCCTGTGCATTTCATCCCTATTAAGTGCCATAGATCTTTGCCATACAGAAGAACCAACTCCAAAGTACCTCCTAATTCAGGAATTGTGGAGATCCAGGATTTTGGTCTATTTATTTTAGAGATTTTGTTATTTTTATTTAGCGGTATAGTCAGTGAGAAGAGAAAAAAATGCAAAAAACCCCCCAACAACTACAATTTTAATCAAAAGCAAAAAATTAAAATATTTTGACTAGCTCTATTTAGCAGCTATTAAGTGATAGTGATAAATAATAACCATATTGAGGCTTCTCTTCCATAGGTACAAAAGTAGTTATGCACAGTTAAGCCCAGTCCTATAGCTAGGGAAACTCAGGCACATCCATTTCTCTGACTTAGCTTTCCCAGAATAAACCTTTCATGCAATCTACACATTCCACCTTTTAAGTACTCCTGCAGGTGGAAAAGAGAGGGAATTTTGTTGGCTGATTGTTCTTGCTATTACATTGAAAGGCACTCACTGATAATAAGGGAAATAAAAAGTACAGAATTTAGATAACTCAGTTAAGTGACTTGAACAAGGTCATAGTGAGTCTATTTAAAAGCTGGGAATAGACTTCAGATCTTCTAATCAGTGCCTTGTCCATTGGACCATTCAGACATGTGTTGTGCAAATTGCATCTCGGAAAGGAAACACTTGTCAATTGACCACTCTAAGTTCATATTTTAATATGACTGGATATTATTTAATGGTCCAGAAAATAGGCAAATATTGCAGTTAAGAAGAATATCTTATTTAGATGAACTATGACAAAATCTAATTTAGTTTGTTTCGCTGCTGGCTTTATTGCTTTTTGCTGCTGGCTGGGAATGCAAAGCAGCACAAGATCCTAGTGATGAAGCAATTGTCTTCATGTTAGCCATTAAGAGTTGAGATACCCTGTTCAGTACTGATGTGATGGCTGCCATCTTGGCTGACACATACGAGGGATTAAACCTGGGACCTCCAGAGCTAAGAGCATGAGCTGCTAAACCACAGCTCTCCGAAAACGGCTGTGACTCACATCCTCAATGGAGGGGGACCTACAACACACACACACAGGTTACACTATTATTAGTTAAGCATAAACAATGAACTCAGTGCTGTACGTTACACAGAAAATGACATAGGCTGGGATTTACAAAGGTGCCTAAAAGGATGTGGGTGACTTACTCCTATTGAATTGCAATGGAATTCATGTGCCCATCTCCTTTAGGCTGCTTTGAAAATCCCTGTCATCTTTCTTACCCATTGTAGTCAAAAGGAGCCTTCCTGTCGAGTCCATTGGCCTTAGCATCACACCTTAACATGAGGCAAAAATACATGATATTTGACCCATTAATTGGCCATCCTACCATACACCAATGAACCTTTTTCACACATCCAGGGCTCAGAGTCCTATGGGGTACCCACAAAATCCTGGATCTCCACAATTCCCCATTGTTACCAGTAATGCTCAGAAATGGAAGGCAATCAGCACCTGGAGGAGTACTCAAAGTGGTGAGAGATGGGTGTGTGGTAAAGTGGTCTGTATTGTTGAATGGGAAGGCAGGAACTCCTCCTAGATTCTAATTGCAGATCTGTTGCCAGTTTCCTTAGGGGTTCTTAGAACAGTCACTTTCAGAAGAGCTCAGATTTTTAATTGCCGAGGACCCACAAATGGGACCGTAGCTCAGCACCCAGAAGCTCTCATTGTGACCCTCAACGGCTCAACTTGCAAATGAACTCAGCACCCAACACGACACATAAGCACTTTTGGAAGTCTCGCCCCAGCTAGTTGCTGAGCTCTTCGGAAAATTCTGGCCATAGAGTCTGATTTTCAGAGGTCTAGAGCACAAATTATTCTAGGAATCCAAGGAATGCTGTAGGGGTCCGCATCACAGAAAATCAAGCCCTTGACCTTTCTGCCTTGGCTGTAAATTGGGGATGTAACAGTGACTGGCTATAGGCTCTGCCTTAGAAGTTCAAGAGCCTTTACCAGGGCTTTGCCTTGCATTGAGCACTTACTCCAGTCCAGAGGTACAACCAAATTTTTCTTAAGGAGGGGACTCAGAGCTCTTCCTCCACTGCCGTATACCCAGACCTAAGGTCTCTCTCCCCATTGCTCCCCCATGCCCAGTCATGTGCAGTCTCATGCCAGCTCTGCATCCAGATCTTCACTCTCCCTCTGCACCCAATCCACACACAGTCCCCTCCGGCTGCCCCACATACAGCCCAGAACTCATCCTACCCCATAGTCTTACCCAGAGAGGTGGTCAGGATGAAGAGCACCACCTCCGCCTGGGGCAGGCAGTTCTGGGAGCCCCAGTTCTCATCCTCCTCCTGCATCTCAGCTTCTCCAGGCAGTGCCAAAAGCCTGGATCCAGCCCTCCCACCCCCTGGGGATGATGAGTTACTGGTGCACCCTGCTCCACTTCTCTTCAGGGGTTGGTTGTGCCCGGTGCCCCTGGACACCAGAAATGTTACAAAAGGGGAGGGAAGCAAGTCAGTGCATGGGGTTGCAGCACCACTCAAATTTGGCCTACCAGCCCCATCATGCCAGCAAAGAGGGGCCTCCACCATTATGCCACCTGACTCTGGTCAAGGGCCAAAGGGGTTCCGTTTACTTCACCTCTTCTCCAAGCTCTCAACTGATGCGTATCCCACATCAGCCTCCAGCTCCTTGCAGATCTCTCTCAAACTCTTTCTCAATGTCAGGCAGCCCTTATATTCCTGCTTTGATCACTTTCGCAGACCTGAATATGGAGCTCAAAAACTCTTCTCTTTCACACACAGAAGTTAGTCCAATCAAAGATACTATCTCACCCACATTGACGGTCTCGTATCCTTGGACCAACACAGCTCCACCAACCCAATAACCAACCTGTTTTTTCCAAATAGGCTTGATTTCCACTTACATGCTCCCATCTCATGACCCTTGCTGTCATTTCCCTTCATGTGAGGAGGGAGTCTAACCCTGGCACAGGTGAGGTTCAGCCCCATCCCTCTTAAAGGGCCAATGAACCCAGTGACGAGGAATAATACTTCCCAGTGCATTAATTAATCCTAGCTAATGTTAAGAAAAGTTCTTAGAAAATCTGACTCCTAAATACACTTATCCAGTGAGAGAATGGATTCCACCATCACAGCAGGCACATATATTTCACAGTCATCTCTTCTCCACTCCCAGCCCCCTTTTTCTCCATAAAATCATGTGTGTGTATATTTTAAAATGGAACACCGTTAAAATCAATCATCATCAAACTACTAGGAACAATTCTGAAAAGTATGTTCCAGGCGGATATTTACAAATTCATCGCATTTGACAAGAAAACAATAGATTCTGAAATATTCACTGCAAAGTGTGCAAAAAAAAAGGAGATTCCAGTTGCTGTGATTACCCTAATGATCCTGTGCTCACTGTAATGATCTCTGGAAATTTCACAGCCACACAAATGCTGCATTTGGGCCACATTTCTGTTTTGCTTCCTTTCTTTTAAATGAAGAGGAGGGAATAAAAGAAACAACTTTCTTGCAGATATAGTAATTATCACTGTTGTTCCGCTTCCTCCTCATTCAACAGACAATTTAAAATTGTGATTTTTACCACACAGCTTTGAACACCTCCAGTTCAGGGCAAAGTAGGAATGTGTGGTAGGGAAGAGAGTGAGTCTTATAGGGAAGGCTGAGTTAGGGAAACCATAAATAAAGCTCAAAGGGATAAATTTGCTTAGTTGGTACATAGGAATTGCTACACTGTCTCAGACTGATGGTCCATCTCCTTCTGCATCTTGTTTCCAACAGTGACCAGGACTAGCTGTTTCAGAGAAAGGAGGAAGAAATCCTGCATTTGGCAGATGTGCAATAATCTGCCCCGTGAATGTCTGATCCTAACCTGTATGACTAAAGATAGGGTTAAGCATGAAGCATGAGGATTTATATCCCTTTTCAATTTTTTTCATTAATCTGTTATAACTTTTGTTATCCATGCAAATTTCCAGCTGTTCTTTGAATCTAATGGTAATTTTGGTCTAACTGAGATCCTGTGGCAATGAGTTCCACAGCCTAATCATGGGCTGTATGAAAAAAAAATGTTTTCTTCTATCAGTTTTGAATTTACCATCATTCAGGTTCATCTAATGTTCTGCTCTTCACATATTATGACACAGGGAGAACAGAAGACCCCAATCCTACCTTCTCCAGACCATTCATTATTTTTAATTACATTTCCTGTAACTAGTCTCCTTTCCAAAATAAACAATCCCAATCTTTTTACTCCCTCTCTCCAAAGGTATGTCTACACAGCAAAAGCTGTCCACGGGCTAGCCTGAATTTAGCTAGCATGGGCAACACAGAAGTGAAGACCACATAGTGCTGACTTGAGCATGGGTTGTAAAAGCCCAGCACAGACCCTGGATCTGTCCCCAGCTCAATAGTGCACACTGCACTGTCTTCACTGCTTTGATACACCCACACTGGCTGGATTCAAGCTGGTACAGGTAGGCCGAATCATGCCCAGATTTTGTTGGGTAGACCTACCCTTATGCTACGTCTACATCAAGGCAGGGGTGTGATTCCCTTGCTTGTGTACATATATTCACGCCAGCTGTCACTGAGCTAGCCCAAGTATAAATAGCAGTGTAGCCATAGTAACTCTGGTAGTGGCAGCGAAGGCACAGCCAAGAGTACATACCCACTGGTTTCAGGTAGATATGCACTCGGTACATCTCAAATGTGCCTCCACTTCTGCTACCCATGCTACTGCAGCTACCCTGCTATTTGTACTCCTGGTAGCTTGATGAGAGCTAATGCAAGCATGTGTATATGAGCAGGGGAATCACACACACAGAGAAAGCACTAGAGAGCAGGGATCCAGTGCTGCTGAATGCCGGTAAAGCAACAGAAAAATAAGCAGCTGATATGAAATTAATAGGCATTTGCAACTGAAGAACAGAGGGATTTTGCTGTGCTAATCATCCAGTGCTGATATGAGAAATTGATATCATCTCATAATTCAAAATGTCAGGCCTTCTGCAGCAAGTGCTTCAAAAGTCTATGAGCAGCGCCACTTTGGAACGCCCATTCAGACAGCAGCATAGGCTATCTACAAATAGTTTGTAAAGCCAGTGGCAAACAATCTCAATATCTCAACCCAAAATAGCAGGTAAGGGACTGGAGGGCTCAGTGGCATATCACCCACAGCTCCTCTGTTCAGTACGCCTACTGCCTTCCACCTCAGTGCTTTGCAAATGGTAGTGAATTTGAGCCTTGCAACACCTGTGTCAGGATGGGAAGAATTATCAACCCCCAAACTGAGGTTTTCAGGACTCCAGTGACTACTCTTACACAGGTGACAAATTACTCATGACACAATTATGGGAAGGAGCATGCTCTAGTGGACTGGGAGTCCAGAGACTTAAATTCTATTCCTAACTCTGTCACACTTTCTTCTCTTCTCCGAGTCTCTATTTCCCCTTCTGCCATTTACCTGTCTAGTCTATTTATATTGAAATCTCTAGGAAGAGACTGTCTCTCACTAGGACCTTCGCTACACACAAAAGTTGCATTGCTACACCGATATGGTTAAATAAGTACAAGTCCCTTACTGTGGATGTCATTATATGGTCTACATGTGCTTATATCAGTAGATCTTAGACCCATGCAAGAAGGGAAATAAGCTACACCAGTATAAGGTACCTTTACACCAGTGTAATCTTGAGGATATAAAGCTAGTATCCAGTATAATAGGGATGCAGCATTACCTACTGGATTGATCAATGGGCTGGGACTCAGGAAACTAGGAATCTATTCCTGGATAAGCCAATAGCCTACTAGGTGACCTAGGGCAAGACACTTCAGCACTGTGTGCCTCAGTTTCCCCATCTATAAAATGGGGATAACAATACTGTCCACCTTTGGAAATCTACTGATGAAAAGAATTGTATAAGAGCTAGGTATTATCAGAAAACAAAATCAGGCCCCTGACAGAGTTTAAACACTACAAAATCTTTGGGCTTGTTTATATGAACAATCAGACCACAGTAAGTTTCGGCATGAAGTTACCCTGCACTACCCTTCCACGAGCTAACTGTCCATGTGGACTCTGCTGACTAGTGTTAACAGTTAGTTATTGTGCTCTGATCTAATCCTCTTTGGAACAACTTTGTGCATTAGATTTTGTGCATTAAGTAGGTCTTAACATGCATCAGCAAGGTGCACATGGACCATTACTCCGCAGCAGACTAGTTCAGGATAGAGTCACACCTGATATAATAGTTCATGCAGACAAGACCCATGTGTAGGTCAGGCTTAAGAGTTCAGCATACAACACAATGAGATTTTGGTCTCAGCTGGGGCTTCTGTAATACAAGCAACAGTAACAGCACAGTACAAAATGTTGAAGTGAATAGTTTACAAAGAACATATAAGGTACTGTTATTAACTATTGGGCAAAAACATCAAATAACTCCACAGAAATCAGGATCAGTTTGTGAACAAATTCATTAACTATGGGGAAAAAAAGAGCTAAATTTGCCAGATAATTTATTCGCAACGAATAATTCCACCAGCTGTAATAATAATACATAATTACATACCATACAGAGCGTTGTGGGTACTAATTAGTTAATGTTTGTACAGCATGTAAAATGTAACGTGCTTAAGTATTATTATTAACTGAAGAGTGCATTCAGTTTTACATTTTTTTAAACATAACTCAGAGCAATATCACCTACACTTTCTCTAAGAGGCATGATCACCTGATCCTATATCATGAAATAAGACTCGCACCACAAATTAGGTACTAGGAAATAGCATTAACAGTTCCCTTGCTTTTGAGCAGATTAGGAATGAGATGATTTATGGTCACTCTAAAGGAAATCCCTCTTTGATACAGAACTGTAGCCTTTATCTGATACCCACCAGATTTTACCAGCTCAAGCTAATCAGGTGGGGATCAGATGGGGGCTGATTTCACCAAGTGCTGAGCATCAGCAGTTTCCTTTGACTTCAGACTGGATTTGCAGATGCTCTGTATTTCCCACAATCACTCTCCTCTGAATCTTTGTGGCTCAACCCCTTATGCCTCAGATTCAAGACACAAGGATTCTTCTACCACCCAAAAAAAGCAACTGGCACCCTACAATTATTCTCATCTGACTGGTATCATTTGGAAGTGTTTGTGCAAAATAGCAACTGCATTGAGAGCAAACCGCATTCCTGCATTACAGTTGCAGTGATATTACTACCAACAGATTAAACCTGCAAATGGGAGCAGATAGAACACAAGGAGGACACAAAACCTCCCTGTCGCCAGGGGCGGCTCCAGGCACCAGCACGCCAAGCATGTGCCTGAGGCGGCAAGCGGTGGGGGGGACTCTCTGCCGGTCGCCGCGAGAGTGGCAGGCAGGTTGCCTTCAGTTGCATGCCTACGGAGGGTCCGCTGGTCCCGCGGCTTCGGCGGACCTCCCGCAAGCGTGCCGCTGAATCCGCGGGACCGGGGTCCTCCCACAGGCAAGCCGCCAAAGGCAGCCTGCCTGCCGTGCTTGGGGCGGCAAAATACATAGAGCCGCCCCTGCCTGTCACAACACAAAAGAGATTATTAAAGGTTTTCAAGACACACAAAACGCCTATCATGCTGACCAGTTTTGTCTCATTGTGCTCCCCTATCAGTTTGTCCAGATCCACCTGCTGTCTCTTGTCTTATACTTAGGTTGTAAGATCTGTGGGACAGGTTCCGTCTCTTTCTTCTGGCATTGACCAGCGCCTAGCACAATGGAGCCTGGTCTATCACTGGAGCTTATAGACACTACCACAGTACAAATAACAACTGACAGTATGAATGAGAGACTAAAGCTGCCTCTGGGGCTTTCACATTGTGCTGATTGATTGATCCTGTCTCAGTCTCCTTCAATTCCTCATTTTCCCACTTTACTGCCTTGCCAGTCTATTTTGGTCCTGTAATAACTCAAGAATGAACTTGAGATAATTAACATGACTGCTCATATTAACGTAGAAACTCCTCAGGAGTTTGTTCCAGGACACAAAGACTTGAACCCACTGAGTTCCAGTGTCATCCAACAATGTATTAAAATCCTAGAGTGAAATCCTGGGTCCATTGAAGTCAATGGGAGTTTTGCCATAGGCTTCAACAGAGCAAATAGGATTTCACCTCTAGAGTAGACAAGGTGTGGCTTATCTTGGCCAACTATGTGATAAAACTTAAACATGCTTTGTCTATATTAGGATGTTAAAACATGTTAAAAACACATCTTTCCCCTACTGCAGATGGGTCCCTACTGTTGAGTACTAAAGGGATGAATATCAACTTTTGATTATCTAGCAGATTATAATCAGTGCACACTTCTTACCAGAATGCTATTGAAGAAAATCAGGACATATTAGAGGAGGACGACGATCCAGTGCTTAGGACACTAAACTAGGATTTCTGAGACATGTTTCAAGTCATACTCCACCACAGACTTCCTGTGACTTTCTCTTAGGGGTACGTCTATACTACTCGCCGGATCGGTGGGTGGCATTCGATGTATCAGGAATTGATTTATCACATCTCGTCTGGACGCGATCAATCGATCCGCTAATCGACGCCCATACTTCACCTGAGCAGGAGGAATAAGCGGCATCGACAGGGGAGCCGCGCCAATCGACTCGCTGCTGTGAGGATGCCCCGGTAAGTCGAACTAAGATACTTTGACTTCAGCTACGCGAATAACATAGCTGAAGTTTCGTATCTTAGTTCGAACCCCCCAGCTAGCGTAGCCCAGGCCTTAGGCAAGTCACTTAGCCTCTCTGTGCCTCAGTCCTATTAGAGATGTATTGCAACGATAAATACGTCACAATACTATAGTAAGTAGGGGCAGATAAGTACCTGAGATAGGTAAGATATTACTTTTCTTAGGAAAGGCAAAGCCACAACCCCAGGTATACCTAAGTTTCAGTTTGCTTCTGCCTCCTCTCATACTTTATTAATCTTATAGCATCTTTGAGAAGGAACAAACATTCTACCCCATGCGAAATTTAGTGCTCAACCATCACAAAATAAAAGCAACAGCAGCTATTTAATATAAAAAGCTGTAATATCTCCTTCTGGGATTCCAAATGACATTAAAAAGTGCAGCATCATCATAGGAAAAGGCATTTATTGAATAAAATGCCCACTGTATCTAAAACAAAAGTTACTCACTGGAAAATATCACAGATTGATACACTCCAGCTAAAGATGCTAGATAGGCCAGGGCTTTCTTTTTTCAATTATGCAGAGGGAAGCAATACTAGTAGAAGTAATTCCATTTTCATGTCACTCTGTGTGTTCAAATATAGTTACCAACCACCAAACACACACAAGTTTGGTCCAGCACATGGCTAACATGGAGTTTAACCTATGTAGACAATGAGTAATGGCTATGGAGAGCTCACTAGAAGATCCAGATGAGAGATAGCATTGTCAAGGCCAAATGAAATAAAAAAAAGAATTGTGCTTGAGTCTGTCTGCAGCTCTGCATTCATTTTTCCTCCAGATTTCTCATTAATATGTTATAGCCATTGATGTAGCTTCTATTTAATAGCATCACAGCCCCTTAATACAGTAGCATAGCACCTTGATTGAGTTAATTAAATTGATGAGCATAATGCAGCATTTTATGAATTCAGCCTCCATCACATTCTCACCAGGATATCATCATAAAGCAATATGCTCCATCTCAGTAGGCCCCCATTATTGATCTTAGTTTCTTGGCTTGCAACCTTCCTCATCCCCATCCATCTTATGTGATATTTGCTGTGCTTAGATGGCTCCTTCTAATTTACCAGCAAGTAGGGGCCCCAGGTGACTCCAGTTGTGAGGAGGCTTTGTCAGAGGGTCTTGCCACTGCTACTCCCCTTCAGTTCCCAGAAAGAAAGGGGAGAGTAATGGCATGTTCCTTGTGTCTCAGCTGCAGGGAAGAAAGGGAAAATTATTTACTGAGGCTGCTACACACAGACTAACTTGGTGGTTTCCCCTGGCTACACTTGTTTCCTCTTTACTGCATGATGCATTGCAGGTAGGGTGACCCCTGTTCATTAGCTCCCTATTGTAGCAGCAAGGGCATATATGCTCCTGGTCCTGGCACAGCCTCATTGCTTTTGGGTCTGCGTTGTCTCAAGTTGCTTTTTGAGAGTTGTTTGCTCAGGACTACCACTCTGCCATTGGAACGCTCCCCGAACCAGGAACCAAATTGGGGGCAGAGGGTACGAAACACTACCCCACACCACCAGTCTTTCAGGGTTCCAGAATTGAAGCTTTCACTTAAAATAAAAAACCTCAAGCCCTTATGGTTGGGAAAAAAAAACATTCAAAATATGAATCAAGCACAGCTGATGCACTGAGATCCGTACATTAACCAAGAGGCTGGATCAATAGTTTTGTGAGCCATGAAGTACCCCTGTTCATTCCCAATATTAAGTTAGATGGCCAAAGATGGTAATTTAAATGTCAAAATTGTTCCTCTACTGTGAGTGATGCCTTATTTTGGCTCCACGAGTGGGCGGCACTTTGGAGAGTTCCATCACTTCCACTCACACCCAGCCAAGAAAGAACCAAGCCCAAGGGGCACAGCAGAACCCACGTGTGCAGCAGTCCCCCACTGTATGGAAACCAGAGGTGTATGTGATCATAATTTGAAGCGCACCATATATTGTGAGTAGTACCTTTTCTGGCATGTCAAGTGGGTAAGACTAATTACAGTATCTTAAGTAGTCAGAGCTTAGAAGTATAACACTACCTTCCCTCCCCACTTCCTCAGTTCAACCTCTGCATGGATTAGTTGCTTTCGTAATCAACTCCTACATCTGGATCTTAGGTACTTATGTGGCCCTCATTACCAGAGTGCCTCACAATCTTTCATTTATTTATCCTCACAACACCCTGGCAGGTAGGGAAGTGCTATTATCCACGTTTACGGATGAGGAACTGAGGCACAGAGAGGCTAAGGGGTTTGCTCAAGGTCACACAGCCGGCCTGTGGTGAAGCAGAGAGTGAAACCCAGGTCTCCCAAGTATTAAACAGACTACTCTAATCTCTGGCCCATCCTTCCTTTCTATAGCTGTGCTCCCACTCTAACACCGCTCCTTAAAGAGAAACACCTTATGGCCAATATTCACATTCATTAGCCACTGCCAAAAGAATCATTTATTTAAACATTTGTATTTATTAGGAGTAAAATCCCTCTGAAATCCTGCAGGAACATAGATCATATTCTGTCGAGGGCACGAATTAGAAAACACCCAGAGTAAAAGCCACTGTTCTCTGGTTCCTAAATTAAAATTAAGATCCAGAGTAGTTTACCTATTTTCCATTAGACGAAGCTTGTAACATCTTAGTCACAAATACCCAACATCAAACATGACTCAGAGGAAAACAGCATCCGATTAGATGCTGTAAATGACAAGCTTGGAGGAAATTCTAATGCAACCACAGGACATTGCAAAGAAAGCTGATGAAGTATGAGAAAAAGGACAGGTCATAGCTAAGCATATATGTGTTTTCTAAAAGGAAGAGGGGGGTATATAATAGGCAGGATTAACTATTTCTATCACTGCTTTCAATTTAAACAATTCCTCCTCTCTGAACCAAAAAAAAGATCCATCTCTGGCCATTTTTAAATCAAAATAAGGGGTCACCTCCCCTCCTCCTCCTAAAAGATATGGTCTAGTTCAAACTGGAATTATTTCACAGAAGTTCTATGGTCTGTGTTATACAGAAGGACAAATTAGACAATCAGAAATCCCTTCTGGCCTTGGAACTTCTGAATTTACATCTTGCAATCCTAGAAAATTGGTGTTTTCTGAATTTTTTGTGCATTTTTATTGTCAAGTTTTTTATTATAATATTTAAACATAGAAATGGATTAACACTAATTCTATCAATAATGTTCCATCAAATATCCATCATTATTCAGGATCAGGCCCTACTTCCCTCCCAGCTTTAATGTCAACACATCTGGACTTCAATTCAAGATGGGGTGATGGTGTTTAGAATGCCGAGACTGGAAGGATACAGTACACGCAAACACCTGTGAAAGGGGAATAGGCTGAGCACAAGATTGGAAGCTGAAGTCCCCAGTTCCAGTCTTGACTGAGTGGATTAGAGTCCATTAATTCTTAATTAATAATTTCTTCAGCAAATTATGTCCATGAATAGGCACTTCTGTGGGGCTCTGTATGGACATATGGTTGTGTTTGCAGGATCCGAGCCTTTGAGCATGTCTATGCCGCCCCACAGTTAGATTAAAGGGTGTGAATTGCAGCGTGCAAAGTACTGCACAATACCTCCCTCATGTGAAGGCTCCAAGAGTGAACATAAAGGTCTTGAGTTTGCAGGGTGGGGCAGTGTAGACATGCTCTTTGTCTTGGTTTCTGACTGCAAAACTTGTTTTAAGAGCAGATCATGATTTTCTGGAATTTATTTCTTATTCCAATTTATTTCCCAAATAAATATTGTGACTGATTCTTGGTCTGTCAACTTCATGAGAGCAACTTGGGTGAATGTTCAAAAGCTGAGCTGTTTTGATCATTCAAGGCATTTGTGATGTTTCTGATCCTTGTATATTGCTTGTAGTTTTCCCCAATTCTCCCATGCTCAAACCTGATCAGGTAAAGTGCAGATCCTCCAAAGACTTATATAAGGTTTTACGCAGTCACATTGCTTACAGTGCAATTACTCACATGCACGTCCTCAAGTCTTTTCAAGAATCTGGACCTAAATCTGGAATATCAAGTACTGTTAGATTTGTAAAACAAACACACCACATTGTCTCTAAATGTATTATACTCCTGTCTTCAGGAAGCTCTAATGATATAGTCTGCTATAAAAAAGTAACTCAATTTTTCTTTAAAGATAGGCTCCTTGGTTAAAAGTTAATGCTCCCTCGCCAAGAATTGAGAGCACCATGTGATCTGTGATAGTATGTACCAGTATTATGAATACTTTTGTGGTTTCCTAGTAACACTTGTTCACACTTGGCTAAATCAATAAGCAATCTCCCTGTATGTATATGATATACTGTAGCTGTGACAGGGACCAGATGGCTTATTCTATCTCTAATTGAGTTTAAGTATTTTATGAAATAATAATAATGAGAATAAACTGAATGCATGTAATATAACTAATCATACCCTCTCATGCCACCTACTACCACAATAATAAAAGAAATAGTAAATAATGCTACAACAACTCTGTGGCCAAGTAGAAAATACACAGATACTACCATGTTGCACATTGTGATCAGGCAGAGCCAGTGGTGATGGAACGCTTGTTCTAAAAGCAAAGGACCCTACCACCTAACTGAATGGAGACTCTTCATTAGCTGTTTGTCATACTGGGCCTACAATCCAGAACTGGGCAGTTACTACACCAATCTCACAGAAGGTGAAATTCCTCCCAGGAATAGGGAAAAGTCTAAATGCTGCTTGTGCCACAACTTTACCAACTCAATGTGTTTTAAGTGGGACTTAGGATCTCTCCCTCTCTTATATCAAAGGGATTTCAGCTCAGGCACCTCCTGCTGGCCGTTTGTAAAGAGGACAGAAAGACTTATTTATATTTATAATGTATGTAATAAAACAGCGCCCATCTAGTCCTCTGGGCACCCTTAACCCTATTTTTTTTAAAGTACAATGAAATATACCGAGCCATCAATCCTCCCAGTGCAGCTTCTGTGAAAAGCTGCAAATTAAAAAAAAAATGCTTTGAAATTAATCAGCACTCCCCTACATATTACTGGTGACGTCTACAAGAATTTGACAACAGTTAGGTAGCTGTTACAGACACTTCTGCTGATCATGGCGACCAATATTGTCTCATTGTTTCCTTGTGCTCCCCTGTCAGTCCTCCTCTTATGCATTGACTGTAAGCAATTTTAGGCCAGGGACTGTCTTTTTGTTCCATGTTTGTAGAACAACTAGCATAATGTGGTCCTGACCATGCATAGGGGCTCCAATGCACTACTGCAATATAAACAATAAATCATCATCATCACCCCAGGCTCCCACAGCCAAACCTATCCAACACTTATTTCTTCATGTGCCGGGGCGGGGAGGGAGGGGAATTAGCCTCACACAGTGCCTTGAAGACTGACAAACTTGAGTTGTTATAGACCTGGAGAGGGGGTGCCCAAGCCTTGACCAAGAATGCTCTACCAGCTATCCTTTCTCTGTTAAACGGAAGTGGTTTTAGCTCAGACATCATTATGTCCTGGAGAGCTGATAGGATCCAGGCCTTAAATGGTACAGGTTTTGATAGGAGGTGTTAATGACATGCCCTAAACAAGAGTGTTTATTAAAGAAAACTGCAACTACAGACATGCTTCCACAGAGCTTAAGTTCCATCTTTGTCTCTGCTTTTTATCAAGGGTCACAACCTGTTGGGAAGTCTATAAAGCACACAGACACATTTAATGGCTAAACAGTAGACTGCAAGTAAACACTATTGCAAAGCTTTGTGCTGGCCCTCTGCAAAGTGGTAAATTTCACCCCAAGGGCAGAATTCACTCCTACTGGCTTCAGTACAGGGTTTACAAGAGTAGGCCCTAGCACAGGCAAACTCAGATTAACCAAATCCCAACTATCTAAACTTCATGTTATCCAAACACCATATAGGTCCCTCTGTCCCCAATTTACATAGAAACTAATCTGGTTTATCCAAAATAACTTGGTAACTGGGGCTTAATGATAGAGCACTGGTCATCCAAGGATCTCAAAGTACTTTCTTACAAACACTCAGGGTTCAGTGAATGTCCTGGAAAGTCCATTATTTCCCAAAGCATGCTCAACTAAACTCCTATGATGGTTGCCCCGCTAGGTATGCTCTATAAGTTCTACGACACTCAAATAAATAATTGACAAAAACATTCCTGTAACAGCGACATACTCCCCTGATTTTATTTTTAGATAGCTTTTGAATCATTTTATTAAGCAGTACAGAAAATGAGAACTAGCTAATTAAAATATATCGGCCACTACTTACAAGAAAGGCCAAAGTCCTAATAAAGTAAAATAAATAATATATAATAAAAATAATTTTTAAAACCAGCCTGCTCAGGTCCATAAAAGCTGTGGATGGTCAGAGTAAGAGGAGAGTATCAATAGGGATCATCTTTTTAAAGAACAATCTTTTTTTCCCTGTACAATTATTTCCCTTTGAATTAAAACAACTTAGATGGCCTCCCTGTTTGAGAGAATGTACAGTGTAGTTTATTTGATCTGTGCTCCCATCTCTAAGCAGATTCAGGCAATCAGACCATATGAAAGAGCTAAATGGTTCTCATTACTTAGTAATAGGCTTCTGGACAACGACCCATCAGACCACACTGAACACTGAAAAGGCAGATGTTCGGAGCCAACTTTTTCACATGCTTTTGTATTCTTTTCTCTTCTCAGTTGTAGCAGCAGGGAGAGAGAGAGAGAGATGCTTGATTTGAAAGGGGCAGATTTATTATTAGTTGTATTTCAGTAGCATCTAATGGACCCAAAGGAGATTGAGGCTCCTTTGTGCTAAACATTAGACAAGCTCCAACTAACAATCACTGCTCAAAAAAGAACAAGAGTACTTGTGGCACCTTACAGACTAACAAATTTATTTCAGCAGTCTCTAAGGTGCCACAAGGATTCCTGTTCCTTTTGCGGATATAGACTAACATGGCTGCAACTCTGCTCAAAAAAGCTTGAAGTCCAAATAGACAGAAGGTGGGAATGGAAACTGAGGCAAAGAGAAAGGAAGTGACTTGTTAAGGGTGACACAACAGGTAGTATCAGAGCTGAGAACAGAACCCAGATCTCCTGATTCCCGACCCAGTGCCCTATCAAGGAACCATACTCCCTCTTGGGTTTATATGGAAATTAATAACCTTTTGTGTTTAAAAATATGAGTCACCAATACAGGGCATGCCTACTTAGAAATATCTTTAAAAAAACAACTCTGTATGCTTTACACTGTAGTATCTGGAAGTTACCTTTCTTTCTTAGGTATTTATGTAACCCACATCACCATAATACCAGAGGGTCTCCAATCATTAATGTATTTATCCTCAACATCCCTGTAAGGCAGGACGGTGCTATTATGCCATTTTGCAGATGGGGAACTGAGGCACAGAGAGGCTAAATGACTTGCTCAAGGTGACACAATAAGTCTGTGGTGGAGCTGGCTATTGAGTCAGGGTCTCCTAAGACTTAAGCCAGCACCGTAACCATTGGACAATCTTTCCTTTGTCCAGCACCCTAACCATTAAACAATCTTTCCTCTCTATCAAAATAACGACACCTAATTATTCAGTGACAAGTTACGTAAGCAATCGTGAGACCTGGGGACAAACCAAAACCTGAAATCCAAACATGTTACTCCCACCACACACACACACTTTGGGGTTGTACAGAACTCAAAGCTAAATCAAAATTCTGCCAGTGGCTCATATTTCTGTAGAGGTGGAAAAAACAAAAACAAAAAAACCCAAACAAACAGGGAACGAGGGTAGGTCCCTGATCCAGATTCAAGTGTTGTAGCCTGAGTCTACCTATAGGACATACTATAGAAAACACTAGGAGAGGAAGAGCAGAGGTCACTGTCTGTGGGATCTAGGCTTCTCTTATTTTATTGTATATCAGTGCTTAGGCCAGTGTTTCTCAAACAGGGGTCGCTGCTTATGTAGGGAAAGCCCCTGGGGGGGCCAGGCTGGTTTGTTTACCTGCCCCGTCTGCAGGTCCGGCCTATCGCAGCTCCCACTGGCCGCAGATCACTGCTCCGGGCCAATGGGAGCTGCTGGAAGCAGCACGGGCCAAGGGATATACTGTCTGATGCTTCCAGCAGCCCCTATTGGTCTGGAGCAGCAAACAGCCGCCCGTGGGAGCAGCGATCAGACGGACCTTGTACGGGGCAGGTAAATAAACTGGTCCAGCCCACCAGGGGCTTTCCCTACACAAGCGGCGATCCCAATTTGAGAAACCCTAGCTTAGGCTTTGTCTACACTATGCAGCTTTTAGCGATACAGCCATGTCGAGAGAGCTCCCCTGCTGACAAAAAACTTCCATCCTCAATGAATGGTAGCTGTGTCAGCAGGAGAGTGCTCCTGCTGACACAGCGCTGTTCACACTGGTGCCTGTCATGGGCAAAACTTTTGTGTTTCAGGTTTTCTTTTTTTTAAAAAGCACCTCTGAATGACAAAAGTTGTGTCTTTCATTTGCCGGTGTAGACAAAGCCTTAGGCCTGGTCTACACTGTGTGTGTGTGGGGGGGGTGTCGACCTAAGATACACAACTGCAGCTATGTGAATAGCGTATCTGCCCCATCGACTCTGCTTCCGCCTCTGGCCGCGGTGGAGTTCCAGAGTTGATAGCAGAGTGATCAGGGATCGATTTTATCGCATCTACACTAGAAGCAATAAATCAATCCCTGTAGAGATAATAAAATCCCTCCCCAGTAGACGTACTCTTAGATATTATGGGTGGGGTTTTCTAAGGTGCTCAGGATTGGCCTAACTCTGTTCCTATTAAAAGCAGCAAAGAGTCCTGTGGCACCTTATAGACTAACAGACGTATTGGAGCATGAGCTTTCGTGGGTGAATACCCACTTTGTCCCATGAATCCAACAAAGTGGGTATTCACCCACAAAAGCTCATGCTTCAATATGTCTGTTAGTCTATAAGGTGCCACAGGACTCTCTGCTGCTTTTACAGATCCAGACTAATATGGTTACCCCTCTGATACGCTGTTCCTATTGAAATCCAAAGAGTGAGCTATTTTGAAAATATCACTAGTTCTTAGTATTCTGTAAGTGTGACATATTCAATCAGAGGAAAACCAACGAATGAGAAAAATAGTGGTCCCTTAAATTAGGTTCTACCCATTGCCAATCTCAAACATCAAAAAATCATGAATCACATCCTCAAGGAATCATAAGAGTCTCTCAAAAAATAATGAGATACAGGGCTTGTGTAAGGAATTTTTGTTCCCTAGGTGAAACTTCCACCTTGCACCCCCCCAGCTAACCCTGCCCCCCCGTGGCAGCTAACCACACCCACCTGCCCCTCCCCACCAGAGGAAGCCCCCCCCCCACGGCAGCTAACCCAGCCCCTCACCTCCGCAGCAGCTACCCCCCTCTGCAGCTAACCCTGCCTGGGGAGCCCCCCCCCCACGGCAACTAACCCCACCCGTGCAGCCCCCCCATGGCAGTTAACCATGCCTGGGGAGACTCCCCGCCCTGCAGCAGCTAACCCCGCCTGGGGAGACCGCCCCAGCTCTTCCGCTGAGCACACCAGCGTTGCTCTAATTCTCCTCCCCGCCCAGGGTTGTGGCGCCGATTGGAGGAGACTTAGAGTGGCAGCTGTGTGCTCAGCGGAGGAGGCAGAGTGGAGGTGAGCTGGGGCAGGGAGCGGTTCCCCTGTGCGCCCCCCCCATTACTGTGGGCAGCCCTCCTCGCCCCCCCCCGTCCCTGCCCCAGCTCACCAGGGAGCTGGCAACACAAGTTAATAAGGATGTGTCTACATCTGAAAGTTTTTCCAGAATAAGGCAGGGTGTGAAATTAAAGTGAAACAGTTATTTCAGATTAACTATGTGTAGACAAGCCCTTTGATGCTCTAAAACACCCATCCTTGTCCTTCATTTCTAGGGTAGGAGAGGTATGAGAGGGTCTGGGCTGAAGAATTCTGAGGGGGGCAAGTTTTAACTATTTTGTTGCTATCAAGATATTTGAGAGCAAACAGCTGGAGAGTGTGCATTCTACTGTACATTATCAAAGGTACTAAGAGCTTGGGGCTCTATTTCTTTTACTGAGTTCAGAGCTAAATAAACTGCATAGAAGGTCGGAATGTGCATGGACTAAAGCAGGCGGTGTGTGTGTGTGTGTGTGTGTGTGTGTGTGTGTGTGTGTGTGTGTGTGTGTGTGTGTGTGTGTTGGGAGGAGATTTAGTGAAAGTTTATCAGACTGACAGCCCTGTGGACTTGGTGTCCCCTTTGCAGCCACCAACCAGGTGCAAAAGCTGTGCCAGCCTCTCCACAGAGCAGTTCAATCCTGAGAGGGAGGGGGAAACTCAATCTATAATTCCTGGTGTCTCTGCTGAAGCATCAATCTGTTTTCCTGAGTGGTTTCTGAAACTATTCTTTATCTGTACTGGAGTAGTGCCTTGGAGCCCCAGTCACGGACCAAGACCCAATTGTGCTAGGCACTGTACAAAGACAGAACAAGGCAAAGATGGTCCATAGAGAAGCAAACCGAGACAAGCAAACTCTATCAGCACATAGTGCTGGAATTATCAGTCACTAGGACTGGATTCACACTGACAAACTAGATGTACAGTGATCAGGATCGGATTACCTTTCACATAAGCTCTCCAGACCCACAGCCACGGTTACACTGGTGAAAGTAAGATCAGAATCCTTCCTTCTACCTTGCTATGCTTCAGTGCAATATGTGGTTGTGTCTACAAGCCAAGTCATAAGTGCAAATTGTGTTTTGCTGACATCTGGCCCCATTTCAAAAGGTGCTGAGTGCCCCCTGCCAGCCTCTGAGTTCTCCCAACACATCTTGACTTTAATAGGAGTTGATGGGGGGGACTCAGTGCATTGCAGGAGGTTGTCAATAACTTCCAGAATTGGGCACATAAACCTCCCACTGTGCCTGGACCTTTGTTCTCCCTAGGCTATTTTTCTGTTCTGTGATAGCTGCTAAATGAGTCAATCTTACCATATATATATGTTTTAAAAATAATACTTTGCCTTGTCCCTATTTCTTTCTTTAAAAAAACAAAAACAAAAACAAGTCAAAAAAAGGAAGCCTCTCTCTCTGGCACAACACATCCCTATGAGCATCAGAGGATCAGGAAAATCTCTTAATTGGCATGTTTCACTTCCCACCAGGGTGTGCTAATTATGAGGATTCTACCAAACAGCCTGCTGTCTGGGTATCTGAAGAAATGGCTGTGCAGCCAGAGCAGGGAGAGACCTGGCTTTATGCCAAAGGCAGGCAGAGACCAGTAGAGATCCAGTTAAAGATATGCTCGTGCTTATTAATTAAAGGGAGACAGGGAGAGGTCTGAGCCCTAAGTTGTTCCTAGGATACTGGGCTAATAGGATATTAAAAGAAGAATGGACACCAAGACTGAAGTCCTGTGGCTGCTGCAGAGACACCTACTGGAATATGTGTTGGATAGACTCCAAGGCACTAAATCAGCTGCTTCCTCATGGCAGCGCATCCCTCACAGCAGAGATGGAAACATAGCGCAGCTAAAATAATAAGCACGAATAGCACACTGAACTGAATGGAACATAAATTGCATTGAATTTCCCACATTCTTTCTGAAGTGGGACTCCAGTGCCTCTAGGGCAGAATCCCTTCCCGTGTTTTCCTCTCTGTGCTGGTCCACAGAGGATATGAGTTGCTACTGCACCCAGCTAGAGAACTTTATCCCAAGCAATAACAGCATATGCTTTTCAGATCCTGTACATTGATCAACTGATCAGCCCAATTTAATTCCAACATGTCAGACAGGAGGGAGCCTGTCCTACAAACACAGGGGAAGAGATTATATTCAATACGGTAGTCCAAATTGTGTGTGTGTACACACACAGACACCTGTCTCTCTTTCTCTCTATATATATACATACACACACACACACCACTTTATTTTTATATATATATATATATATATATATATATATATATATATATATATATATATATATATATATATAAAAACCAAAGTTGGGTGTCTGTGTCTCTAATATATATATATATATATATATATATATATATATATATATATATATATATATATATATATATATATTTATACACACACACACACACACACACACACACATACACACCAAAAACAAAACTACTTTCTATTAAATTCTGTGTGACTTTTGCATATGGGAGGAGGTTAAGGATGGGGACATAAAAGGCAGTATGGGAAATTTGGACGTTAGTGAATTAGGTTGAGTAAAGAGCCCACCTAAATTCCAGTTACTAGGCCCAATCCTGCAGTTTTAGCTAAATGGGTAGACCCCGGCTCTAGTTCGGAGTCCTTTTCAGAAGGGCTGTGCACGTCTGTCAGAGTTGTAGGATCAGGACCTTTATTCTGTAGTAATAAAACAGGGAAGAACATGGCTGAGGTTAAGTGGTTGTGGTTAAGTATTAGACTGCAACAAGGCCCTGCACAGGAATTCAGAGATGAACATTCAATGTCTGGCTATGCCACAGACTACCTGTGTGACCTAAGGTGAACCATTTAATCTCTCTATGCCTTGGTTCCCCATCAGTAAAATGAGGACAATAATCCTTCTTTTCTTGCTGTGATGGGGCAGCTGCCCCTCACGGGCAGAAAAGGAGTTAAAGGCAGCCCTAGGGAAGCTGCACCGGAGGCAGCCAATCAGAGAAAGGCTGAAGGGAGCAGCCAATCAGGGACAAGCAGGCCCATATAGAAAGGGAGCTGCAGGGCAGAGGAGGGCAGTTCTTTGCTAAGAGCCCAGGGAGAAAGGACTGTCTCTCTGGAGAGCTGAGAGAACTGCCAGCACCTTGGACAGAGAAGTGTTGCTAGCAGGGACTCGGGGAGTGAGAGACAACCTCGCTGGCTGCTGGGGTTTGCAGGCTGAGGCCAAGAGGCAAGTGCAAAGAGGATGTTGGGGCCACAAGAAAGTGGCCAGACAATCGCTGCAGTAGCCACTAAGGGTCTGTCCCCCAGGTTGCACAGCAGGGACAGAAGGACAGGGAAGAAAATTGGCAGCATGTGACCTCCAGAAGAAGAAAGAGGAGCATCCATGTACCAGCAATGCAGATACAGGTGAGCAACCATTTTCATGTTCTCTCCACAGGTACTAATGTGGCGAGTGGACTAGATGATACATCTGAGCGAAAGGAGCAAAAGGAGACTGCATCAACTGGAAGGCATAAAATGCACTGTTCCAGGGATGGGGGTTCTACGACCACCGCTCCCAAGAGAAGGAGGTGGGGGGGGGGTGGTCGGGGACTTCCTCCTCAGAGGGACTGAGTCATCTATCTGCTGTCCCAACCAGGAAAACCGAGAATTGTGCTGCTTGTCAGGAGCTAGGATTCACGATGTGACAGAGACTGCCGAGACTCATTAAGCCCTTGGATTGCTACCCCTTCCTGCTTCTCCACATGGGCACGAATGATACTGTCAAGAATGACCTTGAGCAGATCACTACGTGCTCTGGGAAGAAGGATAAAGGAGTTTGAGGTGCAAGTGGTGTCCTCATCCATCCTCCCTGTGAAAGGAAAAGGCCCAGGTAGAGACCGTCGAATCGTGGAATTCAACCAATGGTTACGCAGGTGGTGTCGGAAAGAAGGCTTTGGATTCTTGGGCCATGGGATGGTGTTCCAAGAAGGAGAAGTGCTAGGCAGAGACAGGCTCCACCTAATGAAGAGAGGGAAGAGCATCTTCACAAGCAGGCTGGCTAACCTAGTGAGGAGGGCTTTAAACTAGGTTCACCGGGGGAAGGAGACTGAAGCCCTGTGATAAGTGGGATACTGGGAGGAAGCATGAGCAGGAGAGCACAAGAGGGGAGGACTGCTGCCTAATACTGAGAAAGCAAGATGATCAGTGCTTTATCCTAAGTGCCTATACACAAAAGCAAGAAGCCTGGGAAACAAGCACGGAGAACTGGAAGTCCTGGCACAGTCAAGGAATTATGATATGATTGGAATAACAGAGACTTGATGGGATAACTCATATGACTGGAGTACTGTCATGGATGGATGGATGGATATAAACTGTTCAGGAAGGACAGGCAGGGCAGAAAAGGTGGGGGAGTTGCATTGTATGTAATAGAGCAGTATGACTGCTCAGAACTCCACAGAAAAAACTGAGAGTCTCTGGATAAAGTTTAGAAGTGTGAGCAACACGGGTGACGTCATGCTAGGAGTCTGCTATAGACCACCAGACCAGGGGATATGAGGTGGACAAGGCTTTTTTCTGGCAACTAACTGAAGTTACTAGATCACAGGCCCTGGTTCTCATGGGAGACTTCTATCACCCTGATATCTGCTGTGAGAGAAATACAGCGGTGCACAGACAATGCAGGAAGTTCCTGGAAAGTGTAGGGGACAATTTCCTGGCACAAGTGGTGGAGGAACTAACTAGGGGCAGAACTCTTCTAGATCTGCTGCTCACAAACTGGGAAGAATTAGTAGGGGAAGAAAAAGTGGATAGGAACCTGGGAGGCAGTGACCATGAGATAGTCGAGTTCAGAATCCTGACACAAGGAAGAAAGGAGAGCAGCAGAATATGGACCCTAGACTTCAGAAAAGCAGACTGTGACTCTCTCAGGGAACTGATGGGCAGGATCCCCTGGGAGGTCCCGGATGACTGGAAAAAGGCTAATGTAGTGCCCATCTGTAAAAAGGGAAGGAGGAGGATCTGGGGAACTACAGACCAGTCAGCCTCACCTCAGGCCCTGGAAAAAATCATAGAGCAGGTCCTCAAGGAATTAATTCTGAAGCACTTGGAGAGGAAAGTGATCAGGAACAGTCGTCATGGATTCACCAAGGGCAAGTCATGCCTGACTAACCTAATTGCCTTCTATGATGAGAACTGGCTCTGTGGATGAGGGGAAAGCAGTGGATGTTTTATTCCTTAACTTTAGCAAAGCTTTTGATATGGTGTCCCACAGTATTCTTGCTGGCAAGTTAAAGAAGCATGGGCTGAAAGAACGGACTATAAGGTGGATAGAAAGCTGGCTAGATCGTCGGGCTCAACGGGTAGTGATCAATGGATCCATGCCTAGTATCATGCGGAGTGCCTCAAGGGTCGGTCCTGGGGCCGGTTTTGTTAATATCTTCATCAATGATCTAGATGATGGTGTGGACTGCACCCTCATCAAGTTTGCAGATGACACTAAACTGGGAGGAGTAGTAGATACACTGGAAGGTAGGGATAGGATACAGAGTGACCTAGACAAATTAGAGGATTTGGCCAAAATAAATCTGATGAGGTTCAACAAGGATGGAAGAATCCCATGCACTGCTACAGACTAGGGACCGAGTGGCTAGGCAGCAGTTCTGCAGAAAAGGACTTAGGGGTTACAGTGGATGAGAAGCTAGATATGAGTCAACAGTGTGCCCTTGTTGCCAAGAAGGCTAACAACATTTTGGACTGTATAAGTAGGGGTGTTGCCAGCAGATCGAGGGACGTGACCATTCCTCTCTATTCAACGTTGGTGAGGCATCATCTGGAGTACTGTGTCCAGTTTTGGGCCCCACACTACAAGGAGGATGTGAAAAAATTGGCGAGAGCTCATTGGAGGGCAACAAAAATGATTAAAGGGCTGGAGCACATGACTTATGAGGAGAGGCTGAAGGAACTGGGCTTATTTAGTCTGCACAAGAGAAGAATGAGGGGGGATTTGATAGCAGCTTTCAACAAGCTGAAAGAGGGTTCCAAAGATAATGGATCTAGACTGTTCTCAGTGGTACCAGATGACAGAACAAGGAATAATGGTCTCAAGTTGCAGTGCAGGAGTTTTAGGTTGGATATTAAGAAAAAACATTTCACTAGCAGAGTGGTGAAGCATTAGAATGAGTTACCTATGGAGGTGGTGGAATCTCCTTCCTTAGAAGTTTTTAAGATCAGGCTTGACAAAGCTGTGGCTAGGATGATTTAGTTGGGGATTAGGTCCTGCTTTGAGTGGGGGTTGGACTAGATGACCTCCTGAGGTCCTTTCCAATCCTGATATTCTATGATTCTAAGTGGCTGAACAGCCAACTGTAGGTCCCCCAGAAGGGGGGAACACAGGGTGTGACACAGCCAGAGGGCTGTGTCGCTGAAGAGGACGCTGCAGTCCTTGGAGAGATGTGTGTCTCAAAGTAGGCATGATGGTAGTGAGGCACCACCTCAAGAGGGTGCATTTCCATGCAGAGCTAATTCCCAAGACAGCCAGTAGGAGGCACCAGTTCCACCTTTTGTATGTCTTGTCTCTTCAGGTTGTAAGATCTTTGGGGACAAGCATTGTCTCTCACTATTTGTATATACAACACCTAGTGCAAGGGGAGGCCCAGTTGCAGTTGGGCCCTCATGGTGGTACTGTAATGCAAATAAAAATGATCATTATGAATATTCAAAGCAAGAGCTGGATACAAAACATGATGAAGCTTTTCAAGCGTAGGAAATCTTTTGCTGCAACATTTAATATAGCCTTGTAAAAGATGGGGTGATATCATAACAAGTGCTCTTAAAATACACAGCACCAAAGCAACTTCCTTTTCTAAAGATCCTTCCCATAAAGAAACCTGGCAGGTTCACGGACCTTCCCTGAGGTAATCAGCTGAGTCTCATAAGTAACCAACCAGAGAGGCCAAAAAGAGCGGGGGAGGAAGCGAAGAGACATGTTTCAGATGCTAAAACATCAAAAGGATGCAGCAGTAGAAATGAAAAATCCAAACTGACTCACTGGAAAGAAGACAGGCTTCTAACAGTTCTCTCTTTGATATTCACACTGTTGCTTGATTCAGAGATGGTGATGAAATAGTCCCAAGTAAATGCTTTAAAAAGGAAACAAAGCAGACCTGGCATCCACCTAATTAGCAATCAACAGAAGGAGAGAGGGAACAAATCTAAGTGCTTACCTGAACAGAAATGAATACTATAGCCGCTTACTGAAACAAAGCAATGGCCTGATGTACAGGGAAAACTCTAAGCCATCCGCTTCCAGTGAGATGGGGTGTATAAATATTGACTCAGTAAACATAAGAAACAAACAAAAAAAATAATAATCTCTTTCCATTCCCCAAATTTAAACTACTCTATTGACTCTAAATTACAAAGGTTACAGCTTTGTTTCTGTGGGCTATATATGTCTACATACCGACTCAACACATATGTATCCAATGAAGTGGATATTCACCCATGAAAGCTCATGCTCCAATCCGTCTGTTAGTCTATAAGGTGCCACAGGACTCTTTGCTGCTTCAACTAAACACAGTAATTTTCACTTTGGTCTTATTCATGGCTATTATTACTTCACCTGAATCTTTGATATCATAGGACATATACCATGTAAAGTGCTGTTTTCTCTCTCTCTCTTTTTTTTAATATTATGGAGAACGGATGGTCTTGCAGTTAAGGCACTAAGCTGTTTCAACATTTTTCAGCAAAAAGTTTTGGTTCAAAATGACTTTGTTTTGAAATTTTAGTTATTTTATTTTAAAAGTAATACAACATTAGAAAGGGTCAAAATTGAAAGAAAATATTTCAAAATTATCAAAATGAAACATTTCAAATTGTCGCAAACATTTTTCCAGATTAATATTTTGTGTTAATTTTTTTGAGATTTTGACTTTTCACCCCAATTTGGGATGGGAAATTATTTAAAAATCTCACATTCCCAATTTGGGATGGGAAAACTGATTCCTTCCCAGTTTCCATTCTAAATGATGTAGGGTGCAAGTTTTTCTTGAAAATCTAAGTCCCAAGTTTCAGCCTTTTGGCTTATATTGTATTTATTTCAATTACAATCCAAACCTATATCTCTAAGATATATAGGATAATTTGTAGCCGGTGCAGCCTAGTTTGGCTAAAGCAGTAGCAGACATTACTTCTGTGAGCTCATTCAATTGTTTTATGACTATAGATTATTTTGGCATACTTTATAAATTTTGGGTGCATTTATAAATACCTTAATGATTAATAGATATTTTAAGAAATAGATAAACAATTGTTACAGATTCTAATAGAATCCAATTCTATATGGATTATAGCCAGCTATAGCATCTTCCTCTTGATGTACTTGTTACCATCTTTAATATATACTGTTCGTGTATATTAGGACATCTATAAATCATTTATTAATGCTTAATGTATATTGGGGCTAATTGCTATATAGCATGAGGAAAGCATCCTTTCGGTTAATGATACGCTGGCTTCTGTGCCTATCAGGTAGCGGTGAACTTGCAAAATATTGTACATAGGAGATCATGATAAGAATTAAAAAAGAGCGATTTTCTCAGTCAATGTATATTTCATTTTTTGACAAACAAATTCTTTGTTTTTGTAAGCACAACGAATTTCATAAACAGAGAGTAAAAACTTTAACTATGGCCCTAAACTGCTATGAAGCACTTTTCATATGACAGAAAGACCCTTATTGTGGTAAGACAACAAGACTTTAACTAAGGGATACATTACGCATCAACAAAAGAATTAAACCCAGGATCACTCTCGACAGAGTTGCAGTCCTGAACAAAGCTTATCAGACAGTAGCATATGGATAAAGCAAAGGCTTGAGAATTTAATTTGATGCAAGTGAAAATAACCCGGCTTCTGCAGAACTCTAATTTAAAAAACCTTAAATTAATTAGTTCAGGGGAGTCGAAATCAAATTCTCCTTTGTTACCATTGAGCTTCCAAGTATCTTCAAAGATATTTGGCAGCAAAGTGTGTACATTCCAGGCTGTATCATCTTGTAGGTAAGGTTTAGAATCTCTGTTGGCAAGAAACCCTAGATATAACTGAGCAGAAATTTAGCAGTTTAATTTAGGGTGCTACTAAAAGAACGTATTCATTTATTAACTCAATTCCCTCATAATAAGCACACTTAAAACTTAAATGTTAACACCATTATACTAAGGAGCAATCATGCTCCAGCAATTAAAACACTGGACTGGGAATCTTGTAAGCTGTTTTCTGTTCCTGGCTTTGCTACATATTCCCTGGCAGCCTTCAGCAAATCACTGAGGACAAGATACTCAAAGATATTCAGGCTCCTTACTTCCATTTTATGCAATGGGAGTTAGGAACCTAAATACTTTTGAGGACCTGGTCTCATTAGCCTCTCTGTACTTCAGGTTCCTCTGATAATGGGGATAAAATTACCCATCATCATCATAGGGGAGTTCCAAGAATTATTTCATTCATGATTGTGCTAGAGCTGGGTGAAATTAAAAAATAATTTCACCTCAAAAGCATTCTTGATGGAAAAAATTTCAACAAAACAAAAAGTTTCGTTTTGGTTTTTTTTAAAGAAAGGATTTTGTTCCTGACCCTCATTTCTCTCTATTTTTCCACCGAGAAACAAAAGAAAGGAAAAACAATTAAACAAATGCTGAAAACATGAAATATTTTAAACCTTTTTTTAAAAAATTCTCTTTCAATCCAAATTCCATTTTCAGGAATGAATAAATAAATAAAAAATTGGCCAAAAAACTAAACTAATTCTTGTTTGTACAATTCTTTCAATTTCTCTAGTATCATTTGTTCAAGAATGCTTAATTTGTATTATCTGAACATATTATACATTGTTAAAGGAACGAAAGAACCTATCCCACAGAGTGGGATTTTCAAAAGGGTTCATGATTGGCTTAACTCTGCTCCCATTGAAGTCTATGGAAGCTTTATTATTAATGTCAATGGGAGCAGTTAGTTAGTTAGTTAGACCAGTGCCAGCTGCTTTTACAACCCTACCTATAATTCATTTGGATCACAGTTTTCCACAAGAGTATTAGATATGCAAATACAGGCCTGGAAACATGATGGAACTCATTTTGAAAAAAGTAATCCATTCTGGCCTGCAAAATTTGCAGCATCTGCAAGGCTGGCACGTGCACATGCAAATATGTATGCAATGACATGCTTTACACAAATGCAGACCTAAAGGTGTGACCTGCCTACAAGCTAATTGACATGTTTGGAAAATTTGAGCCAAGAAATCCAGAAGCAAAAAAAGGTGGTGTGCTCATTTGAGCAGGAAATAGCAAATGCATACCGTACCTAAGCCATGAATTATTTCCATGACATGGTACTAATAAAGTGCAGACACTACTGCTTGTATTACTCTGCCTATAGTCAAGGAGAAACCATCAAGATTCAAGGTGGCTCTGGGGAGTCTTGCCATTGCAATTTTTATAGGTAGAACAGAAGGTCAATCCCTGTCTCACCCCCTGCCCCAAGAAATCTCTCTGTGGTAATGTCTAAATGAACAACTATGCTGTTAAAGGCTGACAGCTTTGATAGGAATCTCTGTCCATACGACGGCACCACCAGTCTCTCAGCACTCCATTGGCTCTCAGTTTATTTCTACATCCAAATCAAACTTGCCCTCATTTTTAAAACCCACTGTGGGCCTCATCTAGCCAGTCTCATGGACATAGTCTCTCTTTACTCCTCTGCGTGCTCTTTCAGCAAATCAACATCTGGCCTCCTCCCTTTCCTTTTGTGCAGTATTGCCACTCTTGGTGCAAGAGCCTTGTTCTCTGCAACCGGTAGAGTGTCACACCTGCCCTGCAGGAATGCTTAGTTCCAGTGCAATACCGTTGCTTCGAACCATGTAAGAGTTAGGGTGACCAGATAGTAAATGCGAAAAATCAGGACAGAGGTGTGGGATAATAGATGCCTATATAAGAAAAATCCTCAAATATCAGGACTGTCCCTATAAAATCAGGACATCTGGTCACCCTCTTACTAAGAGTAAACATTAAACTCAGTGGTTTCAGGCCCTAATACAAAACCTAATGAAGTCACTGGATCTCTTTCCTTGGATTTTGATGGGTTTGGGATTAGCCCTCTATAAATTATATTGAATCTCAATTTTGTTTTACTCTACACCAGTAATTTAAATTCTCCATCCATGCACCTGACTGTCTGCAGAGGCGCTGGAACAATTTGTATAGTGGGGGTGCTGTGAGCCATTGAATCAAACCATAAATCCTATGTATAATGGAAACCACTTGAAACCAGGGGTGCAGCACTCCCCCCGCCTTTAGTTCCATCACTTATGACTATCTGTGTAGCTTCTTTATATTATTGTAGCATCTGATTGCCTCTATGGCCATAGCAATATTTGTAAGGTCATAAAAAAATATTCAACCCTCCTCCTTGCAAATGCTGTGCCTTATATGCAACGTATTAAATCCAGGTGCCAAATGTGTCAGGGTGACACATTGTTTGCCTTAAATAATTGTTTTCACTTAAGTCAACACATTTCTGATTTCAAATTAGACTTTTTGAATGTAAGTGGCAGGTGTAAATCACAAATTCACCTCCCATTTCTATTCTGCTGCTTTTTAGTAAAAAAATACACACACACACTCATTGTGAAATAACTCCCAGTGTTTTGGACTCACTCTCTTACCCACAGCATTCAGATGTGTTTATCAGGGGCTCATTCAGAAGCTTGTATTTGTTCCTTGATTAATAGGCCATCATAAGAGCCTTCTGTGCTTGAGAAAGGTGCTCCAACACAGCATGGAACATTATTTGACTCAGGCTGCTTTTAACATCCTTCTTTCTTTCTTTCCTTTTCATATTTTAAATGTTGGCCTGGAGTCAAAGTTGCTGCTGAGGCATTAGTGTTGGAGGAAATGTACGGCTGCAATTGTGGCAGCATTCTGTGAAGAGACTGCAGAGGGCATGGTTCAGCAGAGGGAAAACTTCCACGTAAAGGCATGGATGGTGGACAAAACTGCAAGCCTCACAGATGCTCTCTTCCATAGGGCTAGGAGACAAAAGCTGCAGTTACACAATGGTAAAAATAAAAGCTTGCTTTAGACAGAATCGTGAGTGTAGATGGGAAAGAAGGAAAAGAAACATCCTACACCACATCTAAGGCGGAATTCACTAACCAAAAACTTATATACCTGAAATAATAAGCTTGCTGCTCACAATAAAGGTACTATCATTGCATAGATGGGAAATAGTACCGTGCTGGGTTTTAAATCAAAATATTGCTATTATCAAAAAGAAAGATGCAGCAGCAAGGGGCTTCCTTATTTCCCTTGAGCAGAATTCAATTGTCCTACTAGTTTTTATAGATATTTAATAATTATTTAAGATAGCAGAGGGGATGAAATATAAAGCGGTTGTGCTAATGGTTTGTGTATCAGAAAGGATCACAGCTGGTCTTCCATGTCCCTGTTTTGGGGAGGTGAGACAAGGTCAGAGGAGGAAAAGATAATGCTTCTTGGGGAGGGAGAGTCATTTGTGTCATATGTGTTGTCTCTGTGACACACATTTTAAGGGAATAAATTAACTATTACTCTTTAGCTATGAACTAATATGCTGCTTTTTAAAGCAGAAATGTAAAACTTAAGATTGGAAGCTCTCTGGGGCTGGGACCATCAGTTTGTTCTTGTTTGTACAAAGCCTTGCACAATTGAGCCTTAATCTATGACTAGGGCTTTGAGGCACAACCACACTACAAATAATAATGAAAATAAATAAAGGTAATTACCTTTTTAAGGCTTAAATTCCAACTAGTACTACCAAACTGATATGATTTGTCATTTGATTTATATATTTTTAAATGAAGATTGATTTTTCTACAGAATGGAAATTTCCAAGAAAAAGGTTCATTTTTTTTACAACAAAAATGGATTATTGTTTAGAGAACAGAAACTGGAAAAAAAATGGGTTTTCAGTTTTCAATTCCAGAAAACCAAATCATATTTTATTTTGGGGTTTCCTTTTCTTTGAAGAAAAATCTACCACTTTTGAAGAAAATAAATTGTTGAAAACCTTTTAATTTTTGTTGAAAATTTTATGGGAACAACAAATATTTTCTGACCAGCTCTGCTATCCAGCACACAGCCTCCATATATACTGAAGAGGGCTCTGAAGGTAAAGCAACCATAAATTATAATCAAATTATAATATATATAATTTGGGGAAACAGACACACAGAGGGGAAGTGACTTGTCCGAGATCACACAGCTGGTCAGTGGCAGAGATGGGAATAGAATCTAAATCTGCCAGTTCCAAGTCTAGAGTTTTATCAATTAGAAGATGCCCCTGCTTGAGGCCACGGAAGAACCTCAAGTTCCAAAGCTCTCAAAACTCTTTCCACAGCAAGGAGGTGGGAGAGAGAAGATGGGAAATTTTATGCACAAGCAGATGTTCCAGTTGACCCCTGTCCCACCCCCAGTCACTTCAGAGCTGCTCACTTGTTACAAACCTCTTTTACAGGCCCCTCAAATCCATCCCATTGAGTTCTGCTTCCAGGAGGAGACACATTTGAGGAGACACATTGCTGAGTACAGTTTACCTATCAGTATGATTTCACTCTGGGGATCCATTTAATTACACGCATCCCAGTGAATTCCATTTGGACAGGGACATGCTAGAAGACAGAATGCATTCCCACATACCTACCCATTGTCCTTAAATAAGCAAGTGATGGTATGCACACGTGCAACAGAGAAGTGGTACCAAACTCAGCTTTCCTGGAATAAACACACAAGCACTCAACTGATTGACAGAGACAACTGAAAACTGCATCATCCCTTGTATAGGTTTTCAGAGGATGAAAAATGCCTGCCCGCCTTGTTGCAGGTGATACTATGATTATGTTCAGCTATGTAGGAAACACGGTGGGCGTAAAAAAAAAAATAAAGCCATAAAAATAAAGCCATAAAACAATGTAATATATACATTTAGTTGGATATAATCCCAGAAAAGTATATGCAAATATCTGATGCATCATTTGGTTTTTGTGTTTGTGGATCTGCAAAAAAAGAAAAAAGAAAAAAATACAAAAGAGAGCAAAAAACATCTCATAAAAGTATGAACGGGAAAAGGGCCCAATCCTATAATGACTTGAACCTCTTTGATTCCCTGTGAGAATGAGTGGAGCTCCACAGCTGACAGGATCCAGCCCCAAAATTGTACTTATGTCTTGGTACCTGAAGTTATAAAGGTTTCTGCACCATCATCATGTAAATGTTATATATGGGAAATTTTTCAGAAGTAATGAAGTGACTTAACATCCTGAATCCCAGTTTCTTGATGTAGCAGGCTTCTTAAGAAGTATCCATAAAAATAACTGTCATTTGCATAGAGGTAGAGCAGGTCTATATGCAGGAGACATTTAGAATCCAGAATCCTCATGAAATGAGGCTGGCAACAGGCTGTTTCTTCCCCTCCCCCAGCCAAGAATTTCCCATTTTGATTATAAACTCTTTGTAGCATGGACTGTGTTCTGTTTGGACAGCGTCATGTTAACTGGGCAGTGCATCCAAGTGGATAAGGCACTTTCTTGAGAGTCAAGAAGTCTGTGTTCTAATCTGGCTCAGCTACTCACCTGTTATGTGACCTTGGAGGAGTAATTTCACTTCTGTGCCCTCTCTCACCCTTTGTATTGTCGGTTATTTAGATGTCAACTCTTTGAAGCAGGGACTGTCTCTTATAGTGTGTGTGTGTGTGTGTGTGTACACAACACCTAGCACAATAGGGCCCTGATTTTGGTTAGGGCCTCTAGATATCGTTGCAATACAAATAACAAGGGTGCCTGGAGCCTAATTGGGTCCTGAGTGCTCTTATGAAACTAATACGTATAATAATAATCCCAAATCCATGAACATTCACAGATCCTGACAGGCTACATTTTTTTAAACAAAGAAAAAAAAAAAGTAAATACATTTGTAGTCTCTCCTATAGATGCATGCTATAAGATCTGCAATTATTTTGTTAAAAACATTCCAAACCTTGAAAGCAAGTTGTATACTAAGTCCCTTTCCAATTATCCTCTTCATAAACTTTGACTATCTTCAACTTCCTGCCCATGGAAATTTAATGCTTTACAGTTCTGGCATTGCAAGAGCAACGTTCTGCATTGGTATCCTTATGACCTGCTTCCTGTATATTGTTGGACTATCAAATACTATTTAAACCCTATTTCTGACATCAGATCAGTTTAGATTTTAATCTGCCTCTGTGTGCTGGGGTACGACGCGGGGATCCAGGTTAGAAAAAGGGATTTTTTACTACAGGGCAAACAGCACTCTAGGCACTTTACACACCAATATAAACAGGAAGTCAGGACCCCTACACAAGCAGCCTTGGGTCAGGGGGCGGTGTGGCAACATAACAAAAAGCAAGAGGATGGACAGTTTAACCCATTTTTAACAGTGAGAATGATTAACCATTTGAACAAACGACCAAGGGAAGTAGTGAATTCTCCTTCAAATCAAAACTGGATGCCTTTCTGGGAAGATATGTTCTAGTCACATATAAGACATTGGGTTCAATATAGGGGTAACTAGGTGAAGTTCTAAGGGCTTGTGTGCACAGGTGGTCAGACCAGATCAAATTGTCCCTTTTGGCCTTAAAATCATAGAATATGAGAGCTGGAAGGGACTTCAGGAGGTTTTCTAGTCCAACCCCCCGCTCAAAGCAGGACCAATCCCCAGACAGATTTTCACTCCACTTCCCTAAATGGCCCCCTCAAGGACTGAACTCACAATCCTGGGTTTAGCAGGCCAATGCTCAAATCACTAAGCTATCCCTCTATGAATCACTTATTTTTATCAGAGTGAATTGTCCCCTCTTTTGGTCTTCATTAGATGTAATTGAATAGATAATGGAAGATATTTTCTTATTCATGTCTCTTGGTTGCTATTGTCTATATAAAAAGTTCTTATCTGGATCAACAATGAGAAGTCTAATCGCTGATCTATAATAGTAAAAAATAAAAGAAAGAGCGGACTTACCTCTTGAAGGCTAATGAATATAATAAATGTGTGGGGATCAATAATAAACAGCACAAGACGAATCTGGTAGGGTGAAACTGTTTTTTGCACGTTGGACTCTCAGTACATGGAACAAATAAAGACAAAATACGAAGGAAAAAACAGATTTTGTTTACAGAGGCAAACTTGAGCTAATGTGAAATGCCAGTAACTTGACCCCTGGTCTGATTTGTACAGTTCATGTTCCAAATGGGGAAACACAAGAGCTACCTTTATTTCCCCACTTGACTTTGCATGTGACATTGACAAGGTTTTTTTTAAATCAAAAGCCTAACATATGATTTAGAGGTTCTGGGAAAGAAAATGATAATGTTGGGGAAAGGAATGGATTAGAAAGTCATTAAAATCATGCAATTTTACTGCACTGCAGAAAGTCATTGGAGAAGGCAATTGAATTGCTGAAAGCCAGTCTCGGTTACATCTGAATGCAATGTAGACATTTTAAAAAGAACTGAATAGGCACCATAATAACAGACTAAGACAAAGCAGCCCACATCAGACAGACTTTGACCACAAGAACAAAAAAACAATTTGATAGGCATCTATCCAGGGTCCAAATTATATTACATTAAACCCTAGAGACAGACCCCCCAATCAAAATCAGGGTCCCATTGTGTGAGGTGCTGTTTGTGCACAAAGAAAGAGAATCTCTACCTCAAAGAACTTGCAGTCTAAATAGACAAGACCCAGAAAGGGTGAGAGACGAAAAAAAATCTCAGAGGGGAAGGGGGAGATCTTCAAAAGCACAAAGGGCAGTTTAGGTGCCCAAGTCCCATTGAGAGTCCATGGGAGTTGGGCACCTAACTCCCATTTGTGCCTTTGACCGTTTAACCTGACGTGACTTGGCCAAACTCACACTGCAGGCTAATGGCAGCAAACAGAGCTGTAAACAGGGGAGTTTCAGAGGGAGTTTACAGGGGGAGGTTGCGGGGGAGACTAAGAGACCTAGACAGAGGAACTGACAGGCTAGCTAAGGGAGTGGGTGGTGGTCTGCCAGTGTTCTGGTGTCTGTTGGGGGTTTGCGTTGTGTTGTGTTTCTTGGACTACCAGGTTTTAGGTGGGAAGGCTATGACTGATACAGAGGTAGCAGTGAAAGACACAATGAGGATGACTGGATGTGGAAGCTGCGGCATGTACATGATCCTGGAGGAGGTACCTGAAAAGAGTTTTGTCTGCATGAAGTGCTGCCTGATAGAGCTGATGGAAGAAAAGATCCAAGGACTGGAAATGCAGGTGGAAACTCTGGTCGAGTTTAGAAGGGGGTTTGAGCAGATGATGGAGCACAGACACAAGGGGGCTGAAGGGATAAGCTCAGACTTGCAGATGGAAGCAGGACCAAACAATTCTGAGGAGAGACTGCTGGGTGAGGAAAGTGGACGGTGGAAGCATGTGACTAAGAGAACCAGGCAGAGGAAAAGACGGGCCAGTGAAGGAGAATTAGAACTCAGGAACAGGTTTGCAGAGTTGGAAAATGAAGAAGGGGCACAGCAGGTGGTTGCTGAAGGAGAGAGGGCAAGGAAAAAGAGAAGAGCTGCTAGTCCTACAGGAGGAGGGGAGGAGTCAATGGACCAAATATAAGCCCCAGGAGGATTGCAAGGGTGAATAGGAATGGAGAGGAATTGCAGCCAGTGGGTGCAGGGGATAGACCGGAGAATCACACTGTCACCAGGAAAAGGCAGGTCTACGTGATTGGAGACTCCTTACTGAGAAGGATAGACAGGCCTGTAACTAGAGCTGATTGGGAGAACAGAAGGGTGTGCTGTCTGCCGGGTGCTAAGATACAGGATGTGGACCTGAGGCTGAAGAGGATCCTAGCGGGAGCAGGAAAGAATCCGTTGATTGTCCTTCATGTGGGAACGAATAATATGGCTAGATTCTCACTGGAATGTATCAAGGGAGACTATGCCAGACTGAGGAAGACACTTAAGGAAATCGAGGCTCAGGTGATCTTCAGTGAGATTCTGCTGGTTCCTAGAGAAGGGCAACAAAGGTGTGACAAGATTATGGCGATCAACAGATGGCTTAGGCAGTGGTGCTATAAGGAGGGCTTTGGGATGTACGGCCATTGGGAAGCATTTATGGACAGAAGACTGTTCTCTCGGGATGGACTTCACCTGAGTAAGGAGGGAAATAGATTTCTAGGATGGAGGCTCGACCGACTGATTAAGAGAGCTTTACACTAGGAATTTGGGGGAGATGGTTGGGAGATGTCCAGGAGATCTCCACGCCGGAATTTAACCTTGAGAGGGAAGAAAACAAAGTAAGAGGGGATACAGCTGTGGATAGAAGAATTGACATAAGGAGGAAGGGTAGTGTAGATACCACACTAACAGGTGATGCTGGTGGTAGAATGTCTGTGCCTAACAGGGTAAAGAATGTCAGTGAAGCCAAACTGCAAAAATTAAGATGTCTGTATAACAATGTGAGAAGCCAAGTTAACAAAATGGAGGAATTAGAGCTACTGGTGCAGGAAGTGAAACCAGATATTATAGGGATAACAGAAACATGGTGGAATAGTAGTCACAACTGGAGTACAGGTATTGAAGGCTATGTGCTGTTTAGGAAAGACAGAAATAAAGGCAAAGGTGGTGGAGTAGCATTTACATCAGTGAGGAGGTTAACTGTAAAGAAATCAGAAGTGATGGAATGGAGAAGACAGAGTCTGTCTGGGCAAAAATCACACGGGGAAAGAAAGCTACTAGAGCCTCCCCTGAGACAGTGCTTGGGGTGTGCTACAGACCGCCGGGATCAGATTTGGATAGGATAGAGACCTCTTTAATGTTTTTAATGAAGTAAACACTAATGGGAAATGTGTGATCATGGGAGACTTTAACTTCCCCGATATAGACTGGAAGACAAGTGCTAGCAAGAATAATAGGGCTCCGATTTTTCTGGATGTGATGGCAGATGGATTTCTTCACCAAGTAGTTGAAGAACCAACAAGAGGGGATGCCATTTTAGATTTGGTTTTGGTGAGTAGTGAGGACCTCATAGAAGAAATGGTTGTAGGGGACAACCTTGGTTCAAGTGATCATGAGCTAATTCAGTTCAAACTAGATGGAAAGATAAACAAAAATAGATCTGGGACTAGGGTTTTTGACTTCTCAAGGGCTAACTTTACAGAATTAAGGAAATTAGTTAGGGAAGTGGATTGGACTGAAGAACTTCTGGATCTAAATGCGGAGGAGGCCTGGAATTACTTTGTCGCAGCTGCAGAAACTATCGGAAGCCTGCATCCCAAGAAAGGGGAAAATAACCATAGGCAGGAGTTGTAGACCAAGCTGGATGAGCAAGCATCTTAGAGAGGTGATTAAGAAAAAGCAGAAAGCCTACAAGGAGTGGAAGAAGGGTGGGATTATCAAGTAAAGCTACCTTAGTTAGGTCAGAACATGTAGAGATAAAGCGAGAAAGGCTAAGAGCCATGTAGAGTTGGACCTTGCAAAGGAAATTAAAACCAATAGTAAAAAGTTCTATAGCCATATAAATAAGAAGAAAACAAAGAAAGAAGAAGTGGGACCGCTACACACTGAGGATGGAATGGAGGTTAAGGATAACCTAGGCATGGCCCAATATCTAAATAAGTACTTTGCCTCAATCTTTAATAAGGCTAATGAGGAGCTTAGGGATAATGGAAGGATGACAAACGGGAATGAGGATATGGAGGTGGATATTACCACATCTGAGGTGGAAGTCAAACTTGAACAGCTTAATGGGACAAAATCGGAGGGCCCAGACAATCTTCATCCTAGAATATTAAAGGAAAGGCGCATGAAATTGCAAGCCCGTTAGTGAGAATTTTTAATGAATCGGTAAACTCAGGGGTTGTACCGTACAATGGAGAATTGCTAACATAGTTCCTATCTTTAAGAAAGGGAAAAAAAGTGATCCGAGTAACTATAGGCCTGTTAGTTTGACATCTGTAGTATGTAAGGTCTTGAAAAAAATTTTGAAGGAGAAAGTAGTTAAGGACATTGAGGTCAATGGTAATTGAGACAAGTTACAACATGGCTTTACTAAAGGTAGATCGTGCCAAACCAACCTGATCTCCTTCTTTGAGAAGGTGACAGATTATTTAGACAAAGGAAATGCTGTAGATCTAATTTACCTCCATTTCAGTAAGGCATTTGACACGGTTCCACATGGGGAATTATTAGTTAAATTGGAAAAGATGGGGATCAATATGAAAATTGAAAGGTGGATAAGGAACTGGTTAAAGGGGAGACTCCTACGGGTCGTACTGAAGGGTGAACTGTCAGGCTGGAAGGAGGTTATTAGTGGAGTTCCTCAAGGATCAGTTTTGGGACCAATCTTATTTAACCTTTTCATTACTGACCTTGGCACAAAAAACGGGAATGTGCTAATAAAGTTTGTGGATGACACAAAAAAACTGGGGGGTATTGGTAACACAGAGAAGGACCAGGATATCATACAGGAAGATCTGGATGACCTTGTAAACTGGAGTAATAGTAATAGGATGAAATTTAATAGTGAAAAGTGCAAGGTCATGCATTTAGGGATTAATAATAAGAATTTTAGATATACATTGAGGACACATCAGTTGGAAGCAACAGAGGAGGAGAAGGACCTTGGAGTATTGGTTGATCACAGGATGACTATGAGCCGCCAATGTGATATGGCTGTTAAAAAAGCTAATGCGGTTTTAGGATGCATCAGGCGAGGTATTTCCAGCAAAGATAAGGAGGTGTTAGTACCTTTATATAAGGCACTGGTGAGACCTCATCTGGAATATTGCGTGCAGTTCTGGTCTCCCATGTTTAAGAAGGATGAATTCAAACTGGAACAGGTTCAGAGATGGGCTACTAGGATGATCCGAGGAATGGAAAATCTGCCTTATGAAAGGAGACTCAAAGAGCTTGGCTTGTTTAGCCTGGCCAAAAGAAGGCTGAGGGGGGGATATGCTTGCTCTTTATAAATATATCAGAGGGATTAATATTAGGGAGGGAGAGGAATTATTTAAGCTTAGTACCAATGTAGACACAAGAACAAATGGGTATAAACTGGACACTAGGAAGTTTAGACTTGAAATTAGATGAAGGTTTCTAACCATTAGAGGAGTGAAGTTCTGGAACAGCCTTCCAAGGGGAGTAGCGGGGGCAAAAGACATATCTGGCGTTAAGACTAAGCTTGATAAGTTTATGGAAGGGATGGTATGATAGGATAACTTAATTTTGGCAGTTGATCTTTGATTATCAGCAGATAAGTATGCTCAGTGGTCTGTGATGGGATGTTGGATGGGATGGGATCTGAGTTACTGCAGAGAATTCTTTCCTGAGTGCTGGCTGGTGAGTCTTGCCCACATGCTCAGGGTTTAGCTGATTGCCATATTTGGTGTCGGGAAGGAATTTTCCTCTGGGGCAGATTGGCAGAGGCCCTGGAGGTTTTGCGCCTTCCTCTGCAGCATGGGGCATGGGTCACTTGCTGGTGGTTTCTCTGCTTGAGGTCTTCAAACCACAATTTGAAGACTTCAATAACTCAGACATAGGTTAGGGGTTTGTTATAGAAGTGGATGGGAAGGGTTCTGTGGCCTGCTTTGTGCAGGAGGTCAGACTAGATGATCATATTGGTCCCTTCTGACCCTAAAGTCTATGAGTCTATGAAATAAAGCTCAGGTCTCAGCCAATGTTCTAGTCACTAGACTATGCTGCCTTCTAGATCCACAAACAGAGGGTATCCTCTGGACAGGGATAGAAAGGTCATGCTGCCTCAGTGGCACCATCAGTGACCCCACACCAACGGATCTACAATCCATGCTGGGGGGGGGGGTAGAGACTGGGCAGCTCTGGGGGAGGAGTTAGTGGGACGGGTGTGGGGCTATGGTGAATATACATCGCACTCCAGCTTTGCACAAAGTTTCCCTCCAAAAGATAACACCTTTATCCCCATCATCTCCTAATCTGAACCATCTATGGTTCAGCTCCATAGCATAAATAGCTGAAACTGCAATGTTGTGCCTGCTTTCCCTGGAAGCCGAGACATATTACCAAGGTTGGGTTCACTCAGCACAGGGATAGGCTTCCAGTTTGGCAGAAGAATATAATACTCAAATGAAAGTTCCAGGATTCCTATCAAAACTTATGCACAATTCTACGAGTGAAGTGACCAAAGGGATGGGAAAGGGTCACTGGCCTAGTCAGAGCTGTAATAAGCAAGGCTCAGTCAGTCAGAAGATCCCTACAATGGCCTCTCTTCCAGAATGAGAGCGCATAGAACATGACAGTTTAGGGATCTCACTAATTTTTATCTTGACCAAAGGCAGGGGAGCTACACTACGGTTTATTTTCGCATCTGCTCCCAGTAGTTTCAATATCACAATAGTCAGCAGACCAAAAGCCTCACTGCGTGTGCCTTCCATCATATCACTTCTCCTTGGTTGGTAATCGTTGCCCCCTTTCCCCTAGCTAACCCTGTGCCTGGTTTGGAGGTAAAGCTGTGGAAACGTATAATACTCTGAACATTATGCACAGGTAACTGAATGGAGGGCTTTAACCCTCAAAAAGCTGGAGATGCATGTGCTATTTTCATCCCTCCATCCTCCTCCTCCCACCTTGCTGCTCTAAGTTATGCAGCCTGGTAATGTCCCTGAACGGTCCTTTATACAGGAAAGATGTTCTGGTCATGCCCCTGAATGGGTAAACTTTGAAATGGCAGATTAAGCCAGTTTTATGGTTACTTTGCAACATTGGAATGGCAAAAAAGGGCCATAGCAGGGTGCTAAAATCTGGCCCTAAGTTCTTCCATGAATTCAAGCCTAGAGCTCAGAATGCATTTCAGAGGCACAGGGCAAGTTGCCTTGTTTTTCTTTGCAATTTTTTGATCTGTCCACTGTAGCCTGATCTACAGATTATGTATTAATTGTATTGATTACTGAAGAATCCCCAGTTATCACTTTGAGGCTTGTCAGATTCACATCTCAAGATCAGGCCTAGTATTATTCAAATTATGATATAGTTGGGAACCCCAATGTGCACACTTGCAACACTCACACTATAGGTATTCTTCTATATTTACAAATAGTTGATTAATACATTTAGCATAGTCACAAACACTCCGACTCAGGAAGGTAGGTAAAGACACAGAATATACATCTGCACCTCCATAGGTTCACACTATCCCTTGCAGCACAAACTGAAATGTCAGCCATCATCTTCCTCATCCTCATCACCTTCCCTCTCACCACCATCAGCCATCATTCTAGCACCTCCCACAGACTACATTTCTCTCCCTACCGCCCACAGGCTGGGATGCAACTTGTGTATGATAGGCTAGTATATTAATTATCTGAACTTCTTGTCATATATATCAATTCATTGCCATGGCATACTTGCGGTTGGATGTTCTTTCCCAAACTTTCCAAAAGCTGGTGTTCACTCACATTTCTGTAGTTGGATGATGTCATTATGCACAAAATTTCCCTAACACTCTATTTCCAGTTCTCCAAAACTTAGGGGTTACCGTTGAGTCATTTATCTATGCCAAAACCCACAGGCCTCAAGCCTAATGCCAAGTGCTGAGGCTAATGTCTTACAGGATACAGACCTATAAGTTCCTTCTATGATTGCTGAATATAATAAAGGCAGATTATAATGAAGGCAAGCTAGCCCTATGGGATATGAGTGTCTGTACAATACTGTTCAGCAGTCATGTCAGCAAAACAGTTTTGCCATCACCCACCTAACCCATAGCGCTTAGCACTGTGGCAGGAAGCAGGGGCTTTACTGTTTCACACATTTTGAAAAATACCCCACTGTGGGCTGGATTTAGGTGGAACAGCCGAACTCATGCAGCTGCAAAACTCTGGCGTCCCATGCCAGCGGAAGGAAACCATTGTAGCCTACACTATGCTCAGTTAAAGACAGCTCACACATTACAACCAAATGGCGCAAATGGTGACCACTCAAGGTCCCTTCCAGTCTTATGATTCTATTATTCTAACTAAAACAATGAGGAGTTTGGTGGCAGCTTAAAGAGTAACATTTATTAGGGCATAAGCTTTTGTGGGTAAAAAACCTCACTTCTTCAGATGTATGGAGTGAAAATTACAGATACAGGCATAAATATATATTGGCACATGAAAAGAAAGGAGTTGCCTTACAAGTGAAGAACCAGTGTTGAAGGCCACATTAGTCAAGGTGGATGTGGTACACTTCCAATAATTGATGAGGAGATGTCAATACCAAGAGTTTCTAACTGGCATTTGTAAAATGTCTGTGAATGGCAAGGCATAGAACATGTGCTGAAAGCTCAAGTTCCAAGCAAGTATACTTTCCAATGCTTTCTTCTCTAGTCTAGATAGAATGATATGGTGAAAACCAATATTGATCAAAAGTGAAGGAAAAAACTTTGTACAGACCCCAGGCCAACCAAAGCTGCTTGGGTTTCATGTAACTCTCCCATTCTGTCTTCGCTGGAAAAGAGGATGAGGATGATAGCAGCTCCGACTTGTTTCCTCTCTCTCTACTAATATGGTTAGAATGCTGGTTCCTTCTTTGCCTTTTACAACAGGGTGGATTAGGTCCCTCCTTGGGTAGAGGAACCTACCTGTGAAATCCTGATCCTCAGTTCTTCTCATCATGCAACCTGTCAAATGAAATGGATGACGCTGACCCTGAACATAAGTTACCTCATTTTGCATAGTGTCTATAAAGAACAATGTAATTGCCCAGCTTTTAAGAAAGGCACTGTTGATTATTTCAGGACAATGAAATAACAGTCAAGATATAGAGTCTGAACTAGGAAGGACTCATGTCTGATATACAGTTGAAACAACAGTAGTTTTGCTTGTCATTCATACCAAATTGCTTCGGGGAGGGGGGTATAGACTATTTATAACCTGTCAAGTCTCTAGAAACTACAATTATGATGATTTAATTAACACATGGAGAGGCTTCAGGCAATCACATCACTAAATTTTAAAAGTAGCACATTTCAGATTCATTATAATTTAAATCACTGGATCTGAGTGGTATTTTCCCTATTTTTCAAACTTGGTTCTCATTTTTTAAAAACAGCTCTCCCTTACACTCAATGACCTTCAAAATCCCAAATGATTGTTCATAGCTCTGATTCGTTACTACCCATCCATCTAATTATCATTGTGCCTTGATGGACGATTTAAAAGAAGTCAGGGCCAGCAAATTCCTGCTCTGCTTCTACTAGCATTTGTTAAGCGAAGGTGCTGTACGTAGCTGTAATATTTGGAAAAATCAGGATTAAGGTAAAGTGGGGAGCAAGGTGTTGTGAGTGAAATTCCCCTTTGTGAAGAGAGCTTCACAGGCACCACTCCAGTGATAATAGCCCTTGTGCTGGTTCTCTGCAATTGTGGGATGGATCTTCAGCTACACAAGTTAAATGGACATACAAGTGGGAAGAGCGGCGTGGTCCCTGGGCTAGGACACTGCAAAGGGTTTCTGAAAAGTTGTGTTCTATTCTTGGTTCTGCCACTGAGCTGTTGTGTCACGTTGGGCAAATCATGTTACCTCGTGTGTCTGTTTCCGTTGCCATCCTGTGTCATTCTTTTTTATGTAGATTGTAAGCACTCCAACTGCAGGGAAGGTCTATTATTATATGTTTGTACAGTGCCTAGTTTAATGATTTCAGTTGGAGCTTTTAGTCAGTACCATAATAATAAGTAATAGTAATAATAGTATAATTAAGCTGAGTTTTTGTCCCGTGCTTAAACTCATTACTAACTTTTTTTTATTAACTTTCTATTGCAGGCTTGTTAAATAGCATCTGAGGAGTCTCTGTCTTCTGAACTAAAGAATCTCAATCCATCAGTAACTTGTTTACTGAAATGGCTAGAGTTTGTGTCAGATATAACCAGGCTTAGGGCAGAAATTTCATTATTTTTGTCTCATCTTTTCAATAAACTCAGGATGAAGGCCTCTCTTTTAATAAGATCATACAATGTGCTTTTTTGACAATATCTTAAATCAGTGATTTTCAACATGGGGGTCTGCAGACTATGTCTAAGATTTCGAAAAGTTGTCCACACCTCCATTTAAAATGTTTTAGGGGTCCATACAAGAAAAAAAGGTTGAAAACCACTGTGCTAAATCTATTGATCATACTTGAACATTTTTGCACGCTGGATAATTTCTTTGTTTCGCCTGTTGCAGTGAAGTCAAGGACACACAACACACCCACAATAAATATAATATTCAGCACAGACAGTTAAAAACTTGCAAATCAGGCGAAGGTTTCTAACCATTCGAGCAGTGAAGCTCTGTAACAGCCTTCCAAGGGGAGCAGTGGAGGCAAAAAAACCTAACTGGCTTCAGAACTGAGCTTGGTAAGTTTGTAGAAGGGATGGTATGATAAGATTGCCTATAACGGCATGTAGCCCACTGACAACTGCCAGTAGCAAAAATCCCCAACTGCTAGAGGGGACACTAGATTGGGAGGGCTCTGAGTTACTACAGATAATTCTTTACCAAGTGTCTGGCTGGTGGGTCTTGCCCATATGCTCAGGGTTTAACTGATATTTGGGGATGGGAAGGAATTTCCCCCACAGGTCAGATTGGCTGAGACCCTGGGTTTTTTTCTGCCTTCCTCTATAGCATAGGTTACTTGCAGGTTTAAACTAGTTTAAATGGTGAATTCTCTATAACTTGAAATCTTTAAGCCATGTTTTGAGGACTTCAGTAACTCAGCCAGAGGTTAGAAGTGGGTGAGGTTCTCTAGCCTGCAATGTGCATGTGATCAAACTAGATGATCATGATAGTCCCTTCTGACCTTCAGGTCTATGAATCTATAACATTCTGTAGTGTTGTTTAAACTTGGATAGAGAAAATTTTGACTACTACTGTAATGACAACAGAACTCGACAATTCTGGAATCAAAATCAAAACTCAGTTTTTCAGTTTACTTTTCCCTCATTTAATTCTTCTCACTCAGAGAACACTTATTTATATGCACACATACATGACAAACAATAAAATTCCTTACAGACAAATGAAGCTCTTTCTCCCACAGGCTGACAAAGAAGAAAGATAGTTATTTTAATTTCCATTTTTAAATCCTTAGGATACACTCAGATACTATAGAAAGGGGAGACATTTAAATAAGAGAAAGAAAGAAAAAAAAGGATTACATGGCGATGCTCTGTGCACTTACATTTCACCGAGTTAAAGAAAGAAAAAGACAACGATTTTTAAGGGTACTAGGATCATCTAATTTAATTTCTTGCATAACACAGGCCATAGAATATTACCCAGCAAACCTTTGTAATGAAGGCTCAATCCATCTATCAGGCAACTGTAAAGATTTGTTTTGTTTATTTTAAGGATGACCACAGTCAATACACACATTCTTGAAGTTCAACCCTATACTTCATGTCAAAAGCACTCAGGTAAATAAGGGGCTTAGAGTGGATAGGGAAAAAAATCTCATATCAGTTAGCCATGATTTAAGCAAGCAAAGTTAGCAGTTGGAGAGTAGTTGGACTAGTACAGTTCCACTGGAGACCAGCATTCAGAGATGCTGTACCTGGAGATGGTGGAGCTACATCACACTGAATGAACGAACATCAGGAAGCATCTTGCCAATTCCTTGCCTTTCTTCAGCAGAGGAGACTAGAGGATGGAATGTAACACTGAACTTCTCCCCCTCTCCCCCGGGCCTTTTGCCTTCAAGCTTGACTTAAAACTAGTAATTATCTCTTTACAGCAGATGGTAGTGTAAAGTAAAAGCAGGCTGTTGAATCAAAATGAGCAGGTTGTTCCTAACCATATGCTTTGATCGAAGGAGAAGCAATGAGATAAATATGAGACAGGTCAGCTTTTCAAAGCTTTCTTGCTTAATTTCAGCTGCTTGGGTATTTGCCTAATAGCTTACTGTACTGAGAGCAAAATTCAGCCCAGGTTCTGTGCAGCTGTCCACAAACGCAGACCCAGGTGTTGGAAATGAATGGAGGTTATAGTGAAGCAAAGGGCCCTAATCCCTCCTCTACAGCTCAGGGTACGTCTACTCTACAGGATAAATTCGAATTAGCTTAAACCGATTTTATAAAACAGATATTATAAAGTCGATTGTGCGCATCCACACTAGGCAAATTAATTCGGTGGTGTGCGTACGTGGTCCAAGGCTAGCGTCAATTTCTGGAGCAGTGCACTGTGGGTAGCTACTGTAAAATAAAGTTAATAATAAAAATAACGTTGATTTGCGTCCACACTAACCCTAAATCGATATAGTAATATCGATTTTAGCGTTACTCCTCTCGTTTTGTAGGAGTACAGAAATCGATTTAAAGAGCCCTTTAAATCGATATAAAGAGCAGTGTAGTGTGGACGGGTGCAGCGTTAAATCGATTTAACGCTGTTAAAATTGGTTTAACAGCGTAGTGTGGACCAGGCCTCACAGGGGATCAGTCCAGGTTAACATTCATGTGGCACTGGTTCAGGAGCAGACAAAGCTAGGGCAGTTGAATGGTAGGGTGGCCAAACAGCAAGTGTAAAAAATCAGGGCAGGGGTTGGGGGGTAATAGGAGCCTATATAAGAAAAAGACACAAAAATCAGGACTGTCCCTATAAAATCAGGACATCTGGTCACCTTACTGAAGGGTGAGGGAGGTGATAACCTGATTCAAAGATAGACAATTGTGGCAGAAGCAGATGTATGCAGCATTGACTGTGTCATAACTGAAAGTGTATAGGAGTGGAGGCTGACCTGTGAAAGGCCCGATCAAAGATACAGGAATAGCAAAGCTGCACAGGGCTTTGTAGGTGAAGACAAAAATTTTAGGATGAGTCTACACTGCAATTAAAAACCTGCAGCTGGCTTGGGCTCAGACTAAGGAACTGTTTAATTGCAGCATAGACATTCAGGCTTGGGCTGCAGGACCCTGCAAGATGGGAAGCTCCAGAGTTCAGGCTGCAATCTGAGCCCGAACATCCTCAACTAAACAGCTTTGCAGCCCAAGACCCACAAGCCCGAGTCAGCTGTCACAGGCCAGCCGCAGATGTCTAACTGTAGTGTAGGCACACCCTTGGATGAAGAACAAGGAGTCAGTATCAGAGGGGTAGCCGTGTTAGTCTGGATCTGTAAAAGCAGCAAAGAATCCTCTGGCACCTTATAAACTAACAGACGTTTTGGAGCATGAGCTTTCGTGGGTGAATACATGCATCTGAGGAAGTGGTTATTCACCCATGAAAGCTCATGCTCCAAAATGTCTGTTAGTCTATAAGGTGCCACAGGATTCTTTGCTACTTTTAAGGAGTCAGTAGTCTGATATGGTCAGGTCTGGATGATTATTATTATCTGTATTACAGTAGTGCCTAGAGGCTCCAACCAAGATTGGAGCCCCCTTGTTGCAGGTGCTGTAGAAACACATAATGGGAGAGTCCCTGCTGCAAAAAGCGTACAGTCTTCACAGATAAGACAAAGGGTGAGAGGAGAAACAAAAGCATGGACAAGACGTGGCTTATGGTGCAGGTCAATGGCAGATCCAAGAGTAAAATACCCATGACCTGAATTTTTGATTCTTCCTGACAAACTCCCCATAGTTTGGGAACACTTAAATGTAGGGATTTGGCCTAGAACCACCTCTATTAGGAAGATGTAATATATGCCAGTGTTACTGAACTGAAAAGGAATTTGTTTTGTATGTCACTGATAAAAGAAATAATTTAGAAATACCTTTCTTTGTTTCTTTATTTTTAACTGAATATAGAATTAGTGAAAGGAGCCAAGTAGACAGGCATTGAGACTAAGTAGGTGGTATGGGTTGGTAGATAGAGCTCTGGTCTATGACCGAAGAGCACTGAGCTCTATTTCCGGTTCTGCTAGTAGCCTGCTCAGTAACAGTAGGCAAGTGGTAACACTTCTGCACCCCCGTTTTCCTTTCTATAAAATGGGGATAATGCTACTTACGTAAAGTGCTTTGAAAGCTACAAATAGGAAGTACTATATAAAAAGTAGGTATTTTATAGCTATAGAACAGATACAGAATGGGCAACAACTAGTTTAAAAATCCACACAAAAGTCTTGCCAACCATGCGCTTTGCCTGACTCAAAAGGATCACCTGCCACAGGCAGTTCAGACTTCATGGCCACAGGGTCCTTGATCTCTGTGCTGAGACTGCCTATATCAGGAGTTATCAACCTTTTTCTTTCTGAGACGCCCCGCCAACATGCTATAAAAGCTCCATGGCCCACCTGTACCACAACAATTGTTTTTCTCCATATAAAAGCTACAGCTGGCATTTGGGGGTAGCAAGCAGGGCAATTGCCTGGGGGCTCACACCACAAAGGGCACCGTGAAACTAAGTTGCTCAGGTTTCAGCTTCAGTCCCAGGTGCTGGAGCTCAGGGCCCCGGGCTGCAGGCCCTGCATGGTGGGGCTTCAGCTTTCTGCTCCGGGCCCTAGGAAGTCTAACACCAGCCATGCTTGGCAGACCCCCTGAAACCAGTTCGCAGCCTCCCAGGGGCCCCTGGATCCCTGTTTGAGAACCACTGGGCTACATGGCAAATATATATTTAGTCCTCATTATTCCCAGGGACTTGAATATTTGTAGCTGTCATATTTTTAAGACTGAGGTATTTTTTCTTTTCATGTACCTTGTTCTAATGAAACCACTTTAATGCAATGCTTAGAAACCATCTCCCTAATCCAGTTTTCAGTTTTGTTTTGTTTTTCCCCCTTTAAACTACAGGGGACTTTCCAACAAGTTCAGATGATGCTATTAGGAACCATTGTTTAGGTGAAGTAATCTTGACATCAGAGATACTGACTTAAATCACAAAGCTTTTAGGGAGGATTTAAAGCATTTTGAATCACTATGAACGTCCAATGCCCTACCCAATGACATTTCAGCTTACCAGATGGGCTTTATCAGAGGTTTTCAACCTTTTTATTTCTGATCTCTCCCCTCCCCCAATCCCAACGTGTTATAAAAATGCCATGGCCCACCTGTGCCACAACAACTGTTTTTCTGCATATTCAGAAGATCAAAAGCCAGGGCTAGCATTAGGAAGCAGGGCAATTGCCCAGGGCCCTACTCCACAGGCATGGCAGCTGATTATAGATCATCATCCCCTGGCCTTTCCATCCTCCCCCTCATCTTGGATATGCATACAAAGTACCTTCTTTTCAGAGACAGCCTGGCAAGAATACTGCTGAGAGCTTCACCAGTTCGAGCTTTTCACTTCCGTGCATTCTCCCCATGCAGCTTCATGGTAACAAGGCAAAACTAACTCATTACAGAATCCTCCCACATAGGCTGGTACTCCCCAGCCCCCAGCTTCAGATCTTCCCTCCCCAATGACAGCTGTAAACTCGCTGCTAGGTAAAGTGGCAGGAGCTCCTAGGAATTCACTGGGAATTGATCTATTTTGTTTTTTTGTATACACAGAGAGGGCTACAAGCAATCTAGCTTATTTGGCTGCAGCACAGACAGATGTGATAAAAGCTGATTAGTGTCTAAAATGTTTACCACTGCAACCCATCTGTGTTCAGTCCTAAAATACCTGTCTTGAAATGTCCAAGTATCAGGAAGTCAATGGTGCTCTAAACAAAGGATACAGGAATATTTCATGGCAAAATGTTTATCTATAATATGGAGAACTGATCACATATTTATATTATGTAACTCTTGCCTGTAACTCATACAGGATATGATCTACAGATATCTATCAATAGATAATTATCACACACATCCAGAGCTGAGTTTTGAACCCTGGAGTCTCAGCTTCAAAAGTCACATGACTACTACACTTGAGTTAGAAGAAAGATTTTTTAGCTGGGCACAGCTGTTGATCCACAAAGAGGATAAGGGACCCATCTATTAGGACAACTCATTCATGTACAGAAAGACAGCACATTGCACAATGGTAGCTCAGAATCAGAGTTTTAAATGGGGATCTCAAAATTGTCTCAGTCAGAAATACTAACCTGTTAACAGCCCATTTCCAAGTGGCCTGCTGTTCTGGAGACCTCTGCTGGAACGTGCATGTGTCTGGGACACCATTGCTGCATCCCTCATTTGGAAGAACTACTCTGCAATCATCAGGTGGGAATGGTACATGGGAATAACATGAAGCAAACTTCAGCTGGGTTTGTTTTTCTCATTTTCCTGAGAAAGGTAAGGCCCCAGTTACGGCAACAGCAGGACACTACCGTCCATGTTCCAGTCCTTGATGTTAAGGGCATCAGCAGAAATGTGCTCCTGTTAAAATTTCACCACTAGTTTGAAGGCAAGGTTGGGTGCTTTCTTTATTGCTGGTGGAGCGCAGCCTCAGTTTGGATGCTGACGACTCACCCTACATGGATCATGAGAAAGGTCTGAAACCTGAACCTTCGTAGCACAGATCTTTACCGCTTGAGCTACAGAACTAACTTTCTCAATCAGAAACCGTAATAGACTTCTCTTCCGTGGACCAGCCAAAGAAAGGAAGGATGTCTTGTCTGTTACACACAATCATCGTTGCCACTATGAGAAGCAAATGTTAGCCTTTGGCATGGTACAGGTTGTAGAGAGCTCTCAAAAACATTCCTGGGAAGGACAAGTCTCCTGATCCTCCTACGAGGTCTGTAAGCCACATCTCCTCACTCCAGAAGTCAAACTCTGAGCTATACTCAATAGGCCTTCAGGTAGCAGAGGGGTAGCTGTGTTAGTCGGGATCTGTAAAAAGCGACAAAGAGTCCTGTGGCACCTTATAGACTAACAGAAGTATTGGAGCATAGGCTTTCGTGGGTGAATACCCATTTTGTCAGATGCAAGCTTATGCTCCAATACTTCTGTTAGTCTATACGGTGCCACAGGACTCTCTGTCACTTTTTTCAATAGGCCTTATTCTCATTGACACCAAGCCCCCTTTACACCTCACTAACAACATACAGAAGCCATAGAATGGGTGTAAATTACATTTAAATTCACCTCACACTGGCAGGAGCGATGCGGAGCAAATGGGCCATAGTGTCAGTAAGTATCAGGTTCTGCATGTTATTCAAGAACTACATCTGAACAATACTTCCAGCCACAGGACATGTACTAATGAGTTTGTGTGCATTCTTTACAGAAAGCACTTTTATTTTTAAAGGGAAAAACAAACAAACAAACAGGTTCCACAAATTTCACCCTTCTTCTGTGAACATTTTCCCTCTATCCTGAGCTGCATCATGGGCTTAAAATGGAAAAAAAAATGACTTAAAATACTGGCAGCACATCACAGGCTGCAGCAGAGAGAGAGGAAGAAGTGGCAAGAGAGAAAAGGATGTGAGAAATGAAGAGAGCAAGCTGCACAATTCCACCAACACAGGGATTTTTCATGGGTCCCATGCAATGATTATAATAGGAGTGTAGGTAATTTTGTTCTTGGACAAAGCTTTTCCAGTACAGTGTCCTATCTGTTTCATCAGTCCTTACCATGTATAAAACACATGTGGTATTTCTAGTACTAAGAGGGTGGATGATTATAGGAAGAGAAACCACACCAGTGATTTTCCTCTGACCACTGCAGGAATGTTTGATAAGTAGGGTAGGATTTGGCATACTTTGAGAGCTGCATGTTATTTAATTGTCAACCTCTGACTGATAAATATTTGCAAGAGCTTATCAGATGCAACATTGTTAGACAGGAAGGTTTGCCCAGTGGTCAGGGTACCATTATGAACTTGGGACACCTGGGTTCAAATTCCTTGCTCCACCACAGACTTCTTGGAGTATCCTGGGCAAGTTACTGTATGCCTCAATTCCCCATCTGTAAAATGGGGAGAATAGCACTTGCCTCCCTCAAAGGGCTGTTGTGAGATTAAATATCATGAGGTGCTCATATACCTCGCTAATGGGGCCCATGTAAAGTGCCGTGGTCTTCTCTCCAGAGCCTCACCACTAAGAAATGGTCTGTCTACTGGATGATATCTGTAGTATCAAGCCTTTTCCTGTGGGAAGAGGCAGAGAGGTGTCTGCCATAGGACACCATCTTGAGCAACTTCTCCTCATGCATTTATGCTTTAAAAAAAAAAACAAGAAACTCTTCTTTGCAATTGAAGGCCCCATTATTTCAGACTCGCATTTTTCATTCAGCTTTATACAAAAGGAAACAAACGACAGAATGGGATTTCCAGGGGCTCAGCAGTGCACACAGTTTGGGCCAGATTTTTAGAAGAGAGTTCAGCTCCCACTTAAATTCCTCAACAAGGGCCTAATGAGATTCTCAAAAGAGTTCTATACCCAGGAACTGCCAATGTGGGACATATGGCCAGATGGTCAGTAGCATGCTGAGCACTTTTGAAAATCTGGCCACTTACTATGATGCTTAAGCAGGAGCTGAGCTCATTTAAAAACATGGCCTCATTTGTAAACACTGAGCAACTGAATATCTGGTCCAGAGCATGTATAACTACAGATCCCTCCCTAGTGTGTTGTTGACATTCTAATGCATAAACTTCAGTTCTCAAAGCACCAATTCCTACAGCTGGGCCAAATCCTGAGGACTTTTCCAAGGCTTACCCTATCCTCACCCAGATGATCTTCCAACTCGTTTGAGCCTGAGATCATCTGCTTGCTGCTGTACCCTACAAAATTAAATATTCTCACCTCCTTCATATAATCCAGCACTTATACATTGAAACATTTTTCACAGGAAATATTTCATTAAAGAAAACCACATTATTTTTCTCCTCATTCGATTTCCTTATGCAAACACAGAGCCTTTTCAAGAGCATCTGCATTCAGCTGGAAGTGAAGTTTCACCATTTGCACTAGTGAACATGACACATGCAGTGGGGAAGATGGCAGGCTAATCATAATTAGCAGGAAAAGACCAGGAGGCACAACAGTTGAATGGGGATGCAAGGAATATAAATTCATTATGTCCATCCTCAGATAAGCCAACAAATATTAATCATAAAGGGAATTATCATCTTTGGTCATGTCTGGAATGATGCCTCAAATGGGTTCCAGTATACAACACAGCTTCCTTGCCCCAGTCATTTCTTGCCCCTCTCATTTCTATGCCGTGCTCTAGGTATGCAATACCCTTCTTGTCCCATTTCCCCAAGCCACTATTCTCTCTGCAGTCAAGCCCTTGCTAAAGTTTCCCTCCACAAGAAGCAAACAAACAAGAATTAAGAGCAACAATTGTTTAAAGCTCTACAAGTTATTCCTTTCTTGGGGTTTTCCATCGTGTTCCATTTTCTGTTTTATGCCATGATCCTACAAAGGCACATCTTTTTCATGATATATGTGAGGAATCTCACTGATGCCAAGTTAAGCACACATTAAAATCTCTGCAGAATTACCACCTCAGATTGCAATAGGACCTTAATATTTGTGTTTTATATAAAACACTGTTGGTGCTTAAATAAATAGATAGTAAATGTCACTAGCATGTCAACATTTCCTTCTGAATTAGGCTTAAAAGGCACAGGCCCATAGTGTCTCAACCTGTGCGCATGCATTAGGATTCTTATAGTGAATCTATCCTTTCCCAATGGCAAGAGAAGAGGAGGTAAAATTCTGGATGGGTATTATTTAATGTGACTGGTTTAGTATGTATAATTGAAAATGACAAATGCCTTGGGCTTTCACCCCAGTGAAAGGCACAGCAGCATAATACAGATGATTATCTTCTATCTGAACAGGTGGATTTGTTTGTCAACTGATGAAATGTGGTTAGACTCCAAAGAGAATGTGCAAAAGTGGTACTGTGGGGTTCTAAGTCAATTATGTCTCAACGTTTTCCACATCAGCTGTGCTCAGTTTACAATGAAAATATATATAAAACTGCCGCCTTGCAAACTTGCCCTGAGATTCATAAGTCAAGTTGGGTTCTTCCCTTCTCAGACATCACTGTATATTGTGCAGGCCAAATGAAGCCTTTATTTACTACCATGTGACCCCAGAATCTTAAAATTATTCCCCTTGTGACACTTAAGCAGTCCTGTGTGCCTTCAATGGGCTAAGGAGGGACATGGATCAGAGTTCATGTTGTACTCCCTCTATCACCACGAGCCCGGTCAAGCTAATGCTTCAACCAACGGACCAAGTTTGGTGATGAATCCCGGTCACGTGCCACCCGAGGCACATTGTGCATAAGCTAAGAAGAAAAATGGGATAAGATCATCTACCTCACTGGAACTCCAGGAACATCTTTCTTGAAGATGCACAAGAACGAATAGACTCAAGTTCACTCAGTGATAGCTGCATTACCATTGCATGGCTAACAGGAGTAAAAAGCAGTAAAGTCTTGGTTTTGTCACCAAAGAAAGCAGAAAGGTCTCTTACATGGTGGGGCAGACCTGATGAGGCTATTTTTACATAAGAACTTAAACTTATCTTTAAAAATAAGATTCTTTACTCTTTACAGAGGTTTTTGCTAGCCAGAATTAAGTTGGTTATTAAAGGTTAATTTCATTCATAAGAACATAGGAACAGCCATACTGGGTCAGACCAAAGGTCCATCTAGCCCAGTATCCTGTCATCTGACAGTGACCAATGCCAGGTGCCTCAGAGAGAATGAACAGAACAAGTCATCATCATGTGATCCATCCCTTGCAGCTCATTCACAGCTTCTGGCAAACAAAGGCTAGGGACACCATCCCTGCTAACAGCAGATGATGACCCTATCCCTCCATGAACTTATTCCTGCATAGAAATCCTGCACTAGGCCTGCATAGATCACTTATTTTTCAGAGGGGCAGCCATGTTAGTCTGGATCTGTAAAAGCAGCAAAGAATCCTGTGGCACCTTATAGACTAACAGACGTTTTGGAGCATGAGCTGGCTGACGAAGTGGGTATTCACCCACGAAAGCTCATGCTCCAAAACGTCTGTTAGTCTATAAGGTGCCACAGGATTCTTTGCTGCTTTTGTATCACTTATGTTATGTCCAATAGATTGCCTATTTCCAGGGCTAAAATGCAACTTAACTGGCACACAGGCCTTGTGTTAAGTACCTGCACAGGGCGTGAGGTGCAGTAGGTGAAGAAACTTCTGCTAGAAGTGGGGTTTTTGTTTGGTTTTGTTTTTTGTAGCAAGGTTCCAGCTCAAAATATATTTGCATGGGACATGTTACGTGTATCATAATACAGTGTGGCTGATCAAATTGCCTTTTCACTGTAGAGGTGTGAACAGTAGCGTACAAATGAGAGAGATGAAGTATGTGCACACACAGGTGCACACTGCAAATGCCAAAGGAAGCTAGCTGCAGCCTGCTAACAGAGTGGTATGAGCCAAAATTATAAGCCTTGGCAGACAGCTAAATGGAACACTTTGGGCCAGGTGTAACCAATTATATGCCACTGATCCCAGTGGAGTTGCACCCATTTATAACAGGTTTGAATTTGACTCTATATTTGTAAAACTAGAGGTAATTCTCCTTGTTTCACTTAAACAAACAAACAAAGACCATTTTGAAAATGTGGCTGTGCAATTTACTTCCCTATTTGCAAGATACGTTTCTGATTCTGTACAGCACTTAAGAATATGCACTGCTTTTAGAGTGACCAGAAAGCAACTGTGAAAATTCAGGACAGGGGTGGGTGGTAATAGGAGTCTATATAAGAAGACGACCCAAAAATCGGGACTGTCTCTATAAAATCGGGCCATCTGTCACCCTAACTACATATGCATAGTCCTGCTGAAGTCAATGCATCTCCTGATCTGCTTCATTGCTCTGCTACATTAGGGCCTAAATGAGTACCCAGGTGCCATGTGTCAGTGCCAGTTATGTATGAGCAAATATGGAATCTTTATCTGTAGTTTGGCTGGATGTGTCTAATTATGGGCTCCATACAGCAAAAGCAACAAGTGACCCTGCAGAGCCTACACAGCCCTAGCCCAGGCTTGGAAATCATCTACTGACTCCCAGTGTTAGAACATGCCAGCACATTCCTCAAGTTATAATGCAATGAGATAGTTAATTCAGCATTTCCTTCCTGCAACACACACATATTTTCAAGTGTGGAGATGGCTGCTTTTGCTTCTGAGGGTTTTTGGAGGCAGACAAAGATTTACAGAAAAAAAACAGTAAAATCAATATAAAAAGTTAAGCAACTTCAATGTGTCCTTAAAAATACTAGCACTTTATTATGAGAACTTGACCTTCTTTTTCCTCTAAATCTTTCTTCTTTGTGAAAGCTGAACTTGAGCACAAGGAATGAGCCAGTCAGACCTGTGGGAAATGACAGCCCAGAGTTATGACTCTCTCTCCTTTACAAAATATGAGTCCTTTCAGAAGTATATCTGCCTGAGTATTTAATTATTAATAATATATTCCATTCCCATTTCCTCCCAATTATGAAATCTTTTATTGCTTAAGATACTATGATTTTTATTTCCAATTTATAAGTACTGCAGGGTGCATATCCACCCTTTTACAAGTGGAACCTGGTAGCTATGGAGACGAAGAATGTTCAATCCAAGCTGAGGACAGTATTTCAGCAGGGACTTATGGATGCTACATGTGTCTTCAATGATCAGGTGCTTTAATGTCTCCCTGAGTCTTCTGTACTAAAACAACTAATGTTCAGTAAGTTGTTGTGCAAATACAGGGCCAGATTGCCAGCAACGGTAAAATGAAGTAGCTCTATGGATTTCAATGTAGCGTCACTGATTAACATCAGCTGATTATCAGGCCCATAAACTACACGGTCTATCTTGCAAACATTCACGTGCTTTACTCACATGAGCAGAAGCACCAAAGCAAATTCACCTGAAGTCAGAGAGTAGCGCTCCCTGGCACTAGGTGCTACATAGGCAATAACAAAAAGGCAGCCCCTGCCCCAAACAACTTACAATCCAAGTATAAGACGAGAGACGATAGCGACAAGAAGAGATGTAAGAAACAGAGAGATAGAGCCCATGAAAACAGCAAGACATTAATGATTAGCAGGAAAAGCAGCAGCTGCTACACACCAGTTGCCCAGCCATTGTCTGGTGTGTTATTGGCATCACAACACAGGTGAGCTTTAAGGAGAGATTGAGATTAGAACTGTTCACATGAACAAAGGTTATTAATGTCTTTGGAAGAGCATGACCCATGTGATTAACTGCGGTCAACCCTTTGGATGGCTGAAATAACAAGTCTCATCATGAATGTAGGGCAAGATTTTCAGCCTAGCTTCACTGAAGTTAATGGATCTACACCAATTTACATCAGCTAGAGTCTGGCCTGTTGATAGTTCCTCTACCAAACTGACCGTGGATTCTCCTGTGACATTGTCCTCTTTAATACTCTTCAAGACTGGATTGTTATTTAGTGGTTAAAAAATATCACTCATCCAACTAAGCAGGAAAAACTGGCTAACATTTTCCCTCTTGGCCTTGTAAGCCCTGACTTCCATTTAAATGGTCCTCAATATATAGGGTCAAATTCTGCTCCCATTTATATACGTTCAAATCAGAACTAACTAGTTCTTCCAGATTTGCAATGGTGTAACAGAACAGAATTCAGCCCAAAAAGCATAATATTCATAAAGGTCCTACCCTATCTTATATCCAAAGGGAAAACTATAGGTCAGATCCAGAATCTGATCCAATATATCTACACTTTTCCAGTGCACACATTTAGGACTCAGAATATTCTCTAGTACCTAAAACACAAAAATGGTTTCCAGGAATTACAGCGCCAGATCCTCAGCTGATAAAAATGCATGTAGTTCTACTGTAGGCAGTATAGCTGCATTGACTTACAGGAGCTGAAAATCTAGCTCACTATGTGAGACTGCATTTAAAGACAGTGCAAATGTTGCAGTTAAATGCATTTGTATAAAATGTCATCACTGTTTATATGCATCTGAATGTCTATAGTTTGATTATCAGTTATAAAAGCCTTCTAAATGCAGGATAAGATTTGAAAATGTGTTGTCAAAATGTCAATATGTTGCATTTGCCATCTTTTATAACAAACACTGGAAAGGCAAATGGTTTTAAAATCTTGCTTAAATTATTTTTCTTAGCAAAGCAATCAGTTGTATCAACCAGATACTAAAACAATGTATTGTAGGCAGGTGACCTCTGTTTGGTTTATAGCAGCCTCACCATGGCCTGACATTCTCTCAGCCTTTAATTTTGCGTTAAGATCAACTTCAGCATGAAGAAATTATGCCATATAAGCCCTGTGTTAATTGCCAGAGAAGACCCACACCTTTCAATTTCTATGCCATGATTTCACACCAGTATAATTTATTTTCAAACCTAAAACGACTTCAGACTTATAGCATCTGCTATGCACTAATGCCGTTATAGTAATTCCTTTGATTTCAGTAGGCTTTGAATCAGGCCTTAGAGGTATCTAATTCTCCTCTGAGTTACTCTGGTGTAAATAAAAATGAATGTCACTGAAGTTAATGGAACTACACTGCTATAAAACCTGTGAGAGAACAGAATTAGACCTTGTGAGTCAAATTGCACTCCTAGTGACCACGGAGTGCAAACCCAGAGTATTTCCACTGACTTCAGTCGTTTTCCACTGGTGTTGCAGACAGCAGAATTTGCACTTCCTTTCTCAATTAATTTTGATGGCAATGATGGATATAACAGGTCATTCATTTTCAGCTGGGATGTTGCTCTAAGAAAAATAACCATGAATCACAGCCTTTCACTTTTTCTCATCAGCGTCTTTTAGGCCAACATGCTCCAAAAGCAAGTAGTGATTTTGGATGCCCAACTTGAGACACAATAAAGCGGTGCTATTTTCAGGAAGTGCAGAATAATTAGCCTCTAAAAATCAGGCCCTTGGAAAGTGTCTCCAGTTGGTCACCAGAATCACTATCGACTTTTAAAAATACTTGGCCTTAATCTTTAAACATGTGTGGTTTCCAAAGAGACTGGCCAAACTCTATTCTGATTTCAACCTGACCCACTGACATCAGTGGAAATATGAGGGATGTGAATCAGGCACAATACACACTTAACATTTCCTGTTCAGGTCTCCACAACAACAATGGTCCGCCATTGTTTTAATACCAGTAGAGTGCACACAACATTAAGTTACCAAGTTTTATTTGCTAATAGGACACACTGTAATTGCCTAAATCTTTTTTACCAAGTATAAAGGAGCAGTGGTGATCAAAAGCAATGCCCCTTTTTATTTATCCCTGTTCAAATAATTACAGAAAATGTCTATGACAGCTCAAATTTAAGCTGACAAAGTTTAAGAACATGGGACACAGACGATGGCTATTCCTGCCTGTATCTACCAAACGCTCAGAGCCAAAGTGATATCTGGCGTAAGAGGGTAGAACTCTCAGTGGATACACCTCAATTGTGGTCAAGAAAGTTTACAGCAAAAATAGCAGGCTCTTGCAAATGTATCTTTCAACTTGGGTCTTTTTCATGACCCCAGTTCATCAAAGCACATAAGCAAGTGCTTAAATCCATCAGTATTCAGCAAAGGAGTGCTTAACTATAATGGTGCCATTGTGCTTATATGGTCTGCTGCATCAGGGACCAAATGTGGAAATGTTAGTAACAAGTTTAAACAGCATCATCTTTATGAGTCCATTTTTGTGATGTGATCTGGCATAAACTCGGATATAAACACATTTTTAGTCCATCCACTAGTCCATCTGCCCTGTCAAATAGCAGTGTAAAAGCGGTACATGCAAGAGGAGAATCGGGCCTCAGATGCCTTTAATATGGCTGTTTATTCCAACTTAATCTCACCCTTGAATGAACTTCTTTCAAGTTTAAACTATTGAAAATAGCCACCGTCACTTCCCTGATTGTTGTAATTTAATTAAATAACCTTTCAGACTGGGCAAAGCCAAAAGGAAAAAGGCTCATTAATCTTTCTAGTGATTAGAAACACCTCAAGAGCTTCAAACATTTACCTCTCCTTCTCAGCAGCTGAAATGGTTTTAGGAGGATCATGGTTCATACCTCACATTCCCTGGAGCCAGAGATGGTATATGTGCAGGGCCCAGATCCATTAACTGATACATCCATGGTCTCAGAGTTTGTCGGCTTGTAGTCCACGTAATACTCCTGTAAAGGGGAGTTCATTTGCCTTTCGGACTCTCTGGCCTTTTTCCTGCGCCTCTTCATGAGAGAGTGTTGCTGCAGTTGTTTCATGCTGGCTGGGTACCGCTTCCAAGACACATAGATAACCAATAAAATCATAGCCACTGAAAGAAAGAGGGCGACACTCCCAGCAATGATTTTATGAAAGGAAACATGCTCATACTCTGGTTCTGCTCCAGGTGTTGGTAAGTCTGGAGAAGGAGTGGGCATCACAGAGGTCATTTGATTGTTTTCCAGTTTGGAAATGGTAGGTTTGGGGACAAAGAGAGGTCTCTGGGGAGTTTTAGGTGGCTGGTATGATCTTTCAGTGACCACAACCTGGATTTCGGCACAGATATTATAGGTTTCCACAGCATCGCTCACCTTTTCGCCCTGGATTTGCTTAGGGCCCGCGCATATCATAGTGCTTTCTTTATTTCCCTTGAAATTCTTAAGCCAAGTAACAAGAGGGCAAATGCTTCGAGTACATTCCCACATATTTCCGGACAGAGTGATGGATATTAGTGAGATCCACGCATTGACAGTCTCCTGAGAGATGTTGGTGAGTTTGTTGGAATCCAAGTTCAGCTTTTGTAGGTTGGGCAGGCATTTGAAGGTCCCAGGTTCTATCCCAGTGATGTCATTCCCCGATAAATCCAAGTTGTGCAAGGAACTCCAAGTCCATGTTAGCCCTTGGTTAATAGACCGGATCCTATTCCATTGCAAATAAATAGAGCGGAGGTTGAAGAGGCGTGGAAAGTGGGCAAAGTTGATCTTCGAAAACTGATTGTGCTCCAAGTGGAGCTCTGTTAGCTTCAAGAGGCCAGCAAAAGCATTACGGGATAAACTCCGCAGACGGTTGTAGCCCAAATCCAGAAAATCGAGATTTCGGCAATCTTGAAAAACTCTGATTGGCACAGTTTTCAATGAGTTCGACCGCAAGTGCAAGATCAAGAGTTTGCGAAGGCCCTTAAATTGCTCAGATTGCAACACCTGTAACTTGTTGTAAGAAAGGTCCAGATTGCGGAGATTGGGGACAGAGTGAAATGTTTTGTTGTGCAGATGGGTAATTTTGTTGGAGCTCAGAATTAATTCCTTCAGCCGACGGATCCCCTGAAACGCATCCTCGTCTACGGAGCTGATGTAATTATGATCAAGATAAAGCCATATGAGTTGATTTAGACCTGCAAACTGATTTGATTTAAGCTTCTGGATGCTGTTGTACCGTAGCGATAAGCCTTGAGACCCTCCAGAAATATTCTGAGGGATATCTCTGAATGCATGTGATTCACAGTACACAATTTTGCCATCACATCTGCAGTTCTTGGGGCAAGCTCGCTGAGCCCCTGCGAGCATAAGAAACAGCACCGTAGGCAGTAGCACTAACACCACAGTCATGCCTCTCAGCTGCTTAATTAAATGGAAACCTACAATATTAAAAAGAAGACAAATGTCCATTGTAAAGCTATTAAAATAAATCATCAGCAGATTACTAATGTCAATGGGGTTTCTGCTAAGGCATTAGTGGTAGAGAGTTGATTTGAAGACAACCTGTTTGGCTCCTTTCTTGCAATGTTTGTTGTATAAATGTCTGGTTTTTTTGAGTTCCTATCCTACCTTCCCTCACACCCCCACCGCTCTTGTTATTCAATTACTTTTGTGTGATTTATGACCCCTTCGGATGACTGGGAACCTATTTGCTAGTCACTTGTTCTCCTGTACATCAGCACTCTTCGTAGCTGGTATAGCCTTATCATTAGAAGCTGAGGCTTTAGCAATACACGTATTTGTCAAGTCACTGTGCTGAATTCACTGTACTATTGGAAAAGGAAATGAGAGACAGCTTCTGGTAGTTCAACAAGTAAAATGTTCCTTAATAAACCCAACTGCATGTAAATCTTTCGTAGTCCAGTCCCAAACAATTAATATAAAATAAGAGCTACAGCAAGCAGGCCAATATATAATAAAGTTTGTCCCTTGCCTTTAACATGGTGTCTTTATTGCATAATGGAACATTAGATGTAAGCATTACCGAACAGCATTCTGAATAATACTTCTGCGACTGCATTTCAGGGACTTCTCATTTCCATACATGTAAACATAACACAAACATATATGTGTATCTATCTCATATAACGTCCATACTGGACCAAGATATCATGCTGATAGTTTCATTAACATTCATATGTCATGATAAAATGATCATGATTAAAATATATGTGCATATTTATTCATGCATAACTAACCAATGTATAAATAGATAATACTATATATGGGTAGATTGTATACACTGTATGTAAATATATATACACTTATATAGGAATGTTGCCTTAAGAGCAGCAAAAACTATGAAGTTTAAAGAGTGAAACTTGAATCTGAATCCCCCTCCTCTTTGCTGCTGATTTTAATCCTTTGCACTTCAGATGTCAGATTGGTTATTCGGTATTAATGCTGTTATGTGAGCACAGTCACATTTTCTACATTGTCTGAATAATCATGAGAAGAGGTATCAGAAAATCCAACACACACACATAGGCGCGCACACTTTCTCAAAGGTTGTAATAATTTTGGGACCACCAGCTCTCTCCAGAGTTGTAATCTTACTCACAATTAGGCTGCTTTCTTCCATCAGGAGAATTTATTTCCTCTATAAATAGTGGCTTTATTATTTGTGTGCACATTTCTCTCTCTCTCACACACACACAAACACACACACACACACACACACACACTCTCTCTCAAATACTGTTCTGCAGTTATTTGCTTTTATGGCCAATTTTAAACCAAGAGGCAATCAGAGCAAGAATTCTTAATCCAAAAAGCCCCTATGTGTCTCTGCCTTTCACTTTAATGGCTAGGTTTTTAATTTAAATCCTGATCTTTCACTATTCTTTATGTGCCAACAGCAACACAGAAATATGTTTGAGCTATTATAGATTGGAGTGAGAGTGGGAGTGATAAACCTGTCACACTTGAAAAAATAAGGCTGGCAAATGACTGCTGGAAATCTAGCAGTTACGTTAGGGATATCTTTTCAGATATCCAGTGAGCCGTCTCAAAACCACCTAAAAAACAAAATCCATTACCCCTCCCCCCACCACACCCGCTCCTCACAAGCTGCAAAGTGTTAAACATCCTTCCTGACAGCCTGCGTAAGAGATCTACAGGCTTATTTAATATGAATATAAACCCAGAAGAAATCCTATGTACTTATCTATGTATGTAGAGGTGTGTGGGTGGGTTGTATAGATTGTGAATGTACTTTGCACAGTCCTTAACTCAGTGCATGCATTTAATTAATTACAGATAAAAACACTGCAGGAGGAAAGAAGGGGGAAACATGATCTAAAAATATAATAGCAAGTACAGTGAGTCACCTGGCAAAGAAATGCACTGCTGCTGTTTAGATTGTCCTCCCTCTTGTAACAGCTAATAATCTGACTGAAAAATATACTGTACAGTTACAACTGTGCTAAGAAGGATTCAACAAAAGTTCACTTACCCATCCTTTTGTCATCCACAAATATGTCCCCTTTTTCTTCCTCCAACTGATTTCTCCTCTGTCTCACTCTTGCTTTTGTGTTTTGTTTTGTTTTTTTAAATTGGTCTCATTTCTTTAAACCATTGCAACCTTCATGTCACAGCACAGCTGCCAGTCACATCACCACCATCCAGCGTGCATGCCAGTAACCCACACAAAGTTCCCTAGAGAGGACAAGCAAGAATTTTGGGGATGAGGGAAGGAAGGGATGGGGAAGGGGATGGGGGTGGGGAAGACAGGACTAGGGATGGGGGTACAGAGGAGATCGGGTGGGACCCTAAGCTCTCAGAGCCATTGTATAAGTCTGTAGAGAACCGACAGCATTAACTGGCAATCTGCATGTAAAAGCAATAGCACACCATGAAGGTAAGCCAACTTCTCTGGGAGGAATAAGAAAATCTTCGCCGGTACCTAGCATCCCTTATTCTGCTGCCTTTTGCCATTCCCAGACACAGCAATCCATCTTCCAGCTCTCCAGTTCTTGAAGCAAACAGGCCTCCTGCGCTGTATAAGATGAGCCCAGTTTAAAAGCTATGCAGGATAGGTTTATCCATTTAGCTGGTCAGGATTAAAGTGTTTTGTAGCTGTGCTGAGAGGCAGCTCTTGTCTAATTCAGAAGGCTTTCCAGAGAGTGATGATGCTCTGGAGCTTGTTGGTGCTAATGTTCTAGTTTGCGATACACTGAGTGCCCTCCACTGGAGAAAACAGATCGCACATTAAAGGCATGAACAAGTGATCCTGTCATTGCTATGCAGACTTTCCCCTTTCAGAAAAGAAAATTAAAGACACAGATTACTTCTCTGCCCTCTCGTCCCCCACCCCATCTCCCTGCCTAAATTATTAAATGTTGATGCCATGGTTTTCTTGCAGTGACTGTAAAAGACTAAATAAAACACTTGTTTCCTGCATATTTAGCAAGCTGCATGCTCTAAAAAAAAATCCTTCTAACCTGAATATTTTTCTTGTGCAAATTATAAATTGTTTTATTTTCTTTATTCAGCAGGGGAATAGGTGGGGAGGGGTAGGGGAGGGGATACTTGCAGATTTAAAATGAAAGTGGTTTTAAAGGGGCCAGGCAGGGGCTGTGAAATATACAAGTCAATCATCCACAAAGGGAATTTAATTAAAAGTGCCACATTACAATGTAAATATATTGATTTTTTTTTCTTTCCTTAAGTAGGTTAATTGCTTTTTGTCAGAAAAATATTAAGTTCACTATCCAGTGCAGGGATAGAGATGCATAGTTATTGATACTTTATCCCCCATTCTCATACCTTTTTCAGATTCAAAAGCAGTGTGGTGCAGCAGATAGGGTACTGGATTGGGACTCAGGAGACCCGGTTCCTACTCTCAACTCTATCACTGACCTCCTGTGTGACCTTGCGCACATCACGTCTGTGACTATGTTTCCTCTCCCACCCTTTGTGTACCATGTCTATTTAGGGTTTCATATGCCTTCCATGTAAAAGGTGGGACAGAGTCATAGGATGGTACCCACCTGAGGTGCCCTCCTACACCACAGCATGAGGGTGACTGCCTCCGTTTCCCCTTCCTTTTGCCCATGAAAGGATCACTGTTTCTCAGTATCTGATACAAAGCCCATCTCTGGACATAACGTATTGCTGTACATGTTCAATTGTCCACAGAACCCTCCCGATAAAACCACCCCTCCCAAGATACGACAGGTTCACAGCAGTTTTCCATGCCCCCTCCTGGGTCTTTATTTCCAGCTCATACTCCTGAGAGTCCATCTCCGGTCTGTTCCCAAACTCTGCCCTTGTTTTAGGGCTCTACTTTCCAGGCTATCTCCTGAGAGCTCCCAGGTTTGCTTCTTTCTCATGACTCTTCCCCAACAGCCCCAAGTCAGCTCTCCCATGACAAAACACCTTGTAGTGTTCCACTGCCCCAGACCTCCCTGCATGTGAGTCCTACCACTGCTCAGGGAACCCCCTCCGGGACCAATCCCTTGTTCTGGGCTCAGGTTTCTTCTCTCCTCCCACACCCTCCAGGACTGCTGTGAGGGTGCTTCCCAATCCCACTGTGTTATTCCCTGCCTGGGAGTCCTAGCCTTGCTCCTGGGATCCACGCTCCAGCACCAACCCTCTTGTTTTGAGTTCTTTGGCTCAGGAGGGTCAGCAGGCTGGCCATCCTCTGGCCTCCCAGCCCCCAGATCTTCCCAACCTCCTGGCACTGGCTCTCGGGCTGAGACAGGTCAGCAGCCTAGCCCTCCACCGGCTTCCTCATAATTCCTCTTTCTTCCTGCTCTCTGCAGCTTTCCCCAGAGACCTCCTCCAATCTCCTGGACTGACCCACTCTGTCATCAGGCTCTCCTCTTTCTCAGGTCCCCCAAGTGCCTTCACTTAAGCCTAACTGGAGGTCAACTGAACAGTCGCTGATGTGCTGGCCTCTACCCTCTTAAGGACTGTCACCCTATAACAGACGAGATCATGCTATGGGCCAGATTTTCAAAGGAGCTCAGCTCCCATTTAGAAACCCCTGTAAAACCCAGATTTTCACAAGTGCTCGGCGCCCGGTATCCCCCGTTGTGACCACTTTCAGACAGATTTTCAAAAGAGCTCATTACCCAACCTGCAGACCTTTTTGAAAAATATGGCCACTTATATATGAGCCTGAATGGGAAGCAAGCTCTTTGAAAGAAATCTGTCCTCAGTTGTAGAAGCTGAAGTCTTCTCAAAATACTGACCTATGTGTCTGTACAGCACCTAGCACAGTGGAGCCTTGATCTTCCCTGGAGACTCTGGATGCTGCTATTAGCAATTCCACTACTATTAACAATGATAAAATTCAGGTATCATTCAAACCCTGAGCTCTTTATTCCAGTTTGATTACTGGCACCAATGGCAATTTTGCCTGAGTAAAAACTGAGGCTCCGATCCTGCAATCAGCTCCAGATGAAGTCAAGGGGCTGCCCCCCTCCTACTACCCTCTCTCCCCACTTCACACAGAGTCAAGTGCACAATCTAGGCCTGATTAAAGATATCAAGATTTGGCCCTCAGTAACTAGGGATGGGGAAACAGCTCCAGTAAGGACTAGAGATGGGCTCAAATAAATTTCTGATCCAGGTCCAACTTCTCAAAGTTCAGGGGAGTTTTGATCCAGGTTTTAGTTCTGGCCTGGAATAAAGGATATGAGGCGATTTACAAATCTCCTTTCAGACTCTGACCTTAGATGAATCTGCATTAGCAAATGTTACCATGTTCGATTTTTAACAATCAAGTAAGCTAATCTGATGCTGGGACCCACCCTACTAGATTCATGGTTTAGTTGTAACAGGTGACATGATGCTAAAGACAATTTGTCCATGTCTACACACACAACAAGGTCATGGTCCGCATCATGTTAGCTAACTTGATTGTTAAAGGTAATTTTTAATCATGATAAAAATGTCTAATATAGACAAGGCCAAAGTCTTGGGCTCTGGGGTTTGGTAAAGACAATTCTCTAAGAAAAACCTATCTAACACTTAGCCAAAAACTCAATCTAATTTTTTTTTTGGGGGGGGGGAAGGAGGAGAGGGCAATAGAGGGGGAAATCTAAAATACCTTCAAAACTTTCCCCATAGTTTTCTTTTTCCTTGATGTCTGTATTTCTCACTTTTATATGAGACCAGAAGCCCAACTGCCAGAAGCCGTCCCACATTCTATACCGCAGTAGAGGTAGTTGGAAAATGTTTTTTTGCTTTCCGCTGAAAACTTCCACAAAAATGAAAATAATTTTGTTTCTGTTTTAGAATTCCTTTGAAAAACCCCCAACTTGAAAATTTTGGGAATTCAGCCAAAACCAAAACAGTTTTCAATTGACAAACAAAATGTTTTTGGCCTGCACTAAAATGTTTCAGTTCTCTGCCCCCCGCCCCCCAAAAATCAAATAAAAAAATGTCAAGGAAAGCTGACACTTCCCATAACAACTTTAATTGTGTCAAACCCCAATTATTGACCAGACCTAAAAGCTAGCCCAAAAGGAAACAAGTTGTATGAGAAAGATGAAAAATGCCTGTTTTTAGTCCCATTCTATTTATTCCCATTCTCTACCCAAGAAATAGAGAGTTTACACAAAATTTTAGATACCAATCCAAACGGCAAGATTTCTTGCCTGCTCCTATCAGAAATCTGCAGAAATTATCAATACTAATAAGCAATGAGCCTGTTTACACTGAGATCTACTCTTTATCATCCAGACTCATGACTCTGTATTTGTTTAGTTAAGCTTTTGATCAATATAATAGCTGTGATTAGGGTTTTTTGTCATTCTGTCAGGGAGCATGGAGGTTTGGCCTTGAGCCTTTAAACTTAATGGTTTGTATCTCATTTCATAAAGAAATGATAATAATAAATAGAGAATAAACAATATGTTGCACTTACATGGCACATTACATCTTCAAAGTGCTGTACAGACACTAATAACCCTTACAACATGCCTATGAGGGGAGGGAAATTTCATCACAAATCTATGGCCACCAACATCACCACACATATCACTATGCTGCATCTTTCAGCAACTTGGAATTTCACAGTGACATCAAGGATAAAACTAAGGCTGGACAGGAAAATGGTTTTCCTGTCCCACAAGAATTTTTGAGATTTCTGAATAAATTTGCCATCATTAATTGAAACAAAAAGCTAAAATCTAAAAAAATTTTGCAAACCAACAAACTGAAAAACAATTCCATTTGGGTTGATTGAAACATTTCATTTAACTTTCGAACTTTTGGTTTGTTTTTAATTTCGTTTTTGCATAAATTAAGTTATATTTCAAAACAAAAAGTCATTCTGGACCAGAAAGAGAACTTTTCCTTTAGAAAATGTTGAAACAGCACAATTTGACAATTTCAAAGCCTTTCCCCCTTGCGCCAACCCTTTTTCGAGTCAGCCAAAAAAAACCCCAAAAACCAGTTTGGGCAAAAATTCCTGACCTGTTCTAAGTACACATCCAATCACACTGCCCCAAAAGTGTCAACTCACACTCTTTGATTATGTCTACACTTAAACCACTACAGAAGCACCACAATGCTTCAGTGTAGACATGCCCTGAAGTGGATTTTTCAAATCCCTGAGCAACATAGTTGGGTCAATCTTATTTTTTAGTGCAGACCAGGACTAAGGCTATGTCTACAGTACCGCGCTAAGTCAACCTATGCTACGCAACTCCAGCTACGTGAATAATGTAGCTGGAGTCAACATACCTTAGGTCGAGTTACCACGGGGTCTACACTACAGGGGATCGACGGGATAAACTTTCCCATTGACTTACCTTACTCTTCTCATTGTGGGAAGAGTACAGGGGTTGACTGGAGAGAGATCTGCTGTCAGTTTGGTGGGTCGTCACTAAACCCGCTAAATCGATCCCCTGTAGATCGATCTCAGAGCATTGATCCCAGCTGTAGTATAGACATAGCCTTAGTCAAAACCTTCTGATCTGACTATTGTGAGCTCTTCTCTGGTACTCTTACCATCCCTGCCCTGTCCATTCAGAACACAGCTGATGAACATATGATCTTTGCTCATCTTTCTGATCATGTCATCTCCACATACCTCCATATTCCTCAACTGTCTCTTTCTTTTACTCACTCAGCTTCAACCCCTTCACCATTCTGTCCTTCCCTGCTGGGCTTTTATGGAACCTGATGAAAATAATAGGGGCCTTGAAATTCTCGAAGAGGGAAGGGACTCCCACTGAGATAGCAAGAGACATGAAAGAGACAAAGTGGGTAAGGTAATATTTCTTATTGGACCAGTAAAATAGGCAAGCTTTCGAGCTACACAGAGCATTTTTGAAGATGGTCCATCTTGTGACTCTCATATCTTGGGACCAACGCAGCTACAACAACATTATAAATAGGAAAAGATAAATCAGCCTCCAGAGCATCTGGGCCTTCTATCTCTTTACAAAAGACAGAACATTTACACAAGATTGCATCCAGTGTTCAAAATTCACAAGTCAGGCCACAAAATAAATAAAATAATAATAATAATAATAATGATAAAATCATGAGACTGGTTTCAGAATCACCAGGCTGAAAAGAAAAATAATACATTTTCGGTTCTTTGCATTTGCCTTCTAGTTCTGAGCCTTTGAGATTCACTTGAGTCAACTCTTTAAGCTTTTTTCCACAACCACAAAGCTACGAATTTTTTTTTAAAATAATCATAAAGTTGAGATTGCCATATAGACACCACCAGCTGAGGCTCTAAGGAAAATACAAAGGGCAAAATCATGATCATTTAATGGAAAAATTCTCATTGACTTCAGTGAGGCCAGGATTTCACCCCAAATATGTTCAGACTCCAAATTAAATCTTGAGTTCTGGCAATATTGTTTATATTTGGCAAAATGCATGGAATTCTGATTTTTGGAAATTCCAAACATTTCAAATACCTCCATCAGGTGAGGTTTTTCTAAAGTACTTAAGCACAGTTGGGCATCCAATTTCCAGAGACGTAGGAGTTGGAAAGCTCACTCTCTTCCATGCTTTTGAAAATCCCAACTATGTATTGGTTGACCAATGGAGGGAAAAAAAAATCACAGAAAACTTTGCAGAGTTCTTCCCCGTTCATTTTCATATCTCATCAAAAATTCAAAAAAATTCAACCAGCTCAAATAAATATCCAGATTACCTGGCTGTATACCAGTCTTTACATTCATATAAGTAATTTAATGTGCACGAACAGAACATATATAGCCTAACTGTGAAGGCCTTGGTCAGATCCTTGTCTGATTCATTTAATAGATTTTAAGCCCATGCATTACAGATGCCAAAGCACCTCACCCAGAAATCTCTGCATTAAGCCCATAACTTCCATTTGAGTTATTGGGTGTCTTTAAGAAAGACATCCAGTTTTGATTTACAGATGGCAAATGATGGAGAATCCACCACATCCTTAGGTAAATTGTTCCAATGGCTCATTTCCTTCAGTGTTTAAAAGCTTGAGAGTCAGAGCTCTGGCTAAGAGGACTTCAGAAGCTAGTGTTTATTCTTTCAGCCCACATATTCAAACAAATACTATTTCATCTATTTTCCAAGTGCATGGGTGGAATTCACTTGTCTCCATCATGAGCCACCATTACCCCATCCATTCACTACATTTCTTAATGAGCAGTTATTTACGACTGTCATGTGCACCATGCACCCTATTTCTATAATAGAATGCCCTCAAACACCAAATATTACCACGCTTCAGACTTCGGAAAAGTTTGTTTTAGATTAGAACTTTGTGGCTCAAGCTCATGAGTAGATATTTTCATGGTGGGGTATAATCTGAATAACTCAGAAATGACCACACGCACAGGTATGACCTAAGCACCTACTCCTGCTCGATTCAAGTCAATAGGAGCTATGCCATTGTCTTCAAGGGGCGCAGGATCACAGGCACATACAAACATATGTTTCACATGACAGCTTTATTGTCTGGAGTTAGTGTAACCCACCAGTGAGGGTGAGTTACAGTTCCCCCCACAATATGCCCATTCGGAGGATTTGAATCTGATACAGCCTCCAGCTACTGAGTCTTGGCTCTTTAGCTCATGTAGCAGCTTGTGCTTGCATAACCTATCCACCTCCTGGGTGTGGTTGTGTCCTATCTAGTGGTACCGAGACCACTTAGAGAGAGATTAATGAATCTGCTCTACAGCCTTAGCTAACAGGCAGTTGGCTTTTAGCTCATACAGTAGAAGCTCATGCACTAAGCTCCAGAGAGGTCTCAGGTTCACTTCTGCCCACCAACAAGTTGGTCTGTTGGTGTTACACTTCTCTCTCTGGAGGTCCCTAGTTCAGTCCCACATGTGCTGCATAAAATGGCGGTCATCATACTAGTACCAATCGGCTGTGGCATGGAGGAAGCTGTCTTAAAATTGAAGTTTGGGTTAGGAGAGGAATGCAACACTTAAGTCTTTAGTGTCTGAATGCTCCACCCTTGGTCAAACCACTAAGGAAGGGCATTGTTTCTAGTTGCTTCTGAGCCTATTTCAAACCAAAACTTTCACTGTTATGTCACATTCACCAATATTCATTTGTATTATTATTTCAATTTTTATTTGCAGCTTTTAATTTAAACTTTGCTTACCTATTTAGGCAGTTTTACTTTATTTTATTTTATTTATAAATTCATTTGATTAATTATAAATGCCTAACCTCAGCTTGACCTACTTCTAACACAAAATTGAAGAAGCCCAAGTGTAGCTACAAAAATATAGTCCATCATGACACAACTCTAGCAGCCTATTATCACCCCTTAACCAAATTTCATGCACCCCCCCACTCTTTTCCATCCTCACATCAACCCCTGAGCACAAATGGTCTGATCCAGAAGTCAGTGATATCCGTGGAAATACTCCCACTGACTTCAGATCAGGCTTTAAAAGCATGTAACTATAGCTCGTCTTATAAACATGCCATAAGGGTCAGCAGATTCAGCCATTATGAACCACTGGGTGATACAATTGCTCTGACACCCTGTTGACCTTTTGTTGGGTGCCATCCTTACTGGCCATATCTTCAATGGGAAAAACAAGTCATAATAAAAATATATTAACTGACACATTACAAATAAAATAAATGTTAAAAATATTAGCACGAAGTGTAGACAGCAACAGATGGTCATGCTGAAAACATATTGGTTGGTCATGGTAAGCCCCAGCTTTTCCTTGGGTTAACCATGACCAGCTAACATTACTCTCCTCATCCACACTAAGGGCATAATTGTATTTTAAAATTGTGTTAGTTAAAACATTTCAGGCAGCACATTTGCTAGTATGCCACATTTTTCCAGTGTAAAAAAAGCTGCTATGAGCAGTTCTTGGATTTCTCTGTAGTTTAGTATCTACTGTCTAGCAACACCAAACTAAAGACTCATTTTGGAACTATGATTTTCTCTTTTATAAAAAGGTTTTTCAGACTGCCTCTCCCTCCTCCTCTGGATATTGATATAAGTTTGTTTGATGGCATCTGTGGCCCAGAAGCTAGACAAGGTCTTTTTCTTTTATTAATATTTCTGTATATTCCTCTCCATCTCAAGGGCAGTGAAAAATACTGCCTAGGTACAAACAAAAATATATGGTCATGCTTCTGAAGGTCTAACTGTATCCAAAATGCAACAGGATACTGTGGGCTGGGGCAGTATGAAAGTGAGAGAGAGCACACGAGAGAGAGCTTAACTGAACCCTTGGAACCAGATTTTCAAAAAGTGCTCAGGCCTCAGGGTCTTGTTTTCAAACATTCAGATGCCCCCCAGTTGGGGGTGTATTTTCAAAAGGGCTAATCAACCATTTAGACATCAAAGTGAGTGGCAATATTTTCCAACGATCTGGGTTCCGAGTATGTTTCACAATCTGGACGTTACTTAGATGCCTCAATGGAAACTGAACTCTTCTGAAATTCCAGTCCTTATGGTGGACACGGCTGGGAAGAGTAAGGTGGGAAATGGTTTTCCCAACCCTTGAATATTTTCAAAAGTCCATTTTCTCCCCATCACCAATTAGGAAGAAAAGTCAAAATCTCAAAAATATCCACAAACCAAAAAAAGATATTTTGGTTTGGGTCAAATTCTTTTGATTTCAACCTCCCCACCGCCCAGTCTAACTAGCTTAAAATTTTGAATCAAAAAGTTACTTCAAATCAGAAAAAAATGAATTATTCATTTTAAAAAGTCAAAATTAAATGTTTTCACAATTTTGAACTCCCTCTTCCCCACTTTTTTGTGTCTGGAGATCTATCAAATCTGAACCTGTTTCGGTTTAGATGAACCAGTATTTTTAGATACACAAAACATTCAATTAAAAAAAAAAACTTGACCAGTTGAAAATATGACCCTCAATGTCTCCTCTATCTTTCTGACTGAAAACTATATTATGGGGGATGAAGAGGCACTTTTTCTTTAGTGAATCAGTAGAGAGGAAATTAACCCACTCAACCCCTCCCCCAACAACATCAATTTGATTATGAGTCAATGCCGCCTTCTTGGAATACACCCACAGCTTCTAAAAATACTGTATTGCTTGAAAGAATATCCTCAAAATATACCCAAGATACAAAGCCTCTTTTTCAGTTGCATTTGCCAGAACTCTCTGGAATCTCATTATAAGCACCTCAATTTCTCACTATTTCTCTTCCTAACACATGGAAATCCAAGTTCTTCAGACACTGCATCACATGCATAACCTTCATGCATTTAGTCTGTGCCACTAGAACTCCTCTGAGTCAAATCTAAGAGACAATCATGTGAACCCAGTTCAGATAATCTGAATCAGTTTATCAGCCCTTTGGGCTGGAGACTTTATATTTGCTGTGGTGGTGCTGCAAAAATACACATTCATCATTTAGAAAGGAAGGTCTAAAGGCACCCATCAGCCTTTAGTCAACTATGAATCAGCACCAGAGATGGTCATTTTTTCCCCCAACAGAAGTTTTTCATTGACAAATAGATTTCTTTTTAGAACAGATTTTTTTCACCAAAACAAATAGCTTTGGACAAAAATATTCAGGTGTTTGTAAAACACCCTATACACACACAAAAACAAACCCTGATTTATTTCCACTTTTCAAAGGAAAACCTTTTGTTAGCCAAAAAACAAATTTCAATTTGGAGGTTTCACTTTTTCAACAAAACCACAAAATTTTCACAGAAAATGTTTGACAAAAATGAAAAATCTGGTTTTGTTTAATAATTTTTACAAGAAAAGAAACAAACGCCAACATTTGCCAACCAGCTCTACTGAGCTCCTGTTGCATTCTTGCCTTTGTGGGTATCAGACATCACAATGCAAGGCAGGTTTTCTAAACCCAGGGTTGTGAGTTCAATCCTTGAGGGAGCCATTTAGGGAACTGGGGTAAAAATCTGTCTGGGGATTGGTCCTGCTTTAAGCAGGGGGTTGGACTAGATAACCCCCTGAGTTCCCTTCCAACCTTAATATTCTGTGATATAAAGATCTGACTACAACTGGTCACTGTGAAACTGAACCATTGTTCCCCATTATATATATTCCTTCTTAAAGCATTACAATGCTATTAAGAATACAGAAGGGGCTATAAGAATGGATGTCCCTTGAAATAACCATCTCTGCTTCTTTCCTCCATTTAGATACTGCAGCCAAAATTTTAAGTAGGTACTTGCCTGATTTTAAAATGGCTCTCTTTGACCTGTGGACGGAGGAGCCTAGCTTCAGGCTCCGATTTAAAAAAGAAAAGAAAAGAAAAGAAAACTTGGCCAGGATTTAGAATGTGCCCATCAACTGATATTTAGGCATCAGACTTATTTTTAGACTGATATTCATCTTGTTTATGAGGTGATCTGGGCTCTATTCCCTACTCCTTCCCACTCCTTTCCCCTGTAAAATATCTGAGGAATGTCATCCACTCAGAAGTGTTAACCCGGAGACTGTCGCTGGCTTGAGATTGACTTGATGAAGTCAGCAGAAATGTGAGATGGATGGGTTTGGAAAACTGCAACCCACATAAGTACAGATGATTCTGATGCCTCTCTAAAAACTTCAGCCAATCAGGTAAACCCAAACTATGCCTGGAAACAGGCAGCTCAAATATTCAGAAGCCCAAGGAATTACGCTGAAACCTGCACAAGAAACCACTCTTGTTAAATTAGCTCCAGTCTCCTAAAACTATTCCAAAGTATCAAATTCTGAAGTATCTGTGTTAGACCACCTCTGTCAGGCAGCTGTTTTTTGGCTATCACTTGGGTGGGTATATAAGACAGGTTTCACTGTAGCTGCAAAAAAATTAAAACAACCCAGATTTAAATGAATGAATTTCCCCACAGGGTCATTTGGGCATGTTATGTACCAGGGTATTTTTTCTTTGGCTAAATCCTGAGGCTTCGTCTAACAAATAGATAATCTTAGGCACTTATTTACCCCCATGACATGAGACCCTCACAATCTTGGATGTATGCAGTGAACCATTTTAGGCAGGAAAGAGCCATTGTTCACACAGGGGACTGAAGCACAAAGAGTTAGCTCACTTGAGCTGAGGTGTGTGCCTGCCCTGCACTACCCTGCCACACTCCACCAGTCTATGTGGACCCCGCTGATTCACATTAACAAGTTGTTAATGTGCTTTGATCAAATCCAGTTTCAAAGATCTCTAAGGAACTCTTAATGCACATCAGGAAGGGCCACATAGATAGTTATCCTGCAGAGGACTAGATTCACACCACAACTAAATGTTCGTATAGACAAGCCCTTAGTGACTTGACCAAGGTCACACAGGAAGTCTGTGGCAGAGCAGGGAATTGAAACCTCATCTTCTGAGGTTCAGGCTTCTAAGCAAACTTAAAAGATTGAGCTTCAGAGGAGCTTTCCAATTTATATCAGCTGTGGATCTGGCCCTCAAAAATCACCAAAATATGTTAAAGCTCAGTTTGGTTACAAACTATTGTGGAAGCCACCTGTGGTTTATCACAGTCTATTTTTTAAAGGGGGGGGACGACCAGCATTCAATTTGAAAAATTATTAAGAAAAAACAATTTCTGCTAATGAAACACTCCTCCTCCCTCTTTTAAATTAAATCTCACCCTTTAAGTTCAAAATGATGCTGAGACATAATACACCATTTGCCCACTTTCCATTTCTCCCTGGCACAGTAATTGTGTTGGAGGTTATCATTTATATTGAAGATCATCCTTGAGTTAGTTAGTTGAGCCTCACGCTCTATAAAAATAATTCAGACCTGGCAATTGTTAATAAATTTAAAGCCCTACAATTCGTTTCATCCTTGGAACAATTCAACAGGCTAAAAAGTCACTTGTCTTTATTCCTAATGTTATTAAAGAAGGAAATATCTAAGCCGGCAATATTAGGTTAGTGCATTAATGTATGGTCATTTATGTTCTCAAGTAGAAAATGTGAGTGCTGGCATTTGGGAATGCCAGCCATGTCAATTTTTAAATCAAGACAAGATTTACTAAACATGTTTATAATGTTGTAACACAGCCCATTTTACAAGCCACAGAGGGAGCTGTTTCACACTCCTTTTTTGGCTGATTTCTCCGAGGACAGGAACCATTTTTATTTTATTTTAGGTAATGGGGAATGGTAGCATAAGAATCACCACCGCAGCAACTTGCTGGCCAGAGGCTTGGTAAATACATCACCAAGGGTTAATTTGAAAGGGTTAATTTGTAAGAGTGGGTGAGAATCCACCCCCTGTTCAGGGGGCCAGTACAAGGCCACTGAAGCACTTAACCCCTCAAAACTGGGCTTATGTGGTGTAAAAAAGACTTGCTCTGGACCTCTGCACAGGAGACAATTTTATCCAGCAGTAGTAAGGTGACAGGGTCCTGCCTTCATCCTTCGAGAAGCCAGTGAGGTTTTGATCATGACAACTTAATACTCCTTACCTGTGTTTGATTGGCTGAGTGAGTCACTCTTTTTTCCTGCATTTTACTGGTACTCTCACTGCAGCTCCAAGAACATGTTCTCTATTCTCGTACAGTTTCACCTAAGCTCGGGCTAACTAACTGGTTTCCCTTTTTATGAAGGGCACATTTGTAAATTGTTTATAAAAGGTTAATAACTGATTAATAGGAATGATGGCCCAGTGTTTAGGGCACTAGCCTTGGACTTGTGAGAGTTGGATTCAATTTCCTCTTGCACCACATACTTCCTGTGTGACTTTGGGCAAGTCACTTAACCTCTCTTGATTCTGCATCTGTAAAATGGCACTTCCCTCTTCCAAGTGGGCTAAATATATTAAAGATTATGAAGCACTTTGAGATCTGCTGACTAAAATGCTGCATAAAAGCCAAGTATTATTGTTATTCAATGCACAGTTATTCAATTGCTACAGAGTTCAACAGATTGGTTGTAACGAGTTTGCAACCATCTAGAACACCTGCATCTGACATGATTATTACTCCATATAACATATACAATTCATGCTTGTCATATGTATTAATAACTTATTAACCCAGTATCAACTATAACTACATTATCAAACCTTTAATATGAAATGCGACCAACTTCACGCAATAGGTTAGCTCTGTTATTTGCATTACAATCTTCTACCACCACACACAATATTCACGAATGTTCAAGTCCATCAAAGCCTATGAAAAGCAAGGGGGTGAAATTTGCATCACCGACCTCTGCAGCAGCTCAATTCCTGGGCCACAGCTTGAGTACAAGGCCAGATCAGAGAGAGAGCAGGCTAAAAAGAAGAAATGGGGCTTGACTCCCAAAATATCTATTTTTAAAGGGTCAGCTTTTATAAGGGGCCATTTTCAAGTATTCAGTACTACAGCCGGTCAAAAAAATGCCAATGGCTTTTCCTGGGAGATTCAGAAAAAAAAAATCCATTTTTCCTTCAAAATTTCCTACGATAAACTTTCAGTTTTACATTGAAAAACAAATGTTTTTGGTAAAATAAATGAATATACAAAAGATTTTTTTTATTTAAAAAAATGAAACATTTGAAATGAAAAAAAATTCTGAACATTTTCATTTCAGAGAAAAATATTTTTTCACTGGGGGGGAGGCAGCAAAAGCTTAGATGGAAAATTTTCATCTAGCTGTATTCATCACCCACAAGTAGTGACAGATTTGCAAAAGGGCTCAGCCCCCTATATGTATCTAACATCCTAAGCAATTCTGAATATCTCACCTCTGATGTTGATGCTTCAATGGGAGCTGAGCACTCTTGAAAATCTGCCTCCCAATTTCCTAATGCATCAGCAGCATTCACAGTGCAATATTGTGTGCATGCATTTTTTTTTGTCTCCAATACTTAATGTTAAGTAAAGGTGCCAGATTGAGCAACTTCGAGAATGGTCCTGTCTGTTTTTCCAGATACTAGGTACGGCATGGCCAGAAACAATGCAAGCTTCTTCCATGCTGTTCTGCCCATGTGCTTTATTCCTGGTGTGGAGTGAGTACAAGTGGGAAGACAATTCAGCGTCCATAGTGCATCTCAAACTCTTGGCACCTCTGCTAAGCTGGTCAATGAGGTGGCTTAGTGGTGCCAGTCATGATGGTGGTTTTGTGGTGTGTGCATCTGGGCCTGAGACACCGAGCTGCCTGACTGTTTACTCCGCCCTGTAGCAGAAGGCCGGAGTCCCAAGCGACTGTGCAGCGTCGCTTAGCCCTGACAAAAATGGCAGACTCAGACAGCACGTAGCGAGGCCGGTGTGGCTCCCCTCCTCCTCAGGGAGGGTCGAGCCCTGGCCGGGCACCGTTACAGTGCCATATAACTGCAGTTCATTAAGAGATAGTATTACAATCACAAGTCACCTCACGTGACCTTTGCCTCTTTGCAGCAGTCCTGCATGAAGCCTTACAGCACTGGATGGCTCATCGTAGCCCTGTATGGCAGGCTGACTTCCCATATGAGCCCCCTCATGCTTGTTAAGCTGGGCAACTGAGTTCCATTGTGCTCTGTATAGGCAAGTATGGACAAGAGCATGGAGCTGAGGTAGGATCACCGGATCCTCCACAGAGCCGCAGGGAGAAGCACAGACAGACAGCGGTCATTAACCCCGTTCAGAGTTGCAGCACCCCTCAAGGTTGGCCTGTGGGGTGGATTTTGCCCCCTTCCTCCAGTATGGAGCATATCTGTATAACCCACACACTTCCAGGGTGTGGTGTTCTGCCCCCTCTAGTGACACTGAGACCACTTACAGAGAGATAGAGAAAGAGATTAATGAGTCTGCTCTAGTGTGTTAACTAACAATCAGTTGGCTTTTAGCTCATGCAGCAGAGGCTCAGGTCCCAAGTTCCAGAGGTCCCTGGTTCGATCCCACCCACCGACGACCAGGGTCTATCAGAGTTACACCTGCATAAAGCCTACTTATGCAGGCATTCCGCCGCTCTCTAGAATCTTGCCTGCGTGTACATCCATTGCATTACAATGTAGGAAGCCACATTCTAACCAGGGCCAGCCCTAGATCAAATGGCGCCCCAGGAGAGGAGCATCTTTAGCTGCCCATTTGATGCCCCCATTTGTTAAACTTTTGAATACCTTACATCACTCCGAACTCGGCACCCCCCGGAGGTTGCCTGGGTCGTCTGCTCCTAAATCTGGCCCTGATTCTACCCTCAATTGTACTGGTGTTAGTTTGGAGCAGAAGCCAATGGAATCGCTCTGGTTTTACATAGGAGTGACAGGGAGAATTTGACCTTGAATCTTTTATGACACTAAACAGTGAGAAATACTATTAGACCCCTATTTATTTTACAAATATGGGTTAACTGTACTGATGTATACATAGATCATAAACACACACACAAAACCAGATTATAAACAAAGTTCTGCCCTGATGTATGCCCCCATTGAAATTAGCCAAGTTGCAGTAGTCTCTGCAAATCCTCCCTCAATGCACCTGGAACATACTGGCACAAATCATAACCGGGGGCACAATTTAGAGGTCAGTTTTCTGTTTACACTAAGTAGCTGATTGCACCTGCAAAGGAGACTTGGCTAAGAACAGGCTGGAAATCAGTCCCCGTCTGTCTAAATTAATGTATGAGAGTTTCCCAGCAAACTGAGCAATAGACAGAGCAAAACAAACACACAAAGACAAAAGAGTTTACATATTTCTGTTCAAACATAAGCAACTCTCCTTGTGCTTGAATGACAGCAAGGGCCCGATCTGGTCAAAATTTATTTCCATAGCTGCTGACCCACAAAAGCTCCATAGACCTTCACGGTTTTGCTGCAATACAGGCCTGTCACTATCCTATGCATGACACACGATCCCTTTGGTGACAGGGTATGCTGGTAAGGACAGAGATAGCTGTAAATAGTTCAAAAATAGCAGCAGCTTTCTTCATTTTTTGGAACTTCAACATAAAGTCACATTGACTAGTGTTGTGGTACCACATAACGAAAGACTCATCTGCCCAAGTCTCTGACTCAGCAGTCCATATCTATTCAGCAAAACACTTAAGCATGTGCTTAATGTTAAACATATGCTTAAATACTTTACTGTACAGGGACAGTGCATAATGCTTTACTAAACTGGGGTCAAAGTTAGGATGACTGGAGTTACATTAATTCTGCATTTCAAGACTGTTGTGCAATTAACTGAACTCTCAGCCTTAATGCTGCATTAGCACAGATTTTTGCATAGAATGTAATCATCAGTACCAAATCAAAGATTAAAACCTATTTATTGCATCACTGATTTTTCAAATTATGTAACAAAGATCAAGAGAAATAACCAGCTAATTAAACTGAAAAAAGAGATGGAAATTTTCCTATTTACAGCTGAATTACCAAAATGAAACACATATTTCTATATTAAAACTGCTTCACTCTTAAGAGGCAGGATGAAATTCACTCCCATGCAGAGGGTCAATGAAATGGTGATTCACCACTTGAGTTCTATTTTCAGAACTTCTATGGTCTATAGGCCTGGACCCTCTATATAGGAGTGAATTTCACTCTACATTTTGGAAAGTGATCTTATTTTACTGTTATACTTTATTATTTGTACTGTAATTGTGTGCCTAGGAGCCATAGTCCCAGACCAGAACCCCTAAGGTTTTATGTCTGAACATTATTCATTAGCTGCATTATGGTAGCACCCAGCAGCCCCACTCACAGTAGGACCCCATTGCGCTAGCTGTTTTGCAAACACAGAACAAAAAGATGGGCCAGGCCCCAAGGAACTAGATTTTGACAAATGTAACATGAGTGCAAGTTTTCTACATACGAGATTATAATTGTTCAAAAAGCTATCTCCATAAGAGAGATGGGTTCGAACATTTTGTGGAGACAAACCAAAACCAAGAACATTTTTTGCAAACGCTCTAACTGGTGAGATAACATTTCCTGAGACATTTTAAATAAATTACATCATGCGAGGATATATATTATTATTATAATTTATCATTTATATTGCGCTAGTGCCTAAGGGTCTGAGTCACAGACCAGGACACCATTGTGCTAAGCTCTGTACAAATACTGAACACAAAGACAATCTCAACCCAAAGAGCTTACTGTCTAGATTTACCATCTGTATGATATGATTTCCACTGGTGATGGAACAGATTCACAAATGTTACTAAGGGCCTATCTATGACACTGATTTGCACGGATTTAGTTAAATGAGTTTATTTCAGTAAGTAAAAACCTTAATCTAGACACTCTGATTTCAATTTAAGAATGGAATTGTCCATGTCTACACTCTGGGGACTAAAGCTATACCAGCATAACCCCATGTTGTAGATGCAGCCATAGTGTAGACTGGATTTTCTGCCGCAGTAGGAACACTACCTCTTAGAGTGATGGCAGCTAGTTCAAGGGAAGCTTTGTTCCTAGCCACATGTACATCAAAGGCTAGGCTGGCATAGCTACAGCCCTCGGATGTGATTTTTCACACCCGTGAATGTTACAGCTTCATTGACCAAGTTTTAAGTGTAGGCCAGGCATTATTTTGTTTTAGCTTAAACCTGCCCCTAACACCTTGTCTACACATAGACTTGAAAAACAATGTAGTTAAACTCATGCAAGTTCTTTGTGTGGACATGGTTTAAGAGTGACTTACTTGGGTAACCTTAAATCTGTTCCTAATCCATTTAAAACTAAACCAACATGAGTTTGCATTAAGGTTCAGTAAGAATGTTCAAACAGCCTTTTGCACCGGTTTGACTAAAAACAGGTTTAAAATCTCACCCTTAGTTAACCTGAATTACCTTTCTTATGCAGACAAGCACTGATTCTTGCAATCTGATTTTATTTCCATACCGGTTTTACAACCAGAGTAACTATTGACCGCATTGGAATCACTTCTGGTTTACATGATGCAAGGTAGAATCAAGGCTGTAGGATTTCTAACTGGTGGAACTGGCTACTACTACTTTGTCTTTGTCTTGTCCCATAAATTGGGGTTGGCAACTCTTGTTCTTCATCCCCAAGTGTTTTTGTCAAGTGCCTCTTTCAAGCCAACAACAATCTTCTTCAAATCTCGAATCTTCAAATCCATATTTTTCTAGGTCTTCCTTGTGGTCTTTGTCCCATAACTACTAGTTGTTGTACCCTCTGGCCACCATATCCCACATCTTGTTGTCTCACATGACCCAGCTATCTCAACTGATACTCTGCCAGCTTTTCGATGATAGGAGTGTGATAGGGCATCTGCCCTACAGTGGCATGGAAGTGGTTAATAGAGCCCTAGGGAAGCTGCATGGAAAGCAGCCAGCAGGAGAGGTGCTACGAGGAGCAGCCAATCCACGCCCAACAGGGCCATATAAGAAGAGCTCCAGGGCAGAGCAGATTCAGTTGCTGCAGGGAGCCCAATGGGTACCTAGCAGATTGTCTGAAGGTAGCACCTTGGACAGGGCAGTTGCTAGCAGGGACTGGAGAGCAAGAGGAGCTCCTGCTGGCTGTTGGGACATGCTGTCTGGAAGCCCTGAGAAGAGGGTGAAGAAGGTGCTGGGGCCACAGGGAAGTGGCCCAGGGAATTGAAGCAGCATAGGCGGACAAGTAAAGAAGAAGCAGCAGGAGCGCCTATCTACAGGGTGCCTGGGCTGTGACTCAAAGTAGTGGACAGGCCCGGATCCCCCCACTGGTGAGTGAGGAAGTGCCTGGTTATCCAGCACAGCCCCCAAATGTTTTTCAGAGTCACTGCTTCCCAGGATAGGCCCTACTGAGAGGACGACTCTATCTTCTTTGTATTCTTTGTATACATTCATCTATATGAAAACACTTTTTTTTTGTGCCCAGCTCACCAAGGGATCCAATTGCTATCAATGACCTGTCCTTTAAATTACTTACTACTCCCCCAATCATAGTACTATCGGCAGACTTCATTAGTGATGATTTTATGGAAACAAGCCCGGATATGGCTCAGGATGAAGAGGGTGAGAGCTGAGGACAAAGCATTCCCGAGTGAGGGGATCCAGCTATGGAACCATCTTCCAGAGGAGATCAGGCCAATCCAGAGTCTGACCATACTCTTTCAGACAGCCTTCTCACCACAAGTGAAATTCACAATACCAACACCCGCTCCCCAAACCCTGAACAGCTAATCCAGAAGACACTCCAAAGCCCTACCCAAGCAGACATTTGCCTCCTGAAAGGAAAAGGACCAGAGTTATCACTATTGATTTTACGTGGGACATGTTCATATAGTGATGGGCAGCAGTATAAAACAGATTAGAAGGAAAAAGAGCAGTGGAGAGGGGGAGTTTCGAACGTGGCAGAGGAATGGGGGGAAGCACGTTGAGAGAAGGCTTTGAATAGGGCCCAGAGGCTGGAATTGCTAGTTGAGCAGAAGGGGCAATTTAGGATAACGATTCACAGGCACATTGCAAAGCTTAATTAATTAACACTTGCCAAGTGCTTCAAGATCCTTGGATGGAATATGGTATGCAAGTGAAATTCACCCCTGTGCACCCACCAAATAGAATGCAAGTGCTGCATAGTCCTTGCTTTGTGCCTTTGCATGGGGGTGAATTTCACCCAAAGAGCGAAGTATGCTGATGATTTTTTTTTTAAACAGAGTCTGAAGTGCTTTGTGGGCTTTCTGGTTGCCAGGATCTTTATTATTCCATCTTTACTGTCTTTCAAATTCTCTAACACTGCCATTGTGAGTATTCCACAGCTGACTTCCGCTTGCTTGGATTTTTTTTTTTAATTTTAATCACTGGGTTTTGTTATCTCATCTATTACATCTTCATACATTTATGAGTAAGTATAGCCTGCACCAAATGGCATGGGAGAAATCCTAGCATAGAACAGCCTAATTGTTTATTAGGGACAAGAAGTATATGAATGCATAATGGGCTGTAAGTAAAAAATAAAAGCTTTTCAAAGAGGCAATTGAATTCAGTGCCAATAAGTAATGTGTTTTTTTTTACAAATCTAAAAATAGCTCCCTAATCTCAATTAATATCAATATTGTCATTCGAAAACGAAGAAAATAATGAAGGTTAAACCTTTTAAATTCATTTTAGCTTTAGTAATTACAGAAATCAAAAGCAATATTCTTGGGATTGCATTTATCAGGTGTGCAATGAAACACTTGCCAACGTTTCGCAGGCCAAATCCACGCGCATACACACACGAGCATGAACACAAAGCTTCTGGCTTTAGTCTGAATGGACGGTTTCTGAGTGGCTAAGCTATTTTAATTGCATCTTTTGTAATGAGGTTATTTTAGTATAGATCATGGCCATATAGTTCAGAGATGCATCTTATACAGATTTATGCTAAATTCACAGCCACATTCTCACTTAGGATTCACCTCCTTCCCCCACTCAATCAGCACAAAGGAGCCAGATTTTCGCTTCAAATAGCCAGAAAATTCCTGTGGCGGCAGGGGGACTGGTGAGATGTTGGAAGGACTGTTTCCAATACCAACTGCACTCCTCCCATACTCACTGATGAGAAGTGTCAAAGGTGGAAACAAGACGTGCAGTGATGGCGACCCAAGTTCAGTGGGGCAAGTAAGAGCAAACTCTAGGCTGCTCTAACTCATGCCAGGGCCAGCATAGTGTCTCCTCCAGGATTAGGAAGCTTTAACAGGTGAAATTCACCCTTCTGCAGAGGGCCAGCTCATTTAACTCCTGTTTCACTCTATATGCATACGTGCACACTAATACATTGGCTTTATGTGCTGGCCTATCCAATACCACTCTCTAGTGGCTGGTTCCCATGGAAATTAAGGGACTAATATCAAATAAGTAAGATCTCCTTTCATTCAAGTGCTTAATGACTGGTTTTAGAAATGGGGGGGGGGGTCAGGGTTCCCATCCTAGTCCTCCAGGTGTGTGTTATTTATTTAGTAATGGTGTTTGTTGCCTGCAGCACATAAATATATTGTGGTACACAGAGAGTAGATGTAAATCATGAGACTGGAATATTGGGTGAAAGTTAAACATATGCTTGAATGTTCTTTGCTGGATTGGAGTTTCACTCCATAACAAGTAACACCTTTAGATTTAAAAAGCAGTACAATGGACTATAATTTATCATAAGTGTCTGTCACATCCCGAATTTGTGTCTATTGAAACAAGTGGAGCCAACACGCAGAATGGATTGTAGCTTGAGGTGAGCAGCCAATTGCTCTTCTACTTTCAATATTCGGTTTTCTACCCAATCTTAAGACATGATAGAGGCCTTAGAAATGCTCTGTAGTTTTTAAGCAAAGTTTTGCTATTGAATCCTGAACTGCGTGGCACCCGGAATGGCTTCCTAAGCTATCCAGTGTCACTCTTGATTCAAAAGGAAAGCTTTGAAACTTCAAAGGAGGCTGCATTACAGTCCAGGAACTGGTGGCAAGGTTTACTAATTACAAAAACAAAAACCTCAACACAAAAACCCAACCTCCTACCTTAAAAATGACAGAGGGACTGACCTGAACCAGCAATAATAATAATACCACCTCGCTCTTATAGGGTATTTTCATCAATAGATCTCACAGCACTTTACAAAGGAGGGCAGTATCATTATCCCCATTTGACTGGTGGGGACGCTGGAGCAGAGAGGTGAAGTGATTTGCCCAAGCTCACTCAGCAGCAGAGCTGGGAACAGGACCCAAAACTCCCGAGTTCTGGTCCAGTGCTCTACAATAATCTTGGAGGAATTGACTAACTAATTCTCCCGTGCAGCATCACAACAGGGCTTGCCATCCTTGATGCTCTCTAACCATGCTCTATTGTGTCTTGAGTAGCACTTGAGCTTGCTAATATTGATGCTCGTGTTTCTTCCTTTACTTCTACATCACCCCTTCCCACCTACACCTTGGACCAAACCTACACAGTACTGTGCTGCACCACGAAGTTCAGAGTTCCTTCGATTCATACATCCATCAGCAGGTTTCAGTCCCTCTTTAACTGCTTGACAAGTGTATGAACTGCTCCCTTAGCACCTGCTGCTGACTAGCCCTGCATGGAAGGAGCCGTCCAGTAAACCGCTTGCAGCTGACCCTGCTACCAGCACTGGGCAAGTTCAAATCCTATTCCATGGTTAATGGGTGGTTAATCCACCACTAGCTTGTGCCCTCTAAGGAATTGTGCCCATTCACACTAGCAGTGAATTTGTCCTACGTTGCCCTCACTCAGCTTCATGGGCATATGAGATACTCATCATATTTCCCTGAGCATCAGCATTGCTGTGGAAACAGGGATCTTCTGTTAACTAGAACTGCTACTTAAAGTGGAATAAATAGTTATCCACCAGGGCATCCTGGAAAACCAGCATCTACTGCATACACAAATTCATACTGTTCTACCCTGGGAACCTCCTAGACTTTTTTTGTGCATCCCATTCTTGCCTGTCATTTCTTCCCCTTCAGTCCCGTATCTGTTTCGTCGTTGTTGTCATTGATTCTCTTGAAAGGGTAGTGATACAGTTAAAGCAGGAACTCCCATCCTAGCATGGACCCATGTATGCCAGTATAAATGTATTTATACCAGTATAGCTTATTCCACTTTGGAAAGTGGCATAATGGTATAATGCACCTTTATAATGATATATCTACATCCACATTGTACAAGTATAATTACATTAAAAAAAAATCACACCTCTAACCTACACATTTATACTGGACAAACTTTTCTAGTGAAGACCAAGCCTCAGTGGCATAGAAGAAAGGGGAAGGAACTGTCTGCTATTCTGTGTTTGTGCTGTGCCTAGAGTAATAGAGCCTGTTCTTCGTTAATCCTTAAAAACTACCACAATAAATGTGAACAATAATAATGTTGCTCACGGCAGGTACTTCACTTCTGCTGGGGCGAGGGACATATATACTGGATTAAACGCTAGGAACCTTTTGGAGGAATGGGGAGAAATCGGGATTTACCATGTCATGCTGGACACAGGACTTATGTTAAGAAGTAGCTCTGCTGGAATGATTTAGTACAGTGTTGCTCTTGAGTCAATTTGGACTTTCACCAAAGCTGAGAGACACACATGATATATATCCAAAAGGTTGCAAATAAAACCGGTAGGCATCAGAATTGCATAGGGGAGTTGAAAGGACCTTGAGTTTTAATGTATTTATTTTTTCTTTGCTAGTAAACTATGAATAAATTAGCAATTGAAGTGAAATGGCTGGAGTCATTTCATTAATATATTGTCAGCCTGTGCGGAGGAGGAGGAGCTTTTGACATTGAGGTTTTAATGTACTTTCTATAGTTGATGGGAATCTATAGATCTAGCACAAATCTAAGCTCCACAGACCCAAATTATTTAAATCCTCATCACTTCTTGGCCACCTGCCTTCGACCTGTTGCATTACAAATGGTGGGAATAGTTTGCTGCAGAACCTTTTGGGGATTCCTGTATGTGTGTGTGTGTCTGAGTATGTAAGGCTGGGATTTTGATTCAGGCCATTGTTATTTATTATATATGTTAAAGCAGCTTATACTGACTATGAAAGATCGAGACTCCATTGTGTTAGTCTCTGAATAAACAGATAGCAAGGGACAAGAGCTTACAATCTAAACAGATGAAGGTGGGGAGAAAGGGAGTATTATCTCCATTTTTCCAATGGGTAAATTGAGGCAAAGGAAGAATAAATGATCGCCTGAGGTCACACAGGAAATCTGGTGTATAACTTGGACTTGATCCTAGATCTCCTGAGGCCCAATTCAGTGGCTTAACTACAACCAGCCTTCTTCCCTTACACTAACATTCCAAAACGTGGGGAATATCTGAAATTCAAATTCAGATCAGGACCCATATTTGGCAAAGTGCACCTTTCTTTATACTGGACTGAACCAAACCTCCGCTCACCCACACTCTGGGTCAGACTGAATGTTGTAGCTTAAAAGTCAGAGCTACAAAGGTATTTGGATACCTAAAGATGCAGAGAAGTACCTAGTGGGATTTTCAAAAGTACCTAAGTAAGTCAGGCACCTAAGTCCCACTGACTTCCAGTGGGAGTTAGGTCTCTATCTCGAGCTCTTCTGAAAATCTGACCAATTATTTAGGTACCTAAAATAGGAACTGAGCTCTTTTGAAAAATCTGTCCCCTACTGTATGTCAGAAGCCCTTCTGAAAAATTCTAGTGTAGACCTAGCAACATCCCAAATGATGGTGATGTCACTTAGAAGTGTCTGTTAAACTGATTAGAAATGACAAATTAATCCGGGAGATAGTGGTGCGCAACATGCATTAGGTTCAGGGTTCAGTCTGGTTTAACATCTACCTAAAAGTCCAAGATCCTGATCCAAAGCCTATTGAAATGTTCCCATCGACTTCAGTGGGAGACTGATCATTGCTTAGATCCATACTTTATCAGAATCTCAAGTCACATGATAACAGGTTATTTCACAAGATTTATTGTATCTCAGGCAAATAACCTGTCCAGGAGTGTCACAAAAAAAATCCCAGTCATTTCTGAAATAAATGTATTCTTTGGACTTCAAAGTCTTTCTAAGTTTCCCTTCCCCTTGTTACTCCTCATGCCCCTCAGACCTTCCTGGTTCCAACTTGACCGGAAGCCAAAATACTACATCAAAGGCTGCTCTTGTGATGTTGCCAACCCAGTTTTGCAGATCCAGAAATAGACAGATCAGGGAGATAAATGCCTCCTACTGGGGTGCTGAGCAACCACAATCTCTGCTGATGTCAGTGCCAGTTTTATTTCTCATTGAAGTCAATGGGAGTGGAGTGTGCTTGGCCCCAGAGTAAGTCACATGCTGTGGGTGTAGACGAGTCTCAGATCAACATCCAAACTTTTGGAGTTCTGTGGTGGTAGAAGGAGAGAGAGAAATATACAGCAGGCTTAGAAAAATTTGCAGAAGACAGGTCCAATTCTGTAAGCCCTCCATACACTGAATTTCCATTGCAATGATTGACTTCAGTGGGATCTCCACACCTGGAGTTCTCCCAGAATCAGCCCCCAAAGGGGACAATAAAGTGAAATCTACCATTATATAAATTCTTCTACCTTCAGCATTTAAAGTCCAAGCGCAAGCTATTTCCTAACCCCACCCCCATCTCTTGTTTTTGGCCAGGGGAGGTGGGAATTGATAGGAGGCAGAAGCTATTCCCCAGCTGAAGACATTAGCAGAAGCCACTGGCTTAGTAGCAGGATCAAGCAGCAGCAGCTGGTCTTTTACCTGCATCATTAACTTCCCTTCCCTGGTTATAAAATAGTGGAACAATACTGAAATATTCTGCAGTGTGACAGCTTCCTGTTTCTGAACTCTGTAATGCACATGCAGATTAAAGTTAACCCCTACTCTCACTCATTTCCTCTCAGGCAGAGCAATTAGGAATGTCCCATCCGAAATTTTCTTGGCACTGGCAGAATGCTGCTATTTGTTTAATATCTGTACTATCGTAGTGCCAAGAGCCTCTAAGATCATGTTCTGACCATGCCCCAAAGGATAATTTTAAGGAAATACTTTCCTCCTCAACACACAAAATGCACAATTAACCTGTGGAACTCATTACCTCAGGATATTGTAGTGCCCGAGAGCTTAGTAGGAGGATTAAAAAATAGCTAGACATTTAGGTGGACAATATCCAAAATTAGTAAGGAATAAAAAATAACCAAGAGTTCTGGAAGGGATTGAAATTCTTCTGCTTCAGGATATAAGCAAGCCTCTAATTAATGGGAGTTAGGTAGAAAGCTTCCTAGTAGGGAGATCATCCCTTATCTGTCCATTGCAAGATTTCTTCCTGTAAGACAGCTGTTAGTAGCCACTGATGGAGAGAAGATACTAAAGTAGCTGGACCATTGATCTGATCCATTATGATCATTCCTATTGGATAGCTTTTTTTGTATCAGTGGAGTCAGTGAAATCCAGTCAAGAACCTTCCACTGAGAATGCCCTGTAACCATCTGGTTAAATCTAGGCTCAGTTACCTTGTAGGCCTTAAGTGCCATGGCACTTCCTGGTGGAGAGTCTGATTCGCCAATAGCCAGGACCCAAGAGTTGGGGCTAATTTCATAAATTCCTCTCCAACGCTTTGCTTGAATCCCTAAGTCATCACAACCTGTAAAGTGAGAAACCCTGTGGCAATAGCTGTCAAATGCAAAATAAATAAAGAATGCAATAATAAGGGAAGGTTGCACTGCTTCTTCCCATTGCTTGAGCCATTCTGCCGATCAAGAGAGAGGTTAGGGGATATATGCTACCAGATCCTCAGCACTCCCACAAGGTGCTGCACGCTCTCAACTCTGATTGTAATTAATGGCAGTTAAGGGCACGCAGCACCTCAGTAACTGAGCACTTCCTTCTCACTAATGAGACCTCTTATGTTAGCACAACTTGTACTTAAATAAGCTAACACATTACATGGGGAAGATTCTTTATAGAAATGTTTTAAAATTCATAGATTCCAATTCTCATTTACACAGCTACATCAGTTCAAAGGGGCCTTACATTACACTCACTTTAAAGCCCCTTTATGTTCTCAGAGAAGAAATGAAAATTAAACCCATAGAATGGCATATTGCTTGATCTGCATCACCACTTACTATCTTTGCCAATGGAATTGCCACTGCTAGGCAATGCAGACCAAATGATCATCTGAGAGTTACACTGGGGTAAATCCAAAGGGACTCCACTGCAGTGACTCCAGACTTTTGCCAGTGTAAAGGCATGTAATAAATTTGGCCCTGCATTTTTAAAGAGCTGTGAAACAAGAAAACCACCTGTTTAGGAGCAACTCCTCCCACTTAAGCATGATTTTTTTCTCCATTTCGCAGTCTCATTACTAATGAGACTGGCATGGAAACAAGCTATTTAGAGCATATCTGCTCATTCCCCTCCTGGAGTCATAATTCTCTGGCTGTGACATCATAATTATTGCTGCAGCAGCAACCAGTTATGTTACAGACAGGGGATTAGCCCTTCCTCAAGGCTTGTATTTCCTCATTTCCCTTGTATGGATGTTTCAGAATGAAGCCTTCTTAAATATCTATAATTGTATGAAACACATAATGCTTTATATATTACATGTATTCATTTGGGGCTTACAGCAAAACCCACCTGTTGATTTGATCCTATCACCTGTCATAAGCTAAACAGGGTTGGGATGGGTCAGTTATTTGAATGAGAGACCTCTCAAAGAGATGGTTGCTGGCACTCTTCTGAGGGCTAGATAGTAACCCCTTTACTCACACTTGTGAGGAGGATACATATCCGAGGATCCTCACTGAAGCCAATGGGACTACTCAAGTGAATAACTTCTCCCCATTATAAGAGGCTGCTCATAGTCAGTAATGACCCAATGCCCCAGCATCATGCTATAAGGCACTATGTTGCTGGGGCAGGTTCATTGTTGGCGGAACTCTACTACTAGCAACAGAGTTACACCAGAGGTACACTGCCTCTTGTATGAGATGTAATAACTCACTGGTGAGTGTGCATTACAGGTCCCAATCTAAGCAGATCCACAGGGGATACAAGTTGTTATAGCCTTGAGCTACAGAGACTTGGGTTGGCAGCTCATGCTTTTAGCCCAGGAGGCCCCAGTTCAATCCCTGCTGTGTCGGCCAAGAGGGCAGCCATCCCAGCGCAAAGACTTTATTGCATGTGATCATTAACTATCCTGATTACACATTATGAGACTGTAGTAACAGTTACTGAAAATATCCAAATGAGGTAATTTTGCCTAGCTGTTTATTTTGTGCATTAAAATAGCAAGTGGAGGGCATTCTGAAACATCCATACAAGGGAAATGAGGAAATACTCTCTCTATATATATAGTAAGGGACAGTCCCTGCCCCAAATACCTTACCATTTAAATAGAGAAAAGGTAGGAGGGGAAACAAAGACAAATGGGTGAAGTGACTCGCCCAAGGTCACAGAGTAGGTCAGTTGCAGAACCAGGAATAGAAATCCTTTCCCTTAACTCCCAGTCAAGTGCTCTATATACATTCCTTCTGCAGTTTTAATTGTTTCTTATTCTATGCTTCATGCCAGAAATTGTTTCATGGCTTTGCTGTACAGCTGCTGGGTTTCACTCCAGAGGGACCTGTGTTTCTTTGATAGATGGAAGGATCAGTGTCTATATTTTACTTTTTTCCTCTTTTTTACATCAGCTCGTGTTTTATTTTACAACCCTTTGGAATGAAAGAAAACTCTTACAAATTTAATATCATACTCATAGCTACCTAAATACAGAGAAAGGCATTAGGCGAATGTATCTTGGATGAAATTCACCCCCTGTGCAGAGAGTTGGTGAAAAAAGTCTATGGACCACTTAAGTCCTCCTGTTCCCTCGTAACAGAGCACTTTTGGATTAATCCCTCTGGGGTTTATGGAACTATATCGCCGTCTACCCAACCATCATCCTGAAACACATACTAATGTAATGGGGCTCTTTGTCCCCCACTAATCCACATAACAGGTTTGCGTCTTCTACTGCCCACAAAGCTACAGGAGCTGTAAGCAGCACAGTCTCATGCTTTTAGATGCTGTCGTCTCAGACATTTCAGATGTCCCATCTGGGAGCGTCATCATCATTACACTGTTATGCTGAGTAATATATTATGACACTTCTTGGGAGTGCTCAGGGTTGGGAGGCACCTTGCTAACCTCTGTCCTTAGCATGTGGAAGACTTAAGTCCCTTCAAGGGGTCAACTCCACAATTCTCCTAGCCACAGGCACACCAAGCACGTCCTGCATGTAGGCTAGATACAGGCACACTCCAACCCCCGAGAACTCTGAGCATCCCTGTGGCATGTCCAGCCCCTTACCCACTGGATACACTCTGAACCACCAGATCCTCAGTTTCCACCAGAACAGTACACCACAGCTTGCTAGTTTCATCTTAAATCACAGCTCTGCTTGACACCCAGCACTAAAACAAGCTCCCTCCTTCCTGCTGTTTACCTCTTCCTATTACTGTAGTTTTCCTTCTGAAGTCCCCACAATCTCTTCATTAGTGTTAGACTCAATACGCAAATAGACTTCTATTGTAAGACACAAAATAGTCAGCTAGTGTTTCCCACCTGCTGTCGCAGTGGAATCTCTACCTCTGGGTGACCTGTCATTAACTGCAAGGCCTTAAGAATAGAATTCTTAAACATTATCCACATATACATTTCACAAAGATTACACTGACCTGTGAGACATAGGCTTTTAATAGACACCTGACATAACACACTTTGTGGTGAACTAGAATGTATATATCAGCCCTGGGGGATCCCTGTAATTTTTATGCATTTCTGAGACCACTGCAACTTGGCATCGAGAGGATCTTGGGTCACAGACATATATTTTCAATCAGTATAGTACTTTAAGGAAAGGCTGCTCTTTAGACTCATGACACACAGAGGAAATTAGGGCTCCAGACAAGAGTATGGAGGAAGAGAAAGGGGATAGAGGAAGAGAAAGGAGATGGAGCCATTAAAAATATCTCTACTAAGACATATTAGGAAAACAAAATGAGGTTGCTAGAGGAAATACTCCATTATTCAAAAACAGTGTGAAATTGCCTGTGCAATTCCACCCTGCAGGACTGAGGCTGATACTAAATAACCAAACGATCAGTTGTGCAGAACTATACGTAGTTAGAAAATATTGTCTTTTTAGTGTCCTGCTGTGTATTCTTGTTTGGTATGAGAACAATCAGACAATCTAGGATATTGTCACTGATAAATCCTGAAGCAATTATTTAGGAGAAATCAGGAACGAACAAACAAAAATTTGTAATTTATTTAATTGTTGAATTTATGTCACTTTTTCCATTGAACTAAAACCACCACCAGGGTGAAAATTAATGAAAATGGGTGCACTTCCCTCAGCCAAGGAAAAAAGAAAAAATGTGCTTGTCTCTAACCTTTTCCATTTTTCATGGCAATCACTGCATTTCCCCCATTAAAATACAAACAAGTCAATGTAAGAATGCTTGGCAGGCGAAGATGATTATGGGATAATTTGTGTTTGCAAGACCAAACAAAATCAATCACTGTTGTTAAGGGACAAATGGCAGTAAATGGTGGTGAAAGGATATTTGTTGGACTTTTACAAAATATTTTTTCCCAGCTCTGATAAGGGCTTGACTGACTAATGCCTTTAGCTAGAGTTTGTAATTTCCCAGTGCATACATTATAGATGAAAAGAATCATCCGTATCAGTTGTGGATGGGATAAAAAAATCCTCACCACCTATATGTATATATCATATAAAATGTATTCCTGGTGAAAAGGATAGGAATGCTGGAAGAACATGCAACAGGTTCAGGCAACAGGACCAATTTAGTCTCAATTACAACAGGGTAAAGCACAAGTAATTTAACTTCAGAGCAATTATTCCTTTAATCTCTGTGCGATGGCTGCCGTGTTTGGTTGGCACACTGGAGACTGAACTGGGGACCTTCAGAGCTAAAAGCATGAGTTGCTACAGGTTAAGCTTAAGAACTCAGTCTCCCTGAATGGAACTGTAATAGATTCTCATCTTCTGTAGAGCATGGAAGGGGACCTGTAGAATCTACTCACCAGTGGGTTACATGTGCAGCTATGATGATGCACTTCAGACATTTAAAGGCAGACACAGACAGAACATAAAAGGATCTTCCTGTGGGCAGAGATAATGGGCATTTTGTTCTCAGAGCTGGTACAGAGGAGACTCACCCCCTAGACTCGCTCTGTTGGAGACCCCATCCCATTACTACAGCTGAAAGGGAGGGCTGTTCTTTGTTAATAGGAAATCAGAAGCATTCACACCACAGCAACACAGAAGGATGTAGTCCAAACTCTTGGAGAAGAAGCACTTAATTCCAATCTTTGACCCTGGCCTAAAACCAGAAACAAAATCAGGCCTAACAAGAAGCTTGAAAAGTTTGGTTTGAAGCTTGTTTCTAAAAATGGGCAGAGGGTTAGTTGGTTGGTTCTTCCCACCATTTCACCCCTACTAATTTATCCTTCATTAATTTCAATCCCTTTATAAATCATAGCCCATGGTACTCTTCAGTTTCTGTGATTGGCACTCACCAGTAATACAAATTGTACATAATGAAGGGACTTCTGTGTCCATGAGAAAAGAACGATCAGGAGCCTTGTAATGTATCTGGTTTAATTATTTATAGTAATGTTTGGTGCTCTCATTACAGGGTCATGCATGACCTCTGGATAGTGGCTTCATCTTTCTAGAGTAATAAGTTATTGTGACACAGATAACTTTGGCAATTATTCCATCTTCAGTGGCATAAAGATTTTTTTTTAAGTTGAGGAAATAGGTTGCTTGTAACACACAAGTGTTCTCTAAAAAAAACCAGACAGAATCTTTACACTCAAGGGGCCAATTATTGTTTCTTTAGTAATTTTTATCCTGGATTCTGTTTTATTGGACTGGAGGATGTTATCATAAAATAAGCCACTCGCTTATATCTATCGCTACTCTGCAGATAGCTTTAGAGGAAAGTGCATCGAGGTTTGACATATGGGGACACTATGTCAGATTGTTTAAAAATATCTTATGTGCGCAATGTCTGAAAACAACCATTTTTATAGCCCAGTATATCTGTCTATTTCTGGTAGTTACCAGGCCCGCATTGCCATAGTATCCATCCACTTTTAATGTATTCATCCTCACTATACCTCTGCAAGGTAGGAGATGCTATTGTCTAGAGCCAGTCAGAAAATGTAATTTCCATGCCATGGGAAATTCTGATAACTTGACATTTGAGGGAAAGGGGGGAGGATCCTGAATTGGGCTGAAAGGTTTACATTTTCCAGGGAACTGAAAATTCCCCAAATCTTCACTTAGGAAACAACGAAACATTTTGTTTTGTTCTCAAAAAATTATGCACATGCACATCTGAAATATTAAATATGATCATATGTTTTTGTTATATTTACATAATATAAAAGTTTAAAAGAAAATAAATATGTTGACATCAAAATTAGAAGGTTGAAACCAATCATTTCAAACATTTTTCTGTTGAAAATGGTTGAAATTGACACTTCCTATGAAACATTTCATTTTGACAAAACTGCATTTTCAGACAGAAAAAACTCTTTCATCAACAATTTTTTACCAGATCTACCCATGTCTGTTTTCCTGAGGCTCAGGGATGCTAAGTAACTACCTAAAGGCTGTCTAGATGAACAGTTAGTGCACTGCAGGCTGGGGTGTAAAAATCTATAGCTCACCAGCATATGACACACTAAATTGTGCACGTGGACCCTGCTACTGCGCACTAAATATTTTTGTATCCTTTTTCTAATTAGTTTATGGAAGTAGGCAACTGTACACTGCTGGAGTATCCCATTTAGCTGGACATATTTATCACTGAAGTATACAGGAACAGAACTTTCTAAAAAAAGTTTCTTTCAGTCTAAAGGCTCCACTCTGTTTTTTGATTTGTTGGCTGCAGTCTCCTCTTGATGAGTCTCCGTGTGATGCCTGTAGTAGAGGAATTGGACTCTGACAGTGGCCTTGTGTTGAGAAAAGCAACATGCTTGTTTTGCTTGCCATCATTTTTTTACTTTGCCCTCTATGGGGAACCACCCCCGGAGTACCGTTCTCAGAAGAGGTGTGGGGAAGTGCAACTATCCATCCGATTTGCTGTATGTCAACTGCATCTTAGGCCTGGATCCTGGCCGATGAGGAGAGATTCAGCAAAGGAAAGAGATACACTTGGGTTAAAGCCTTTCGAAAAACCAGAGAAGAGACCTCACTGGGGTGTCCTGTTATTTGACACTGTGCGGTATTAATCAGGAAGCGGGTTGACAGGGTCCACATCAAGTGCTTCCACAGAAAACTTGCAGCATCTGATCTTCCCTTCTTCTGCCTTTGATATTCTTTCCCTTTAACAAGTATGCTGGAACCGACAGGCTTCATGCTGAACTGCTGCAGCTGCTCTTTGTCCTTTGAATGTGAAACAGTGATGCTGAGCTTGTTTCACCTATTCCCCGCAGTGCTGGTTTTCTAGGCATCCTCTTATGACAAAGCCTGCATTTGAATTATGAAATGACAGAATTTAAGACCATTCCCCTCGGAGAAGAAGGCCATGCAGAGAGGAATGTTGCCTATGTTCTCTGATGATATCAGTGACCTGGACACGGGGAACAAACAGGTACAAGCGCTGTTGCAGCTGCTGGCCTTAAGACTGGGTCTGCTTAGCCACCTCAGCCAATCAGGCATTTTGACCCATCAGGTATCTCAGTTGGGATCCGGCTGCACTTCTTAGATAGGCTGGCATTAAGCTAGCCAGTAAGCAGGCTAGCTGCAGGTCCTTACTCCTGGCAGGTGACCACCGCTACTCATTTTGGTGCACTCACTCAAAAGAGTCAGAATTCACTCTGGGATTTTCCAAAGAGCCCTAAGGGATTTAGGTACTCAACTCCCATTATAACAGTTGGGTGCCTAATTCTCTTTGGGCTCCATGAAAATCCCAGTTTACTTGTACTCTGGAATCAGTATATACATGTGCAGATTTTAGTCAAGCAACAGTGCTATCATTTGGGATAAATCTGTTCCATAATATGATTACAATGATTGAAGACTATGCTCAGGAAGTAGTGCTTGAGGTAAAAAAAAGCTGATCCTACTTCGGCCAACTCAATGGGTATGTCCACACTTGGAATCAGGGGTGTGATTCCCTGCTCACATAGACATACGTGTTCTAACTCTCATCGATGGTGAATGATATATGTTGACTAACATAATATTCTATTAATAGTCTTTTATCACACCACACATATATACAAGCATGCCATAAGCAGCAATACCATTAAGCATGAATATTGTAATAGTGGGATAGACTAAACTAGCCTATACCATAATCCTGTTCAATCATGCTAAGTATCCCATCACTCTTCGCATTTGCTGAAGACATAAGCATATGGGAAACTTGCCAAAATCAAGAAACATTCATTCTATGTCTTAGTACAAGCTAGGTAAATCCCTTCATGGACCAGAACCTGGAATGTTAGCATCCAAAACAAAGATCAGGAAAGAACAGAACAAATTAGGGAACCACTTGAGCCTGCCTATTCTATCACAGCTACACATAGATGGAGCTCATCTAGCTCTTGCTTACTATAATCAATGAGTGTCTGTAGCAGGGTGGACCCCTGATCCTGCCCTGAAGGGATTAAAACAGCCCTGGGAAGGGGCTGTGGCTGGAGAAAGCAGCCTTTAGGCTGGGCTGATTGGGGAAGTGGCTGCAGCTGAGGCCATGCCCCAAACTGAGCAACGGGCCCTTATAAGAAGGCCAGGGGAGCTAGAAGCAGTCAGTCTCTCTCTAGCTATAGAGGGAGATGGGCCTGGCTGCCGGGAGCTAGAGGCAAAGTACCTGAGGGGAGCAGGGCTGAGAAGGCTGAGGAGCGGGGGAGCTCTAGCCTAGAAAGCCCCAGGCTGTGGCCTAGCATTAGGCTAAAAGGTACTGGGGGTTGCAGGGGGTAGGCAAAGGCAGCAGGTCCAACTCCCTTTGCCTATGATGAGTGGCTGATACTGCAGTCTGCCCCAGTGAATGTGGGTTCAATGGAGACTGGGCAGTAGCCATGTACTGAGGCAAAGTGGAGATAGAGGGTGGGGGTCCCCTGGGAAGGGGAAACCCTGAGAGAAAGAGGTGACTGCTGGAGGACAGCACTCCATGCAAAAGGGCACCGGGTCCAGGGAAGGACACGGGCCAGAGAACAGGTGGATCACCGGCCTGCAGAGGGTGCTCCCGAGCTGGAACTGAGCTAATTCCCAGAAGTAACCAGCAGGAGGCGCCGCAGGGGTGAGTCTGACCCGTCTACAGTGCCCCAGAAATACCTGCCCTAGGGTAGGTGGAAAACAGGAATCAAAGAAGCACGTATAAAATGCATGGCAGTGAATTGGAATCAAAGGCGAAAAAAAACATTATAGCAACAACACGGTAGAGTGGACAGTGTCTAAGAATGGGAAGAACCAGGAGACCTGGATTCTATTCCTAGCTCTCTCGGTGACCTGCTATGTGAGCTTGGGCAAGTTACTTCCCCTCGCTCGGGGGCACTTACCCTTTTTCTCTCTCATCTAATTGGGAGAGGGACTGTCTCTTACTATTATGGTTAATATTTATTTGTATTATGATAGTGTGACCCACCTCTGTGTTGATCTGCAGAGGCTATGAGTTGTCACTACTGCCAGCTTGCTCTTTAGCTCAAGCTGTAACAGCTCATGCTTTTAGCTCTGGAGGTCTCAGTTCCATCCTAGGTACTGTTAGCCAAAAGGTCGACTGTCACAGTAGCACCTAATAACCCAAATCATAGACCAGGACGCGGTATACAGAACAACAAAAAAAGAAGTAAGCTCTTTGGGACAGGAGCCAATATGTTTGTGCAGGGCCTGGCACAATGCAGCCTTCTTTCGGTGCTCGCATAATAACAATAACCACTTTGAATTTGTGGCAAAGGTTTTGTCTGCTTTTATTTTATTAGAACTGTTTTGCACATCTCTGTGGTACAGTGCGTGCTCAGTAACCATAAGAGAAGATGTTTATTAGGGAGCTAAACACAGAATCATGAGAGAAACCATAAAGGCTCTTTCGGAGCAAGGACAGTCTATTGGGTAAGCAATACATTTTTTACAGGCATTTATAAATACGTATTTACCCACCAGAGTGGAATAACTACAAAAAGGCTGTTTTGGTCTATTAGCTAAACACACATTACAAACACAGAATTGTAACGCATAAGAAAACACCTTTGTGAACATATTTTATTTACCTAGGAGACTGGAAAAGCCCCAAAAGGTTGTGAGGTGTATTATATATACATATTTGTTAAGAACAAATAACTAAATCTCGCCTTTATAATCATAATTTAACAAACAAACTCAAATGGCTCTCCAGAACGGCTTTGGTCTGTCTTGTGCAGAGAGTATGTATTACAGTATTAGCCAGTCTAGGGACCCACTTTTCCCCCACTTGCCATAGTGTGAAAGGAGCTATTTATATCCAATAGGGCAAACACTGACCACCACTGAGCTGAGGATGCTCAGAAGCATGACTAAATATATCAAAGATATGGCATTTATTATATGAGGTAATATCCAATAACTCCCCCCTGCCACAAATATCATGTATGGTTTAGAAGGGAGTCATAGGTTCTATTCCCATTGGCTCCCCTTAGGTCCTATTAGCTCTATTGTTAAGCTTCCCATGACTATCACTTGGTATTGCTGTGCGTAAGTTTACCCATCTGAAAAAATAAGGACCATGACACCTTCCTCCTGCACAAAGTGTTTGGGAAGCTATAAATCAAAGTGCTATATGGCAGCTAGCGGTCATCAGCAGTGGAAGGGATTGGAAGAGCTAAGAATAGTTAACCCATCTATCACATGGCACTTGTGCCTGATTCTGTCCTTATTCCAGCAAAACTCACATTGACTCCATCCCTGCAGTTTTGCCTGAGTAAAAAGCAGTGAGCCCTGAGTAACACCTGAAGGGCAAGCTCTCTTACTGTTCCCTATCCACGGCCAGGCATTTTGTATCTGTAATTGTGTATCATTCAAAGGTAGCAGTTTCAATTCAGTAGGTAGTTATGGGTGTGACACACATATACTCTGCTAATGAACTGGACCAGGAAAGTTAAAACACACACACACACACACACACACACACACACACACACACACGCTTGCTATTTCTAAATATAATTTCTAGTTATATTTTGGACAGACATTTTACATGCCCTGTACACCAAAAAAAACCAACAAAGCAAAACAAAAAAACCCATCCCCATAAATGGGCTCATAAATGAGGCACATAAATCCTGGGAAAGAAAACCAACTAGTTAAAAAACCTTCCCAGATATTCAGTCAACTGTCACAAATACTATTCTATAGAATAACATTCCCCTGTAAAAAGGTGGACTCTCTCTTGGGGCACCTCCTCATGGCTGTGCATGGTGTAGCAGGCTCTCTCCTCTCCAACAGCACTTGCACATGCCAACAGATACTACAATCCTCCTGCCTTTTCTTGTGACTCTGGCCATGTCACATTTAGTCCCACCCCTTCTGGGGTAACAAAATCCAACAAAAAACAAGTCTAACAAATAATTCCCAGACTTGACCCTGGGCCTAGTGGTTCTTATACCTCTCTCCCAGGGCTTTGATCTGTCTTTTCCCCTCTACATCAGGGGGTTTTATGGCACCTTCCCTGTGGCTGGTAGGAGAACCCAGGCCCACTCCTTACACTGAGCTCTGGTTGTGGGACCCTAGAACAAGCAGCCAAAGTCTGTTCCATAGGTCATCTTGCTACTGCCTCCCCTGGACTCCTTCCTACAATTAGCCTTTCCCCTCTGAATGATTTGTAATGAGCAATTCTCAAGACTTCTCCCCAGAGATCTGCTTCCTTTCGTTGCATTAGGGACAGCCAGAGGAGCTTGCTCCAGTCCTGTTTTCTCCATGCATCATTACTTTTTATTGCTCAGAGAGTGACTGAAAGAACTCTTCCCTCTCCTTGTAACTCCAGTTCAAATGCACCTCAGTCTTTATGTCACTGCTGCTTAGACTTTACTTCCTGCAGTATTTCCCTGGCTCAGGACAACTTGCCTCTGGCCCTAGGTTTCACTGCCCTTCATCTCCCAGGCTCTCTCTCAGCTCCAGATCCTCTGCCTTCCAGCCTCTCAGACTTTAGCTCAAGAGGGGAAGTACCTAGTTACCTCTCACCTGGGTCTCCTCCCTCACCCTCTCAAGCAGGCCTCCCATTACCCTCCATCTTTTATGAAGACCAAGCTCCTTCCCAGCTGCACTTGGTCACCAATTATACCTGACACCCCTCTAGGTGCCACTCAGAGACTAATTGGGTTCCAACTCCCGATAACCCATGGTTAACCTGTGTGAGGTTTATATACCTAATCACACTCCTGTATTATTTTAATCATTTACCAATGGTATTTAAAATAAATCTATCATTGTACAATCTAAGTGCTAATTCATATACTATATAAAAATAGTATGTAATTATAAAGTGAATAATATACAATATAATTGTGTATTTTTTTCTGCCTGGTTCTACTGTGTAATTCCATTGTGCAGAGGATTTCTATATTTAGTTTTGTTAAGATTTGGAATGAAAACAATTTTAGACTGATCCTCATAATCTCCAAGGCTACTACTTTCATGCCTTCTGCTTTTCTACTATAAACTAATCTTATTACATTAATGCAACTGGTAAACCCTCATCCAAAAGTTTTATCATCCTTACATATCCTAGAGATAGAATGGTTGGTTGAGATGCAGATTCTAACTGCCAGAGACTGGAAGCGTTTGAAAAAATTCAAGATCTGGTTCATATCCAGCTCAGCTGTTTACAAATACACATGTATATTGATGTGTTTTTCCTTTAAAAAACTCTTTACAAGGAGAAACCAAAGTTCAGCTTCTTGCTGCTCCCACTAGCACCAAATGTCATTTGTTGGAAGTGACATCCTGCATGTGCAGGTCTGAGAAATCTCACACTGCACTACCACACTTACCCCTTCCTCTGTTTCCTGTTTCTCATTTCTAAAAATGGAGCAGTTGTGCCCAGGAAGATCAGATGTTTGTCAACGCTTTCATTTAGGCCTGACTCATCGAAACATTAAGAACAGGCTTAACTTTAAATCCCAAGGAAACCGCTGGGATTGAAGCATGCATGTTTGAATGCTTTCCTGAAAAGTGATGGACTTAAGCATACTTCAAATGTTGAGATCTCATTACATATGTATGGATTGGATCTGGCTCGCCTTAGCAACACACACACCCACACAAACACCTGATCCGAAGTTTTTCAAAACCACCTTTTTTCAAATACAAAAAGAATTTCCATTAATTGAAACTGCTTGTAAAACATGGTCTGTTTCAACAACCCTCCCAACTAAAGCAAAAATGTGAAGAAAACAAGTTTTAATTTAATTTAGATTTTTTTAAAACAAAAAAATGGTCTTTTCTAGATTGACAGGACTTTTTATTTAGAAATTTAAGCTAATGAGACCAAAAAGGTGAAAAAAGAAAGAGTTAAAATCAAAATGAGAGATTTTGATTGACCCAAACTGATTTTTTTTCCAGGTTCTTGGTTTTTAAACATTTCCATTATTTCAACTTTGCATCCTGATTCAGGACAGAAAAAACAAATTCAACTCTTGACATTTTTTTCTGGATCGAGAAGCCAGTTCTGCTGTTTCCTGCTCTTGCTACTAGACTATACTTGATCACGCCATAATACACGGGAAACCCTTAATTCAATTTTCTAAGGCATGTCTTCCAACCAAGTATAAAGCAAACATGGTTAGAAAACACAGGCTTTTGAATATGTATTCCATATGTAGGTTTATTGTTTTTTCTAACACACTATAATAGGATAATGGTTACTCTGTCCCAACTAGTTCTACATTAGAGACAAACATGGGGAAATGTCCTTGTCGTTACAAATGCAGTGGGTGTCGTAACAGGGTTGATTCTAGCAGTAAAATATTAATTCAGGACATTTTAATCATCCAAATTCCAGCCATTTTTATCCACTTGTCTAGCACACCTTCTTCTCTGACCCTCACCTAAAGGACCTCCCTGCCTGTTTATGCATCTTAGCCTCTAGTTACATGCAAGGCTCAGAGCTATTTCATAAGACAGATGAAAGGTTCATATCTGCAGCAGCTGTAGTAGAATTAATGTTGCTCGTTTTATTAGCTTACAATGCAGAAGGCACTGTCTTTGCAGTGTGTACTGATGTAATAATGCAGGAGGAACAGGGAAAAGCAAGCTGCCACTTTCATTAGGTATGACACTGACAGTGTAAGCGGTCAAGTTGGAATAGTGAAGAGGAAAAAGTTAACGTGAAACAAAAAGCCAAAAAGCTAGTAGTGACTGATGAAATACATAAGAAAATACCTTGGAGGACTCAGTCGATACCACTGTAGTCATAATTAATTTAAAAAGATAGCAGAATTAAGATCATTTATCTAAAATTACCTGCTTTAAATTTAAGGAGGATTGGATAAAATTGTACCCAGCTCTGAAACATCCATATCACAACCCTACCTCTCCACATATGATGGCTTATCAGCAGTATTGCTAACTCCAAGAGTTTTAAAAAGATGAGTTCCTTCTTTTCTTTTAAATAATCAATGTTATGTGCTGATTTTTTTATCTGTATTCCAGTTTTTGATCCTTCAGGTTCATCTGGGTCACACTTTCAAGATTTTTCTCCGCTGCCATAAAGGCTAGTGAAGTTACTGAAAATAAAAATGAAAGATAGGATTCTCCTATAAATCTGGTAGATGGAACTTTAAGAAAGCCACCAAATACCACGAAATTTTCAATAAACTCATGAAAGTGGCTAAACACTCCATCAGTGGGGATTGAACCTGTGATCTTTAGCATTAAAACCCAAAACCTACTACCATTGGTAAAGCTTCTATTGACTTTTCTGTGGACAGTATCAGCTCCCCCTATCCCCAAAACTCAGGCCTTTACCAAACTTGTTAGTTGGTAGCAGGTAAGCAATAGCTGACTCTTATAGTCTATGCAGATCATCCACTCAAAAAGGGGCAAAACAGCCAGATACTGCTACACCAACCCAATCCAGGTTCCCCCCACCACAGCCTTTCACTAGTCACGCTGTTATTTTACGAAGAGGCTGTTTGGAATAATGATTAGGGCCTAATCTAAGGCCAGTAGGAGTGAGAAGTCGTCTTTTAAATTGACCTTAATGGATTTGGAGCAAGCCCAATGATATGCTTAAAAGTAACAACATTGTAGAATCTAGAGCTGATGGAATAATTTAAAAAGGTATCAATTATTTGAGGATGGATGGGGGAAAAGCGTCAGATAAATTATTTGCAAAATGATATTAGCTCTGTGGCAGAATGTCACATGAAACAGTGGAAGGAAAACAATATATAAACCAAGCTTTTATATAGCAATTTCCGTAGGTAGATCTCAAAGATAGAAGGTATCATTGTCCCCATATTACACTGGGGAAACGGAGACTCAGAGAACTAAACATCAGCCAGCAGCCCAGTGGCAGAGCCAGGAACAGAACCCAGGTCTCCTGAGTCCCAACTCAGTGCTTTAATCGCTAGGTAACACTGCCTGATTCTGGTCTCACACCACTTTTGCATGATGTAACTTCATTGACTTCCACTGAGTGCCTCCAGATTTACAAGCGATGTAAGTGAGATCATAATCAGGCCAACTGACTTTAATTCCATTTGGCTTTCAACAGCACTAAATGGCCTTACTTTAAATCTGTGTTACACATAACACTCTAAATATACTGCTTTACCATTTTTTGTTTCGATGCAATTTTAGTCACAAAGTAAACTCACATCTCTCCCTTAAAATAAAAAGAAGAAAAAAGAACACCTCTTTCATTCACACGTCAAACTCCCACCAGATTCTCTGAAAATTTGTCCAATAATATATACTTTCAAGCTGAAAAGCTTCCATCCTCTAAATCTGTTTGGATTTTGCAATCTGGGGAGATTACTTCAATAAAAGAATGAAGTGTTCAGGAGTCTAAATCCTATGAGGTTATTTATTTCTAGAATGATAACCCTCTAGGATCAAAATCTTGTAATTCACCATTTCATTCCAGTTTTATTAGACACTGATGGAGCTAAAGTTCTCATCACTGGGACTTAAAGAAGACAGTGCCATGATACTACAGAGAAAATGCTACACTAGTTTTCTAAAAATGCTTCAGATTCTTCCTACAGATGTGTGGAGGTTTGTTTTGTTTTTTTTCATTCCATCCAGAGGCTTATGAAAAATTGGGACCTGATCTAACTGTTCTAACGAAAAACTCCCATCAACCGCATGATCAGGCCAACGGCCTTATATTAGTGAAAATGGCTGAGTCACAACATTTAGTCACACAATCAATGAGAGAAAGTTCTGCGTCACAAAGTTCTGCAATGCAGCCATCTTTGGGCTGGAGCATGGTGGCTATTTAATTTAGCAACACACAGCAACAGTACACAACAGTTCAGGACAGAAAGTGCAAGTACTTGTCACTAGACTAAAACTACAGGGGGAATTTAAGGAAGTAGCATCATAGAAGTGTGGGACTGGAAGGGACCTTGAAAAGTCTTCTAGTCCAGTCCCCTGCACTCAGCACAGGACTAAGTATTATCTAGACTATCCATGACAGGTGTTTGTCTAGCCTGCTCTTAAAAATCTTCAGTGACAGAGATTCTGCAACTTCCCTAGGCAATTTATTCCAGTACTTAACCACCCTGACAGTTGGAAAGTTTTTCCTAATGTCCAACCTAAACCACCCTTGCTGCAATTTAAGCCTGTTGCTTCTTGTCCTATTCTCAGAGGTCAATGAGAACAATTGTTCTCCTTCTTCCTTCCAGAACACCTTCCATTCCGGAATGCCTTGCGTAAGTCAGGAATGTATCTCCGACAATTACGAGGGGGAAAAAAAAAAGCTTACGGAACTTTTTCCCTAAGTCCAGATTTCCATAAATCGGGTTTGCGTAACCTGGGGAGTGTCTGTGCATAGTTTAGAACCTTCCACAAAGTTCAGAAAAGTTAGGAACCAAGAGTGAAAATCTGTCCCATCAAGGCCAATGGGAGTTCTGCCATTGATTTCAATGTGATCAAGATTTCACCCTACAGGCATTGACCTCTTGAAACAGGGACCAACTTGCACTTCACCAGTGTCTGGAGCTCTTTCGATTGGTGGTTTTTATTCAGTCCTGTCTCAAGCTGACATATCCTTGTTTATATTTTAAAACCATTTGTATTTCTAAAGGGAGAAAAAATCCTAAGCACTAACTTGCCGTATTATAACCTACTTCACTGGCTCTTCATTTCTAATTTATCTTCCTCCTCCTGCTCCAGGAGAACTTCCTTCCTTACTGCCGATGAAAAATCACAAGACGTGGAAGGGAGAGGTTGGAAGAAACTTAATAAAGAATGATGAATCAAAATAGGATTTAAGCAAGCATTGATTATATTGCTGGGACAGATCCATCTAGGCTGAGTCAGGGAAGTATACATCTCACTGTGCCACATATCTCAGTGGGAACTCACTGTGGTTTTATCTCCACTACTTTCTTTCAGGCTTTTCTACTGAGGGAGAGCTGCTTTAAGTTGCAGTCAAAGTTTCATAGAAGGTCTTGATGATAGAAATTGCTGAGGCAGATGTATTGAAAAAGTACAGGTCCAGCCACTGTGGCCACATCCCCTTCACTGGTCAGTTCTGTGCACTATTTGAGCTACTATGGCTCCCCAGTGGTGGAGAGGCTGCTGCCACAACCTTCCTGGTGGATTTCATGCCAAGGGCCTATGGCAAGGCACACACCAGCAGGTTCTAGCATAGATCCTGGGCTGTGTCTGTCCTACATAGGGAGAAGATTTTCCCAGTAGGGACATTGGAATGGATGAACTGGTTCAGTCCCCATCTCCTGAACCAAACCCCAGCTAAGCAAGTAGGGAAAGAATGGAGCTTTCAGCCGTGGGGAGTCAGCCGAAGGCCACAATGAGATGGAAGCTCATAAAGGTTCCAGCACAATCTGGAGATACTGGACTGTAATTTCCATATTAGTTTGGAAACTACATTGCAGGTTCTTAATAGCAAATGCTATTCATTTTTTGGTTGACAGTTACTGTGTGACCAGATCCAGCAAAGGAATTAAGCAGGTGCTTACCTGTAAGTGAATAGCCACAATTCTCTTGTCTGAAACTCCTTATGTGCTTAAAGTTCAATAAATGCTTCTGGGCGTTGCTGGATCAGGGCCTATTGAAGCACGGTCCCAGCACACCTTCATATACTGACATGCGTCAGAAAGCACAAAATGTATTTTAATTACTTGTTAAGGTTTGTTTTCCTGAACATTTTCCACGCAGCTATGCCTGCACCTTCTTCAGCAGATGCTGTGAGCCTTTGCGCTTACTTTGACAGCGCAAACCAGACTGGCTATCTAAGCACATCAATCCCACATATGGAAGTGAATCTTCATTTGGAAAAATCTCGTGATTTGGGAACTTAGGGAATTGATTAAAAGCCTACTGCAGTAAATGGAGAAACTCTGACTTGAGTGCGCATTGGATCAGGTACTAAATCAAGCTGAACTCAAAAATAACTAGGTCAACTTCAGTTTTTAGCTTAGGTCTTTCGGAGTTGATAATTGTAAAAAAGAATGTCCATGTACCCCTAAAAAAAAAAAAATACCTTCTACAATCCATGACATGCCAATAAATGTCTGTAACCACCATCTGCTACTGGGCTTGTTCCATAATCCCATCTGCTCCTAAATTCAGTTTTTTCCCAGACCTGTCTGGCCAAGTCAGATCCATTGAGAATCCAAAAGCTCAGAAGAAGGTCAAGTGACTTCTGCATTAGAATTCCTCAAGCAAGTATTTCCTCTTTCCACATCCCTTTTCCAAAGTAAAGGTCAGCATATTTTTAAACTTCAGTTTGTATCAAACAGTTCCTTTGGATACCGACATGGATCATGTATAATCCAGATGAGACTATTAAAGGTTTTCACATCATCCACTTACACCTGAACTTAAATAGCTTCAGTGTTTTGGTTTCCTTTTACTTACGGACACAGTCTCTGTAATCCACTACCTACCCAGCTCCCCTCCCGCCGCATCCCCCTTCAGGAAAAATAAGAACAAATACTATGAATCAAAGTGAACAAACCAAAAGAAATTAAGTTTTCATACTTTTTTCCCCCTTGCACCTAAACCCAAGCTAATGTTAACAGTAATATTTAGCACTGAGTTTGAGGTCACTCCAAAGGTGGCTCAATATCATTATCCCCTTTTATAAAAATTGGCTAAATGAAGGCACAAAGAAGTTAATCCCAAATTCACACAGCGAGTCAGTAGCAGAGATTGAAATAGAACTCTCTTATTAGAACACTGGAAGATTCAGTGCATCTCCAGCATTATTCCCAGAACTCAACTGATTTTTATGCCAATTTAAATATATGCAAAACTCAGACTGGAAAGAGAGCAACAACAGACACTTGTAAAATGCCCTACTGGCTGCTACCAAAGGGGGCATACCCTTTGGCTTGAAATAGCAACATAGATTAGGCCATCTGCTAATATTCCTTGGTCCAACATCCACTGAGGCTGCGTTCTCTCACATTAGGCTTGTGTAATCACTGGTAGAAGGATATTTTCATCTCTTCCCAGGAGAATAAGAGTAATGCTACACCTCAGCCTTCTGAACAGTGCACTGATTTGTCATTGCATAGAATTTCTCAAAACCAATGGGATGCCTGCATTATTTGTCAGAATCCTTCAGCCAGAATGCGCTTTGGCAGTGTTCACAGTGTGGGAGGGCTGCTGTTTACACAGGTAAGATAGAGTGCTGAAAATGCATGTTACATAAGAGCATACCAGCAAACGTTACTTTAAATTCAGCAGTCTTGGCAACAATACAGATATGATGTTTAATTACTCATGAAACCTGATTTATGTACTATATTTTGGAATTAACAATAGCACTTTAAATCCATAACAGGTATGACCCTCAAAACCTAACAAAGTATGCCAGTCAAAACATGCTGATCTCTATCCATTTTAAACAAAGATATTTTTCAGGAAAATGACCCAGTTGACACAAAGTCACATATCAATATACTTGGAGCCAAATTCAGCTGTGAAGAGTTGGCACATCGCCTATTGACTTCAAAGGGAATTGCGCTAGCATTGGGCAGGAGTGAATTTGACCTAGTCTGAGGTTTAATTTTCAAATGCCTTCAGCACGAGGGTGGTGAAATACTGGAATGGGTTCACTAGGGAGGTGGTGGAATCTCCTTCCTTAGAGGTTTTTAAGGTCAGGCCTGACAAAGCCCTGGCTGGGATGATTTAGTTGGGAATTGGTCCTGCTTTGAGCAGGGGGTTGGACTAAATACTTCCTGAGGTCCCTTCCAACCCTGATATTCTAAGACTACAGAATTTATGAAGATTCCAATTCTCACTGAAATTGATAATGTACAGATCTGGGTAAAGGTCTTCACCCTGCTTGGACCTCTTTATGATAGATAAAGGGGGCAAAGTAGCATAAAGGGACCCCATAAGCCCCGTCCAGGCGCTGTGGAAGATAACCATAAGGTCCCCATCCCAGCTGGGGGAGGGAAGAGGGTGACCCTGCTGCAGATGCTAGACCTAGCTGATGTGGAAGGGAGCAGAGAGATTCCAGAATGTGGGTCATTGATAT